>NC_083715.1:1045887-1356408 GCF_033118175.1 Dama dama | reverse complement strand
TGCCACTGAGTCACCAAAGAAGATCTATAGGATGATACTCAGCCATAAAAAGAATGCAATATTGCCGTTTGCAGTAACATGGAAGGTAAAATACTAAGTATAACAAGAAAGAAAAAATACTGTATGATGTCACATATAGAATCTTAAAATACCACAAAGTAGAGAACATGAGAAAGAGAGAGGCTCACAGATTTGGAGAACCACCTACTGGTTACTACTGGGGAGGGAGAAGGGGGTGGGGCAATACAGAGGTTGGGGAGTGGGAGGTACAAAATATTAACTGTACCATGAACTCAAGGATGTATTGTTCAAAATGGGGAATAGAACCAGTATTTTATAATAAGTATAAATGTAAAGCAAACTTAAGCAATTGTATAATAAGAAAAAAAAAAAGGAAAGAACGAGGGAGAAAGAAAGGAAGGGAAAGAATGACGGTTTTGGGAGGTCACAAAAGCAATATTAATTAAGCACTTTTTAGCTAAGGAATTTAGAATAGAGCAGTATGCCGATCACATGAGGGGCAGAAGAAGTGGCCCACATCCAGTGCAGGAAATACTGGGGCATTGCCCACGAAGAGGTTTTTACAAAAATAAAACCAAGTTAAAGCTGGTTCTGTTTTTATTACCATCTCCATACTCCAGTATTCTAAAATAATGTCAGAAATCGAATATGTTTTCCCTGTAAATCCAAATGTTGGTTTAATTTCTAAAAATTTCTTGTCATTTAGGTCAGGTTTTAATAATTTATTATTCACAAGGTACAAATTTTTGCTATATATATATATATATAGATAGATAGATAGATAGATAGATAGATAGATAGGTAGATAGATATAGATATAGATAGATAGATAGATAGATAGATAGATAGATAGATAGATAGATAGATAGATATACATAGGCATGTACCTATGTGTATATGATTTTTCCAGGGTTTGTGTATGGATGTGGGAATTGGACTGTGAAGAAAGCTGAGCACTGAAGAATTGATGCTTTTGAACTGTGGTTTTGGAGAAGACTGTTGAGAGTCCCTTGGACTGCAAGGAGATTCAACCAGACCATCCATAAAGGAGGTCAGTACTGGGTGTTCACTGGAAGAACCGATGAAGAAGCTGAAACTCCAATACTTTGGCCACCTCAAGTGAAGAGTTGACTCATTGGAAAAGACCCTGATGCTGGGAGGGATTGGAGGCAGGAGGAGAAGGGGATGACAGAGGATGAGATGGCTGGATGACATCACCGACTCGATGCACATGAGTTTCAGTAAACACCGGGAGTTGGTGATGGACAGGGAGGCCTGGCATGATGTGAATCATGTGATCACAAGGAGTCGGACAAGACTGAGTGACTGAACTGAACTGATGTGTATATAGGAGTCAACCTATACATATAATTTCATAGGGCCACAGTTTTACTACTTATCCTTAAAGATTGTCTTCCATGAAGAATTTAATTAAGAGAAGAACCTCTTAAACAGTTGTCACCAACACAGGCTGCCATGGATATCACTGCTCCATTCCATAGAGTTTCTTTAATTGCTTGGAAGGCCTTGAAAACACTTTTTGCACAACCTACAGTCCCTGGGGGAACCCACTAATACATATCCCATGTTCAAACAGTTGATTCTAAATACACAGTGATACCACAAGGTTATCAAGGTAAAGACATACAATGTGCTTTTATTTATGACTAAATCAGTGAAACAAAGAATTCACTGCAAGGTACAAATATTTTTAGCTTGAAAAATACAAAATCTTCTTATATTTGAACATAAAATATCCTGATAAACTTGAAAAATATGTTTTAAAGTGAAATTCATTCTTATTTGTAAATGATTTTTGGAACTATGGAAAAATAAAAATAAAATGACATTAATTGGGAGCCTAAAACTGTATCTTTTGTAGCTGCTTTGTTTTAAAATTCTTTTCCAGTTTTCATCTTAATTAGATATAAAATACGGAAAACATTTTATACTACGTTGACTTCCGGACGATTTTATTTCCTTTAATTTATGAACATATCTAGTAAGTTATTCTATTAGTCCTCTCTCTTATGTGGAACACAATGTTTACAATACTGTAAGGGACATTTTTATTGCCTAAAATCATGTATTATTCAGCTCTAGTATTTAGCTTTTTATAATTCAGCTCTACTGTCTAGGCATTTTGTTTTGCTTTGTTTAGGTTGAGGCTTTTCACATCTATTTGTAGTATCTTCAGAGTTTCTGTTAGGAATGTGTGCCTGTTGTTTAGTTGCTCAGTCCTATCCAACTCTTTGCCACCCCATTGGGTGTAAGCACACCAGTCTCCTCTGTCTTTGGGATTTTTCAGGCAAGAATAATGGAGTGGGTTGCCATGGTCTCCTGAGGGGAACTTTCTGAGACAGAGACGGATTTTGCATCTTGTTATCACAATAAACTATGGAAAATTCTGAAAGAGATGGAAATACCAGACCTCCTGACCTGTCTCTTGAGAAACCTATATGCAGGTCTGGAAGCAACAGTTAGAACTGGACCTGGAACAACAGAGTGACTCCAAACAGGAGAAGAAGTATGTCAAGGGTGTATGTTGTCACCCTATTTATTTAACTCATATGCAGAGTATATCATGGGAAATGCTGGGCTGGAAGAAGCACAAACTGGAATCAAGATTGCCAGGAGGTATATCAATAACCTCAGATATGCAGATGACACCACCCTTATGGCAGAAAATGAAGAGGAACCAAAAAGCCTCTTGATGAAAGTGAAAGAGGAAAGTGAAAATGTTGCCTTAAAGCTCAACATTCAGAAAACTAAGATCATGGCATCTAGTCCCATCACTTTATGGGAAATAGATGGGTAAACACTGTAAACAGTGTCAGACTTTATTTTGGGGAGCTCCAAAGTCACTGCAGATGGTGATTGCAGCCTTGAAATTAAAAGACGCTCATTCCTTGGGAGGAAAGTTATGACCAACCTAGATAGCATATTAAAAAGCTGAGACATTACTTTGCCAACAAAGGTCCATCTAGTCAAGGCTATGTTTTTTCCAGTGGTGATGTATGGGTGTGAGACTCGTGCAAAGTGTTGACTCATTGGAAAAGACCCTGATTCCGGGAGGGTGGGGGTAGCAGGAGAATGGGATGACAGAGGATGAGATGGCTGGGTGGCATCAATGATTCGATGGACATAAGTCTGGGTAAACTCCAGGAGTTGGTGATGGACAGGGAGGCCTGGCGAGCTGTGATTCATGTGGTCACAAGGAGTCAGCCACGACTGAGTGGCTGAAATGAACTGAACTGAATGGATCCTGCATTGCAATTGAATTCTTTACTTCCAAACCAAACTATATCTTGTGTACATGAAACTCACTTTAATAATAAAGATTCATAATCAGTGAAACATAAAGCTACAGAAGCCCAAACAAGCCTTTATCTTTTACCAATTTTTTTTTCAGATTGATTGTATTCTTTTTTTAAAAGTTTAATTGCAGGCTAGTTACAATATTATGGTAGTTTTTGCCATACATTCCTATGAATCAGCTGTGGGTGTTCATGTGTGCCCCATCCAGAGTCTCACTCCCACCTTCTTCCCCATCATCTCTCAGGGTAATCCCAGTGTACCAGCCTCATGTGTCAGATCTGGACTGGTGATAAATTGCACATATGATAATATACATGTTTCAATACTATTCTCTCAAATCATGCCACCATCGCCTTCTCCCATAGAGTCCAAACATCTGTTTTTACATTGATGTCTCTTTTGCTGTTTTGTATATAGAGTCATCATTGCCATCTTTCATATTTCCAAATATATGTGTTAATATACTCTATTGGTGTTTTTCTTTCTGACTCAGTTTACTCTATATAATAGGCTCAAGTTTCATCCAACTCATTAGAACTGATTCAAATGCATTCTAGAACACTTTCTAAAACCATACACAAAAATAAACTCAAAATGGATTAAAGATCTAAATGTACCATAGCTTTCTTATCCATTCACCTGCCAATGGACATCTAGGTTGCTTCCATGTCCTGGCTATTGTAAACAGTGTTGTGATGAACATTGGTATACACGGGTCTCTTTCAAATCTGGTTTCCTTCGTGTGTACGCCCAGCAGTGGGATTGCTGGGTCAGATGGCTGTTCTATTTTCAGCTTTTTAACGAATCTTCACACAATTCTCTAAAGAGGTTGTACTAGTTTGCATTCCCACGAACAGTGTAAGAAGGTTCCTTTTTCTCTGCACCCCCTCCAGCATTTATTATGTGTCAACTTTTTGATAGCAGCCATTCTGACCGGTGTGAAATGGTACCTCATTGTGGTTTTGATTTGCATGTCAATGATAATGAGTGATGTTGAGCGTCTCTGCATATGTCGGTTATTCACTTGTAGGACTTCTTTGGAGAAATATCTGTTTAGTTCGTTGACCTATTTTTGGATTGGTCCACTTATTTTTCTGGAATTGAGCTGCAGGAGCTGCTAGTATATTTTTGAGATTAATTCTTTGTTGGTTGCTTCATTTGCATTTGTTGCTCTCATTCTGAAGGCTGTCTTTTCACCTTGTTTTATAATTTGCTTCATTGTACAAATGATTTTAAGTTTAGTTGGGTTCCATTTATTTAGTTTTGCTTTTATTTCCATTACTCTAGGAGTTCTGTCATAAGGATCCTGCTATGAACTATGTCAGAGATATTTTGCCTATGTTTTCCTTGAGGAATTTCATGGTCTCTGGTCTTACATTTTGATCTTTAATCCATTTTGAGTTTATTTTCGTGTATGGTGTTTGAAAGTGTTCTAGTTTCATTCTTTTACACGTGGATGACCAGTTTTCCCAGCACCACTTGTTAAAGAGATTGTCTTTCGTTCATTGTTTATTCTTGCATCCTTTGTCAAAAATAAGGTGTCCATAGGTGTGTCAATTTATCTCTGGTTTTTCTATTTTGTTCTATTGATGTATATTTCTGTCTTTGTGCCAGTACCAAACTGTCTTGATGACCGTTGCTATGTACTATAGCCTGAAGTCAAGCAGGTTAATTTCTCCAGTTCCATTCTTCTTCCTCCAGCTTGTTTTGACTATTCAAGGCTCTTTGTAATCCCATACAAATTTTGAAATTATTTGTTCTAATTCTCTGAAAAATACCATTGGTAGCTTGATAGAGATTGCATGGAATCTGTAGATTATTTTGAATAATATAATCATTTTCAGTATATTTATTCTTCCAATCCATAAACCTGATATATTTCCCAATCGATTTGTGTCATCTTTTATTTATTTTTTTTATCAGTGTTTTATAGTTTTCTACATATAGGTCTTTTTTTTTCTTTAGGTAGATTTATTTCTAAATATTTTATCCTTTTCATTGCAATGGTGAATGGAATTATTTCCTTAATTTCTCTTTCTGTTTTCTCATTGTTCGTGAATAGGGTTGCAAGGGATTTTGGTGTGTTAATCTTATATGTTGCAATTTTACTGCATTCATTCATTAGTTCTAATAATTATCTGATGGATTCTTTAAGGTTTTCTACATAAAGGATCATGTCGTGTGCCAACAGTGAGAGTTTTACTTATTTTCCAATCTGGATTCCTTTTATTTCTTGTTCTGCTCTGATTGCTGTGGCCAAAACTTCCAAAACTATGTTGAATAGTAGTGGTGAGAGTGGGCATCCTTGTCGTGTTCTTAGAGGAAATGCTTTAAATTTTTCACCATTGAGGGTAATGTTTGCTGTGGGTTTATCATACATGCCTTTTATTATGTTGAGGTATGTTCTTTCTACGCCTCCTTTCTGGAAAATTTTTTATCATAAATAGATGTTGAATTTTGTCACAGGCTTTCTCTGCATCTATTGAGATAATCATATGGTTTTTATCTTTCAATTTGTTTATGCGGCATATCACATTTATTGGCGAATATTGAAGAATCCTTGAATTCCTAGGATAAAGCCCACTTGGTCATGATGCATGATCTTTTTAATATGTTGTTGAGTTCTGTTTGCTAGAATTTTGTTAAGGATTTTTGCATTTATGTTCATCTGTGATTTGCCCTGTAGTTTTATTTTTCTGTGGCATCTTTGTTTGGCTTTGGTATTAGGGTGATGGTAGCCTCATAGAATGACTTTGGAAATTTACCTTCCTCTGCAATTTTCTGTAAGAGTTTGAGTTAGATAAGCGTTAGCTCTTCACTAAATTTTTGGTAGAATTCAGCTGTGAAACCATGTGGTCCCAGGCTTTTGTTTGTTGGAAGATTTCTGATTATGGTTTTTATTTCTGTGGTTGTGATGGTTCTGTTAACATTTTCTGGGTTCAGATTCGGAAAGTTATGCTCCTCTAAGGATTTTTCCATTTCTTCTAGGTTGTCCATTTTATTGGCATATAGTTGCTGAGAGCAATCTCTTATGATCCTTTGCATTTCTGTGTTGTTTGTTGTGATTTCTCCATTTTCATTTATAATTTTATTGATTTGATTCTTCTTTTGTTTCTTAATCAGTCTGGTTAATGGTTTCTCTATTTTGTTTATCTTCTCGAAGAACCAGCTTTTAGCTTTGTTGAGTTTTGCTATGATCTCTTTTGTTTCTTTTGCATTTATTTCTGCCCTAATTTATGTGATTTCTTTCCTTCTACTAACTCTGGGGTTCCTTATTTCCTCCTTTTCTAGTTGCTTTAGCTGTACAGTTAGGTTATTTATCTGATTTCTCTCTTCTTTCTTGAGGTAGGCTTATATTGCTATGAACCTTCCTTTTAACACTGCTTTCGCTGAATCTTGTGGGTTGTTGTACTTTCTTTTTCATTCATTTCTGTGCATATTTTGATTTCTTTTTTAAATTTCTTCTGTGATTTGTTGGTTATTCAGATATATGTAGTTTAGACTCCATATGTTTGTATTTTTCAGATCTTTTTATTCCTGCAGTTGGCTTCTAATTTTACCGCATTGTGATCAGAAAACATGCTTAAGATGATCTTAAATTTTTTGAATTTACCAAGGCTAGATTTATGGCCTATGTTGTAATCTATCCAGGAGAAGTTTTCGTGTGACCTTGAGAAAAAGGTGAAATTCGTTGTTTTAAGGTGAAATGTCCTATCAATATTAATTAGATCTAGCTGGTTCATTGTATCATTTAAAGTTTGTGTTTTCTTGCTAGTTTTCTATTTAGTTGATCTGTACGTAGGTGCAAATGGGGTATTAAATTCTGTCAGGAAGCATTTAACAGGAGGCTTCCTGTGTGCTATTCTGGATCTGTCATGAGTCCTTTGTTCCTTATTAATTCCTGAATATTCAGGAATTCAGAGGAGTGGCATGCTGCTCCCAAGACTGAGAAATGCATGCATTTCCTTAATTAGTTTCTCCATACGGTGAGAAGTAGCTATTTAAGACCCTCTTCCTTTTTATGAACCATACGGTAAAAGAGATTATTTACAACCCTCTCTCTTTGATATGGATTGTCTTATGTCTCCTTGATCATTTTTAAGTCTGACTTTTGATTTTTATCTTTGCTGAAAATAGCTACCTTGTAAGACATATGTACCCACACTATGTTGAACACTTTGCTCCATCAGAGCTTGTGTCCCCATGTCTTTCTTCCCTCTCCCTCTCTCTCTCTCTCTCTCTCTCTCTCTCTCTCTCTCTCTCTCAGGCTAATTCTTTGAAGCCCAGAAGCCTGCTGAGCTCACCTTCTTACCCAGGCTTCTAAGACCCTCTCAAGAAGGCACAATGTGTCTTCACCCTCTCAAGAAGGTACCTGGTGCCTACATGAAGCAGTTCAAGCTCTGTATCAGGAACTTTATTGATTTTCTGCATAAACCAAGGAATACAGCCTCTTTCACTCTCGCTTTTACTTTCTTATTGTCAACTCTGGACCATCAAGTTCTGGTCCATTAAAGGGCCTCACAAAACTCTCCCACTATTTTTTGTGTTACTGTTAATTTCCCCATTCATACTTGTTAGCATTTGCCTTAAATATTTCTGTGTTCCCATGTTGGGTGGATATATATTTATAATTGATATATCCTCTTGGATTGATCCTTTGATCATTATGTAGTTTCGTCCTCTGCCTCTTTCCATGGCCTTTATTTCAAAGTCTATTTTATCTGATATGAGTGTTGTTATTCCTGCTTTCTTTGGTCTCCATTTGTGTGAAATACCTTT
This sequence comes from Dama dama, assembly GCF_033118175.1. Taxonomy (NCBI): domain Eukaryota; kingdom Metazoa; phylum Chordata; class Mammalia; order Artiodactyla; family Cervidae; genus Dama; species Dama dama. The sequence goes on along the minus strand of NC_083715.1, from coordinate 1,348,290 downwards.
TTCCAACCCTTCACTTTCAGTTTGTATATGTCCCTAGGCTTGAGGTGGGTCTCTTGTAGACAGCATATATATATATGGGGTCTTGATTTTTGTATACATCGGCCAGTCTTTGTATTTTGGGTGGGGCAATCAACCCATTTACATTTAAGATGATTATTGATAAGTATGATCCCGCTGTCATTTACTTTGTTGTTTTGCTTTCAAGTTTATAAACCATTTCCTGTCTAGAGCAGAATCTCTAGTATTTGTTGAAGAGCTGCTTTGCTGGTTCTGAATTCTCTCAGCTTTTTCTTGTCTGTAAAGCTTTTGATTTCTCCTTAATATTTGAATGAGATCCTTGCTGGGTGCAGTAATTTGGGTGTAGGTTTTTCTCTTTCATTGTTTTAAGGATGTCCTGCCCTTCTCTTCTGGTCTGAAGAGTTTCTACTGAAATATCAGCTGTTATGCTTATGGGGATCCCCTTGTGGGTTAATTGCTATTTTACCCTTGCTGGTTTTAATATTTGTTCTTTGTGTTTGATCTTCATTAATTTGATAAATATGTGTCTTGGGGTGTTTCACCTTGGGTTTATCCTGTTTGGGATTTTCTGCACTTCTTGGACTTGGGTGGTTATTTCCTTTCCCATTTTAGGGAAGTTTTCAACTATTATCTCCTCAAGTATTTTCTCGTGGTCTTTCTTTTTGTCTTCTTCTTCTGGGACTCCTATGATTTGAATGTTGGGCATTAAACATTGTCCCAGAGGTCTCTGAGTTGTCCTCGTTTCTCTTATTTTTTTTTTTCTTTTTTCCTCTCAGCTTCATTAATTTCCACCATTTTATCTTCTACCTCACTTATCCTACCTTGTGTCTTAGTTATTCTATTGTTGCTTCCCTCCAGAGTGCTTTTGATTTCAGCTATTGCATTCTTCATTATTGATTGCCTCTTTTATGTTTCTTCTAGGTCCTTGTTAAGCATTTCTTGCATCTTCTCAATTCTTGTCTCCAGACTATCTGTAACTCCATTTTGTTGTCAAGATTTTGGATCATTTTTATTATCATTATTCTGAATTCTTTTTTCAGTTAGACTTCCTGTCTCCTCCTTTTTTGTTTTGTTTGGTTGGCTTTTATTATGTTCCTATACCTGCTAAATATTTCTCTGCCTTTTCATCTTGTTTAGTTTGCTGTGTTTGGGCTTGCCTTTCTGTATGCTGGAAGTTTGTTATTTTTCTTTATTGTGGGGGTTCCTCCCTTTGGGTGGTGTTAGACGAGTGGCTTGTCAAGGTTTCCTGGTTAGGGACGCTTTCATAGGTGTTCTGGTGGGTGAACCTGGATCTCTTCTCTCTGAGCTGCAATAAAGTGTCCAGTAGTGTGTTTTGAGGTGTTTAGGGGTTTGGTGTTACTTTGGCTGCCTGTATTTTTGTGCTCAGGTTTATGTTCCTGCTTTGTTGGAGAATTAACTTGGTATGTCTTGCCTTGAAACTTTTTGGCTCTTGGGTGTAGCATGGTGTCATTGTAGGTATGGAGGCTTTTGGATGAGCTTTTGCCAATTAATGGTCCTTGTAGTCAGGAGATTTCTGGTGATCTCAAGTTTTGGATTTAGGCCTCCTACCTCTGGCTTTCAGTCTTATTCTTGCAGTAGCCTGAAGATTTCTCCATCCATACAGCACCGATGACAAAACATCTAGGTTAATGCTGAAAAGATTCTCCAAAGCGAGTGACACCCAGAGAGGTTCACAGAGTTACATGAAGAAGAGAAGAGGGAGGAGTGAGATGGAGGTAACCAGGAGGAGAAGAGGGGGAATCAAAATGGGAGCAAGCACTCTAGCCAGTAACCTGTTCCCTATTTACTGTCCACAGTCTGGAATACTCAGAGAGGTTCATGGTGTTTCATAGAGAAGAGAAAAGGGAGGAAGGAGATAGAGGTGACCAGGAGGAGAGAACTGGGGGTCAAAAGGAAAGAGACCACTCTAGCCTCTGATCAGTTCCCTAAATTGTCTCCACAGCCCAGAACATCCAAAGAGATTCACAAATTTAAGTAGAGAAGAGAAGGTAGAGGGAGGAGTCACAGGTGACCGGGGGGAGAAGAATGAGAGTCAAAAGGTGAGAGAACAATCAAGCTGGTAATCACACTCCTAAGTAAAAATGGATACTGAAGATGGGATTCTTTTAGGTTCAAAATTGATAACAAATATCAAAAAGCAAAGGTTAAAAATTTACAGTAGAGTTTAGACTCTCAAAAATACAATATTAAACTGTATTAATATTTTAAAATATTAAATTAAAATTTAATAAATTTTAATAAATTATTTACTAAATTTAATTTAATTTAATTTAATTAATAAATTAAATAAATAAAAATTTAATAAAAGTATTTAAAAATATCCAAAAAGTTATATTTTAAAAAATATGAAATTTGCTTTAAAAATAGGGTCTTTTTTCAAGGTAATAGTAGGTTTTAAAAGCAAGAAGTATTAATAAAGAACTTAAAATTTTTAAAAATTAAAAATACATTTAAAAATAATAATAGTATAATATATCTAGGATTTTCTCTGGAGCTGTTGAGGGCAATGTGTGGTCAGTTCAGTTTCAGAGAGTTCTTGTTCCACCTTATACTTCTTCTTAAGTTCTATAGGTCCCTTCCAATGTAGTCAGTGTTAACTACAGGATTTTACTCTGTTGCACGCAACCCTTCCAGAGTCACTCCCTCTTCTTTGTTTATTTCTTTGTTTTGGCTTCCTCTGTTTGCAAGTCTCTTCAGTATTTAACTTCCACCTCAACACAAGGAGGCAAAGGCGGTCATTTATTTAGGTTCATTTGTTCAATTGTGCTGCAGGGAGGGAGGAACACTGCAGAAAGATATCACTGGTGGGTGTGGGGAGTGCTCACAGTGTCTCAGCCACACTGGGTTTGCCCCTGCTCATGGTGTGTGTGCTTTCCCGGTCTACTCTGCTCAGGCTCCAGGTTGCTCTGCTCTTCCAGGAAACTGTCTGAGACGGACCCTGGCTTGTGTACACTTCCCAGATTTATGTTGCTCAGTTTCAAGTTCTCAGGTACTCCACAAAGGCACACACTCAGTTGAGCCTGCGTTTTGTGCCCTTCCCAGGTCTGAGTCCCTCAGGCAACCAGGTGCTTGGAAAGCTCACACTCCCCAGGTGAAGTGTGTCTTATCGCTTCCCTGGTCTCAGCTGCTTGTTTTCTGGTTGCCCAGCTGCATCTCAGGTGTGTCTCTTCTGGGGAGCTGAAGATAAGAATACAACAGGAGATAAGGGAGACATGACATAATGATCAACTGATCAATCCAAAAGGAAGATATAACAATTGTAAATACCTGTGCACTGAACACCTTATTGTGAAATTCACACTTAAGGTGATGAATGTAGGGAAAACCACAATATCATTCAGGGATGAACTAAATCAAATCCCTTATGTTTATACAGATTGAAGGGAAGAGATCTGGTAGAGTGCCAGATGAACTGTGGACATAGATTCATCACATTGAGCAGGTGAGAGTGATCAAGCCATCTCCAAGAAAAATAAATGCAAAAATGTAAAATGGTTGTGTTGGGAGGACTTACAAATAGTTGGGAATGAAAGAGAAGCAAAAGGCAAAGGAGAAAAGGAAAGATATAAACATTTGAATCCAGGGTTCCAAAGAAGAGCAAAGAGAGATAAGAAAGAGTTCCTCAGTGATCAGTGCAAAGAAACAGAGGAAACTATTACAATGGGGAAGAATAGAGAGCTCTTCAAGAAAATTAGAAATATCAAAACAACATTTCAAGTACAGATGGGCACAATGAATGATAGAAAAAGTATGTACCCAAGGGAAGCAAACATTAAGCAATGGTGGCAACAATACACAGAACTATACAAAACAGATCTTCATGGCCCAGATAACCACGATGGTGTGATCACTCACCTAGTGTCAGGCATCCTGGAGTGCAAAGTCAAGTGGGCATTAGGAAGCATCACTGTGAACAAAGCTAGTGGACATGATGGAATTCCAGTTGAGCTATTTCAAATTCTAAGAGAATATGTTCTTAAATTGCTATATTCACTATGCCAGCAAACTTGGAAAACAACAGAGGCCACAGGACTGCTAAATTTTCATTCCAATCCGAAATAAAGGCAATGCCAAAGATTGTTCAAAATGCTGCACAATTGTACTCATATCACAAGCTAGCAAAGAGAGTCTCAAAATTCTCCAAGCCAGACTTCCACAGTACATAAACTGGAAACTCCTCACGTACAAGCTGGATTTAGTAAAGCATAGGAACCAGAAATGAAATTACCAACATCTCCTGGAGCATCAAAAAAGCAAGAGAGTTAAAGAAAAACATCTACTTCTGCTGTATTGACTATGTGAAAGGCTTTGTGTGAAATGCAACAAACTGTGAAAAATTTTTTCAAGAGTTTGGAATAACAGACCACATGACCTGCCTCCTGAAAAATCTGTATGAAGGTCAAGAAGCAACAGTTAGAACTGAACATGGAACAACAGATTGTTTGTAAATAGGGAAAGGAGTATGTCAAGGCTGTATTTCAACACGTTGCTTATTTTGAACATTACTTTGGTAATGTGTGAGATGAATGTGGTTGTGCAATGGTTTGAAAATTCTTTGGCATTGCCCTTCTTTGGGACTGGAATGAAAACTGACCATGGGACTGGAAAAGATTAGTTTTCAGTGGAATATTACTCATTCATAAAAAGGGACAAATTTGAGTCAGTTCTAATGAGGTGGATGAATTTAGAGTCTATTACAGAGTGAAGTATGTCAGAAAGCAAAAGTTAAATGCTTTATATACGAATGCATATATACAGAATCTAGAAAAATGATACCGAAGAATTTACTTGCAGAGCTGTAAATAAGAAAAGGGCATAGAGAAAAGAATAATGGGCATGGGGAGACAGAAGGAGGGTAAGATGTATGGAGAGAGTAACATGAAAACTGACCCAATTTTATATATTACCATATATAAAATAGATAGCAAACAGAAATGTGGTGTATGTCTCAGGAAACACAAACAGGGTCTCTGTATCAACATTGAGGGGAGGCATAAGCAGGGAGATGCAAGGAAGGATCAACAGGAAAGGGATAGATGTATACCTATGACTGATTCATATTGAGGTTTGACAGAAAACAAAATTCTGTAAAGTCATTACATTAAAATTATATTTCCATTTTATTTAATAGCCATTAATTTTTTTAAATTATTAAATTAAAAAAATTGCCTGTTGCATTATTTCATTCATATCAAAGATCAGGTAATTCTCTGAAGACAAAAAACAGAGAAGTCTATGCCAGGACCCAGATGAAGGGGGAAATGGAAAATGTCCAATGTCCCATTGGAGTCATGAAAATATTCTAGAATGTGGCAGTGGTTATGGTTATGCAACCTGGGAATAAATTACAATCAATGAATTATACATGTAAACTGGTAAATTCATGATACATGAGCAACATGTCAATAAATTTAAAAAGTGCCTTTTAAAACAAAACTGAACATAACTTCTTTTTTTTTTCATTAGTTGGAGGCTAATTACTTTACTATATTGTAGAGGTTTTTGTCAAACATTGACATGAATCAGCCATGGATTTACATGTATTCCCCACCCCTATCCCCCCACCCACCTCCCTCTCTACCCGATCCTTCTGGGTTTTTCCAGTGAACAGGCCCGAGCACTTGTCTCATGCATCCAACCTGGGTTGGTGATCTGTTTCACCATAGATCAATACTTATCTCTCGAAACATCCACCCTCGCCTACTCCCACAGAGTCCAAAAGTCTGTTCTGTACATCTGTGTCTCTTTTTCTGTTTTGCATATAGGGTTATTGTTAATATCTTTCTAAATTCCATACATATGTGTTAATATACTGTAATGGTCTTTATCTTTCTGGCTTACTTCATTCTGTATAATAGGCTCCAGTTTCATCCATCTCATTAGAACTGATTCAAATGAATTCTTTTTAATGGCTGAGTAATATTCCACGTGTATATATACCACAGCTTCCTTATCCTTTCATCTGCGGATGGGCATCTAGGTTGCTTCCATGTCCTGGCTATTATAAACAGTGCTGCGATGATCATTGGGGTGCATGTGTCTCTTTCAGATCTGGTTTCCTTGGTGTGTCTGCCCAGAAGTGGGATTACTGGGTCATATGGCAGTTCTATTTCCAGGTTTTTAAGAAATCTCCACACTGTTCTCCACAGCAGTTGTACGAGTTTGCATTCCCACCAACAGTGTAAGAGCATTCCCTTTTCTCCACAACGTCTCCAGCATTTATTGCTTGTAGACTTTTGGATAGCAGCCATCCTGACTGGCGTGTAATGGTACCTCATTGTGGTTTTGATTTGCATTTCTCTGATAATGAGTGATGTTGAGCATCTTTTCATGTGTTTGTTAGCCATCTGTATGTCTTCTTTGGAGAAATGTCTGTTTAGTTCTTTGGCCCATTTTTTGATTGGGTCATTTATTTTTCTGGAATTGAGCTGCAGGAGTTGCTTGTATACTTTTGAGATTAATCCTTTGTCTGTTGTTTCATTTGCTATTCTTTTCTCCCAATCTGACGGCTGTCTTTTCATCTTGCTTATAGTTTCCTTTGTTGTGCAAAAGCTTTTAAGTTTCATTAGGTCCCATTTGTTTAGTTTTGCTTTTATTTCCAATATTCTGGGAGGTGGGTCATAGGGGATCCTGCTGTGATTTATGTCGGAGAGTGTTTTACCTATGTTCTCCTCTAGGAGTTTTATAGATTCTGGTCTTACATTAGATCTTTAATCCACTTAGAATTTATTTCTGTGTATGGTGTTAGAAAGTGTTCTAGTTTCATTCTTTTACAAGTGGTTGACCAGTTTTCCCAGCACCACTTGTTAAAGAGGTTGTCTTTTTTCCATTGTATATCCTTGCCTCCTTTGTTGAAGATAAGGTGTCCATAGGTTCGTGGATTTACCTCTGGGCTTTCTATTCTGTTCCATTGATCTATATTTCTGTCTTTGTGCCAGTACCATACTGTCTTGATGACTGTGGCTTTGTAGTCGAGTCTGAAGTCAGGCAGGTTGATTCCTCCAGTTCCATTCTTCTTTCTCAAGAGTACTTTGGCTATTTGAGGTTTTTTGTATTTCCATACAAATTGTGAAATTCTTTGGTCTAGTTCTGTGAAAAATACCGTTGGTAGCTTGATAGGGATTGCATTGAATCTATAGACTGCTTTGGGTAGAATAGCCATTTTGAAAATATTGATTCTTCCAATCCATGAACACGGTATGTTTCTCCATCTGTTTGTGTCCTCTTTGATTTCTTTCATCAGTGTTTTATAGTTTTCTATGTATAGGTCTTTTGTTTCTTTAGGTAGATATACTCCTAAGTATTTTATTCTTTTTGTTGCAATGGTGCATGGTATTGTTTCCATAATTTCTCTTTCTGTTTTCCCATTGTTAGTGTATAGGAATGCAAGGGATTTCTGTGTGTAAATTTTATATCCTGTAAATTTACTATATTCATTGATTAGCACTAGTAGTTTTATGGTAGAGTCTTTAGGGTTTTCTATGTAGAGGATCATGTCATCTGTAAACAGCAAGAGTTTCATTTCTTCTTTTCTTATATGGATTCGTTTTACTTATTTTTCTGCTCTGATTGCTGGAACGAAAACTTCCAAAACTATGCTGAATAGTAGTGGTGAGAGTGGGCACCCTTGTCTTGTTCCTGATTTCAGGGGAAATGCTTTCAATTTTTCACCATTGAGGGTAATGCTTACTGTGGGTTTGTCATATATAGCTTTTACTATGTTGAGGTGTGTTCCTTCTATTCCTGCTTTCTCGAGAGTTTTAATCATAAATTGGTGTTAAATTTTGTCAAAGGTTTTTTTCTGCATCTTTTGAGGTAATCATATGGTTTTTATCTTTCAATTTGTTAATGTGGTGTATTACATTTATTAATTTGTGGATATTAAAGAATTCTTGCAATCCTGGGATAAAGCCACTTGGTCATGGTGTATGATTTTTTAAAATATGTTGTTGGATTCTGTTTGCTAGAAGTTTGTTAAGGATTTTTGCATTTATGTTCATCAGTGATATTGGCCTGTAGTTTTCTTTTTTTGTGGCATCTTTGTCTGGTTTTGGAATTACGGTGATGGTGGCCGCATAGAATGAGTTTGGAGCTTTACCTTTTTCTGCAATTTTCCGGAAGCATTTGAGTAAGATCCGTTTTAGCTCTTCTCTAAAATTTTGGTAGAATTCAGTTGTGAAGCCATCTGGTCCTGGGCTTTTGTTTCCTGGAAGACTTCTGATTACAGTTTCGATTTTCGTGCTTGTGATGGGACTGTTAAGATCTATTTCTTTCTGGTTCAGTTTTGGAGAGTTATACTTTTCTAAGAACTTGTTCATTTGTTCCAAGTTGTCCATCTTATTGGCTGGTAGTAGTCTCTTATGATCCTTTGTATTTCAGTGTTTGTTGTGATCTCTCCATTTTCATTTCTAATTTTGTTAATTTGGTTCTTCTCCCTTTGTTTCTTAATGAGTCTTGCTAACGGTTTGTCAATTTTGTTTATTTTTTCAAAAAACAGCTTTTAGCTTGGTTGATTTTTGCTATGGTCTCTTTAGTTTCTTTTGCATTTATTTCTTCCCTAATTTTTAAGATTTCTTTCCTTCTACTAACCCTGGGGTTCTTCATTTCTTCCTTCTCTAATTGCTTTAGGTGTAGAGTTAGGTTATTTATTTGACTTTTTTCTTGTTTCTTGAGGTAAGCCTGTAATGCTATGAACCTTCCCCTTAGCACTGCTTTTACAGTGTCCCATGGGTTTGGGGTTGTTGTGTTTTCATTTTCATTCATTTCTATGCATATTTTGATTTCTTTTCTGATTTCTTCTATGATTTGTTGGTTATTCAGGAGTGTGTTATTTAGCCTCCATATATTTGAATTTTTAATAATTTTTTTCCTGTAGTTGAGATCTAATCTTACTGCACTGTGATCAGAAAAGATGAATGGAATGATTTCAATTTTTTTTTTTTTTTTAATTTACCAAGACTAGATTTATGGCCCAGGATGTGATCTATTCTGGAGACGGTTCTGTGTGCACTTGAGAAAAAGGTGAAGTTGATTGTTTTGGGGTGAAATGTCCTATAGATATCAATTAGGTCTAGCTGGTCCATTGTGTCATTTAAAGTTTGCGTTTCCTTGTTAATTTTCTGTTTAGTTGATCTATCCATAGTTGTGAGTGGGGTATTAAAGTCTCCCACTATTATTGTGTTATGATTAATTTCCTCTTTCATACTCTTTACCTTTGCCTTACATATTGCGGTGCTCCTATGTTGGGTGCATATATACTTATAATTGTTATATCCTCATCTTTGATTGATCATTTGATCATTGTGTAGTGTCCTTCTTTGTCTCTTTTCACAGCCTTTATTTGAAAGTCTATTTTATCTGATATGAGTATTGTGACTCCTGCTTTCTTTTGGTCTCCATTTGCATGTAATATTTTTTTCCAGCCCTTCAATTTTAGTCTGTATGTGTCCCTTGTTTTGAGGTGGGTCTCTTGTAGACAGCATATATAGGGGTCAGTTTTTGTATCCATTCAGCCAGTCTTTGTCTTTTGGTTGGGGCATTCAACACATTTACATTTAAGGTAATTATTGATAGGTGTGGTCCTGTTGTCATTTACTTTGTTGTTCTGGGTTCATGTTTATACAACCTTTCTGTGTTTCCTGTCTAGAGAAGATCTTTTAGCATTTGTTGAAAAGCTGGTTTGGTGGTGCTGAATTCTCTCAGCTTTTGCTTGTCTGTAAAGCTTTTGAATTCTCCTTCATATCTGAATGAGATCTTTGCTGGGTACAGTAATCTAGGTTGTAGGTTATTCTCTTTCATTACTTTAAGTATGTCCTACCATTCCCTTCTGGCCTGAAGGGTTTCTATTGATACATCAGCTGCTATCCTTATGGGAATCCCTTTCTGTATTATTTGTTGTTTCTCCCTTGCTGCTTTTAATATTTGTTCTTTGTGTTTGATCTTTGTTAATTTGACTAATATTTGTCCTAGGGTGTTTCGCCTTGGGTTTATCCTGTTTGGGACTCTCTGGGTTTCTTGGACTTCGGTGGCTATTTCCTTCCCCATTTGGGGGGAAGTTTTCAGCTATTATCTCCTCGAGTGTCTTCTCATGGTCTTTATTTTTGTCTTCTTCTTCTGGGACTCCTATGATTCGAATGTTGGGGTGTTTCACATTGTCCCAGAGGTCCCTGAGGTTGTCCTCATTTCTTTTAATTCTTTTTTCTTTTTTCTCTCTGCTTCTTTTATTTCCACTATTTTATCTTCTACCTCACTTATGCTATCTTCTGTCTCCTTTATTCTACTCTTGATTCCCTCCAGAGTGTTTTTAATCTCATTTATTGCATTATTCATTTTTAATTGACTCTTTTTTATTTCTTCTAGGTCTTTATTAAACATTTCTTGCATCTTCTCAATCTTTGTCTCCAGGCTATTTGTCTGTAACTCCATTTTGTTTTCAAGATTTTGGATCATTTTTATTATCACTATTCTAAATTCTTTTTCAGGTAGATTCCCTATCTCCTCCTCTTTTGTTTGACTTGGTGGGCCTTTTTCATGTTCTTTTACCTATTGGATATTTCTCTGCATTTTCATCTTGTTTAGATTGCTGTGTCTGGAGTGGGCTTTCTGTATTCTGGTGGTCTGTGGTTTCTTTTTATTGTGGAGGTTTCACCCAGTGGGTGGGGTTGGACGATTGGTTTGCCAAGGTTGCCTGGTTAGGGAAGTTTGTGTGGGTGTTCTGGTTCATGGAACTGGATTTCTTCTCTCTGGAGTGCAATGGAGTGTCCAGTAATGAGTTTTGAGTTGGGTCTATGTTAGGTGTGACTTTGGGCAGCCTTATGTTGCCGCTCAGGGCTATGTTCCTGTGTTGCTGGAGAATTTGCATGGTATGTCTTTCTCTGGAACTTATTGGCCCTTGGGTGGTGGTTGGTTTCAGTGTAGGTATGGAGGGTTTTGGATGGTCTCTTATTACTTAATGTTCCATGTAGTCAGGAGTTCTCTGGTGTTCTCAGGTTTTGGGCTTAACTCTCCTGCCTCTGGATTTCAGTTTTACTCTTCCAGTAGTCTCAAGACTTCTCCAACTATACAGCACTGATAATAAAACTTCTAGGTTAATGGTGAAAAGATTCTCCACCATGAGGGAGAATTGAATTCTCCTACATATCTGAATGAGATCCTTGTTGGGTACAGTAATCTAGGTTGTAGGTTATTCTCTTTCATTACTTTAAGTATGTCCTGCCATTCTGTTCTGGCCTGAAGGGTTTCTATTGATAGATCAGCTGTTATCCTTATGGGATACTCTTCACAGAGTTACATGAAAAAGAGGAGAGGGAGGAGGGAGATAGAGATGAGCAGGAGGAGAAAAAGGGGGACTCATGAGGAGAGAGACAGATCTACGCAGTTCTCTGTTCCCAAAGTGTTCTCCGTAGCCCAGACACCCACAAAGGTTCACAGAATTGGACTGGGAAGAGAAGGGGAAGGGAGGAAATAGAGGTGTTCTGAGGTAGAAAATAGAGAGTCAAAAGTGGGCGAGAGTAATCAACACACTCCTGAATAAAAATGGGTACTGAATATTGGATTCTTAAATGTCCAAAACTTATATCACATACTGAAAAACAAATATTAAAAATCCAGAGTAGAGGTTAGACTCCTAAAAATACAATATTAAAAACAAAATTGAAACAAAATATTTTAGAAATATATATGAAGTTAGATTAAAAAATAGGGCTTCTCTCTTTTTTTCTTGCAAGTTTATAGTGAAATGAAAATTAAAATTAAGGAGTAATAGAGGAGTAATAGGGGACTTTAAAAGAAAATAAGAGAAAAAACAAGAAAAAAAATTTTCCTAATTAAATATATCATAAAAATATATGAAAATGAAAGTTAAGGAGTAATGGGGGAGTAATAGGGAATTTTAAAAGAAAATAAAAGAAAAAATAAAAAAGAAAAGAAAATTTAAAAATTAATTAAAAAAAAAAAGGTGAATATAGATCTCGTAATTTCTCTGGAGCTGTTGAGGTCAATGTGGGATCAGTTCAGTTTCAAATAGCTCCTCATTGTAGCTTACACTTCTTGATATCTATAGGCCCCTTCTTGTGTAGTTGGTGTTATCTACAGGGATTTTAATTTGTTGCACCGGTCCCTTCTGAAGCGGATCCCTTTGTTTATTTGGCTTCTATTTGCTGGTCTCTTCAGTGTCTAATTTCCACCCTGACACAGGCCGGTTGAGGTGGTCCCTTGTTCAGGTTTGCTAGTTCAGTCCTGCTGTGGGGAGGAAGAGGCGCTGCAGAGAGATATCACTGTGTGTGGGTAGCACACACAGTGTTCCGGCCACACTGGGTTTACCCCGCTCATGGGTGTGTGTGCTTTCCCAATCTACACTGCTCAGGCTCCTGGCTGCTCTGTATGGAGCGTGCCCTGCGTGCGTGCGGTTCCAGTTTTCGAGTATTGCACAAAAGCGCGGACTCGGCTGTGGCTGCATTTTGTGCCTTCCCTGGCCCAAGCAGCTCAGGCAGCCAGGAGCCTGATGGGTGCACTCTCCCCAAGTGCAGTGCACCTTCTCCCCTCTGCGGTCCCAGCCTCAGTACGCCCGCGCCAGTCGGGTGCATGCACCTTGTGTTTAGCCATGACCCTCCCAGCGGATGTTGACGACCCAGAATCTCAGGAAGTCTTTGGTTGGAAACTGGAGGCCTGTTTGCAGTGTGGTAGGGGGTGCTGTCTCTGGGGCCGAGTTTGCCCCTTTCCCCTCCCCCCTGCCTCCTGCCTCTGGCAGGGATGGGCGGGGTCTGCCACCAGCTAGCTCCTCTCTGCAGTTGCTCACTTCCTTTGTTCTGAGAACAGCTGGCAGTGTGTTTGGGTTGGTTAATTTTCTATCTCTCTCTCTTGCCATCCCACAGTTTAAGCTGCTATCTCGCAAAGCTCCCTCCAATTGCCCTCAGGGCATTCAGGCCCAGTCCTTACCGAAAGCAATGCCGCCTGCTCTTTTCCGTTCCACCCCCAATTGCTGGTGGTGGATGCAGGCGTCTGGGGTAGTTTTCTGCTGGGAGTTTCTTTTAGGCATGTAATCTGTGGGTTTTCTTTATTTTTCCTCCCAGTTAGGTCGCCCTCCGAGATTCAAAAACTTCCCCCAGACCCACCAGTGCGAGGGTTTCCTGGTGTTTGGAAACTTCCTCTATTAAGACTCCCTTCCCAGAATGGGTTTCCATCTCTAGCTCTTTTGTCCCTCTTTTTATCTTTTATATTTTGCCCTACCTCCTTTTGAAGACAATGGGCTGCTTTTCTTGGCGCCTGATGTCCTCCGCTAGCGATCAGAAGTTGTTTTGTAAAGTATGCTCAGCGTTCAATTGTTCTTTCAATGAATTTGTGGGGGAGAAAGTGGTCTCCCCGTCCTATTCCTCCAGCATCTTGGCTCCTCCCCACTGAACATAGCTTCTATGTTCAGGATATTATCCTTAAAAGTAAAGAAGTTGTTTATTCTCCTATGAACCAAAAATTAGGGAAGATATTCTCAGCAGATATCTGGTCTGTAAGAAATGTTAAAAGATGTTGTTTACACAGAATGAGATGATATTGAAGAGGAACTATGAGGTAAGACAGAGTGTCATGTTGAAGTTCAACAGAAAACCACAAAATTCTAAAAAGCAGTTATCCTTTAGTGGAAAATTAAAAAATAAATAAATGAAGGCAAATTGAAATGAAGGATTTTACTTATTAGTAAGTGGTAAAAGACAAATGCTTGTTTGGGCTTCTGCATCTTTACTTTTCACTGATTATGAATCTTCATAATTAATCTGGGTTTCGTCTATACAAATATATTTTGGCTCAGCAGTAAAGAATCCACCTGCAATGCAGGAACTGTAGCAGACTCGAATTCCATCTCTGGGTCAGGAAGATCCCCTGCAGGAGAGCATGGCAACCCAGTATTCTTGCCAGGAGAATCCCTGTGGACAGAAGAGACTGGTGGGCTTACAATCCATGGGGTGGCAAAGAGTTGGATACAACTGAACAACTAAATAACAACAGATACACATTCCTAACAGAAACTCTGAAGATACTAGAAATAGATGAGAAAATTGTCAGCCAAAGCAAAGCAAAACAAAACGCCTAGACAGTGGAGCTGAATTATAAAAAACCTAGACACTATATCTGAATTATGAAAGATTTTAGGAAATAAAATATCTCCCAACAATTGTGTAAACAGTGTGTTCCACACAATACAGAGAGACAATTTTTAATAATTACTCAATAGAAAAATTTTCTGATTACATTCTTAAAGGAAAAAAAAATCCAGAAATTAAACATGATATAAAATCTATTGATCATTTTATATCTAATTAAGATTGTAAAACTGTAAGGGAACTTTTAAGAAAAACACATTTTCAAAATGTGCTTTGCAGTATTAGCTGCACAATTTCATTTTTATTTATTCATAGTCTCAAAATAACTGACGATTAAGAATGAATTTCATTTTAAAATGTAATTTTCAAATTTATCAAGATATCATATGTTCAAATAAAATGATATTTTATACTTTTCAAGGTTCAAGTTTGAACCTTGCAGTGAATATTTTATTTCACTGATTTAGACATAAATAAAAGCACATTATGTTAATTCTTTACTCTGACAATCTTTGCGCTATCACTGTGTATTTAAAATCAATTGAAGATGGGTTGTGTATTAGTACATTCCCTCAGGGACTGCAGTGTGTGCAGGAAGTGACTTCAAGGCCTTCGGAACCATTATGGATATTCCACGGAGTGGAGCAGGGATAACCATGACAGCCTATGATGGCAAAAACTGGTTAAAAGAGTCTTCTCTTAATCAAATCCGCATCAGTTCAGTTCAGTTGCTCTGCTCTGTCTGATTCTTTGTGACCCCATGAATTGCAGCACGCCAGGCCTTCCTGTCCATCATCAACTGCCAAAATGTATGGAAACTCATGTCAATCGAGTTGGTGATGCCATCCAGCCATCTCATCCTCTGAGGTTCCCTTCTCCTCTTGACCGCAACCACTCCCAACAACAGGGTCTTTTACAATGAGTCAGCTCTTCACATGAGGTGGCCAAAATATTGGGTTTCAGCTTCACCATCAGTCCTTCCAATGAACACTCAGGAGTGAGCTCCTTTATGATGGAGTGGTTGGATCTCCTTGCAGTCCAAGGGACTCTCAAGAGTCTTCTCCAACACCACAGTTCAAAAGAATCAATTTTTCGGTACTCAGCTGTCTTCACAGTCCAACTCTCACATCCATACATGACCACTGGAAAAACCATAGCCTTGACTAGACGGACCTTTGTTGGCAAAGTAATGTCTCTGCTTCTTAATATGCTATCTAGTTTGGTCATAACTTTCCTTCGAAGGAGTAAGCATCTTTTAACTTCATGGCTGCAATCACCATCTGCAGTGATGTTTGAGCCATCAAAAATAGCCTGACACTCTTTCCACTGTTTCCCCATCTATTTCCCATGAAGTGATGGGACCAGGTGTCAAGATCTTAGTTTTCTGATTGTTGAGCTGTAAGCCAACTTTTTCACTCTTGCATTTTCATGAGGAGACTTTATAGTTCCTCTACACTTTCTGCCATAAGGGTGGTATCATCTGCATATCTGAGGTTATTGATTTTTTCCCGGCAATCTTGATTCCAGCTTGTGCTTCTTCCAGCCCAGTGTTTCTCATGATGTACTCTGCATATAAGTTTAATAAGCAGGGTGAACAATATACATCCTTGACGTACTCCTTTTCCCATTTGGAACCAGTCAGTTGTTCCATGTCCAGTTCTTACTGTTTCTTCCTGAACTGCATATAAGCTTCTCAAGAGGCAGGTCAGGTGGTCTGGTATTCCCATCTCTTTCAGAATTTTCCACAGTTGATTGTGATACACATAGTCAAAAGGTTTGGCAAAGTCAATAAAGCAGAAATTGATGTTTTTCTGGAAATGTCTTGCTTTTTCAATGAGCTGGCGGATGCTGGCAATCTGATCTATGGTTCCACTGCCTTCTCTAAAACCAGTATTAATGAAATCTGGCTTGGAGAATTTTGAGCAGTACTTTACTAGCATGAGATGACTGCAATTGTGCAGTAAGTTGAGCATTCTTTGGGATTGCCTTTCTTTGGGATTGGAATGAAAACTGACATTTTCCAGTTCTTTGGCCACTGCTGAGTTTTCCAAATTTGCTGGCATATTGAGCGCAGCACTCTCATAGCATCATCTTTCAGGATTTGAAATAAATCAACTGGAATTCCATCACCTCTACTAGCTTTGTTCATAGTGATGTTTTCTAAGGCCCACTTGACTTCACATTCCAGGATGCCTGGCTCTAGGTGAGTGATCACACCATCGTGATTATCTGGGTCATCTTTTTCATACAGTTCTTCTGTGTATTCTTGCCACCTCTTAATATCTCCTTCTTCTGTTAGGTTCTTACCGTTTCTGTCCTTTATTGAACCCAGTTTTGCACGAAATGTTCCCACTGGGGAGTTCCAGAAAAACATTTATTTCTGCTTTATTGGCTATGTCAAAGCTTTTGAATGTGTTGATCACAAAAGTCTGTGGAAGATTCTGAGTGATGGGAATACCAGACCACCTGACCTCCCTCTTGAGAAACCTGTATGCAGGTCAGGAAGTAACAGTTAAAGCTGGTAATGAAACAACAGACTTTTAAAAATAGGAAAAAAGTATGTCAATGCTGTATGTTGTCACCCTGCTTATTTAACTTATTTAACATCTGTTAGTTTAATGACTTAAACTGTTTAACTAAATTAAATTAACTAAATAAGTTAATAATTTATTTTAATTATTGCTAGTTAATATTATTAACTAATTGTTATTCAATTATTTATTGTTGTTAATTATTTATTATTATGAAAAATTCTGAGCTGAAGGAAGCACAAACTGCAATCAAGATTACTGGGAGAAATATCAATAACCTCAGATATGCAAATGATACTGCCCTCATGGTAGAAAGTGAAGAAGAAATAAAGAGCCTTTTGATGAAGGTGCAAGAAGAGAGTAAATGTTAACTTAAAATTCAACATTCAGAAAACTAAGAACATTGCATCTGATCCCATCACTTCATGACAAATATGAGGGGAAACAGTGGAAACAATGTGACTTTATTTTGGGGGGGCTCCAAAATCACCCACATGGTGATTGCAAGCATGAAATTAAAAGATGCTTACTCCTTGGAAGGAAAGTTATGACCAACCTAGACAGAATAGTAAAAAGCAGGTACATGACTTTGTCAACAAAGGTCCATCTAGGCAAGGCTATGTTTTTTCCAGTACTCAGGTATGGATGAGCGAATTTGACTATAAAGAAAGCTGAGCCTCGAAAATTGATGCTTTTGAACTGTGGTGTTGGAGAAGACTCTTCAGAGTCGCTTGTACTACAAGGAGAGCAAGCCAGTCCATCCTAAAGGAGATCAGTCCTGGGTGTTCATTGTCAGGACTGATGTTGAAACTGAAACTCCAGTACTTTGATAACCTGACTCAATTGAAAGCTGACTCATTTGGCAGGCTGGCTCATTTAAAAAGACCCTGATGCTGGGAAAGATTGAGGCAGGAGGAAAAGGGACAACAGAGGATGAGGTGTTTGTATGGCATCACCAAGTCAATGGACATGACTTTGGGTAGGCTCTGGAAATTGGTGTTAGACTGGGAGGCCTGGCATGCTGCAGTTCATGAGGTTGCAAAGAGTCAGACATTACTGAACCACTGAACTGAATGGAAGCTAAACAACTTGCTTCTAAATAAACAACAAATTATAGAAGAAATAAAAAAAGAAATCATAATATGCATAGAAACAAATGAATTTAAAGGAGAAAAACCAAAATCCTATGGATGACTGTAAAGGCAGTCCTAAGAAGAAGTTTTGTAGCAGTACAGGCTTACATCAAGTAACAGAAATAAAGTAAAATAAATTAACTCTAAACCTAAAGCAAGTAGAAAAGAAAGAAATGAATCCCAAGATTAATTGAAGGAAAAACAAATATTTAACATTAGGGCAGAAATAAATTCAAAAGGAAGAAAAGAAACCATAGCAAAAAAAAAAATACTAAAAAATTAAACTAAACTAAAAGCTGTTTTTTTGAGGAGATAAATAAAATTGACCAACCAATATCCAGACACATGAAGAAACAAAAGGAGAAGAATAAATCAACATAATTAGAAATGAAAATGGAGAAATCATGACAACACAGAAATAAAAAGGATCATAAGAGATTACTATCAGTAACTATATGCCAATAAAATGGACAACTTGAAGGAAATGGACCAATTATTAGAAAAGTATAACTTTCCAAAACTGAACCAGGAAGAAATAGAAAACCTTAACATACCCATCACAAGCATGGAAATTGAAACTGTAATCTGAACTCTTTCAGCAAAAAAAAAAAAAAAAAAAGCCCAAGACCAGACGGCTTCACAGCTGAATTCCACCAAAAATTTACAGAAGACCTAATACCTATCCTTCTCAAACTCTTTTAGAAAATTGCATAGGAAGATTAACTTCCAAACTCATTCTATGAGGCCACTGTCACCCTAATACCAAAATTAGCAAAAGATGCCACAAAACAAAGAAACTACAGGCCAATATCACTGATGAACATATATGCAAAAATCCTGAAAAATTATAGCAAACAGAATCAAACAACATATTTAGAAGATCATGCATCATGAACAAGTTGACTTCATCCTGGTAATGCAAGGATTCTTTAATATCCACAAATAAATCAACATTTATTTGTGATTTATTAACAAATTAACAAACTGAAAGATAAACCCTATGATTATATCAATAGATACAGAGAAAGCCTTTGACAAAATTCAGCATCCATTTATGATTAAAAAAACAAACCTCCAGAAAGAATTAACATAACTCAACATAATAAAAGCTATATGTGACAACTCTACAGCAAACATTATCCTCAAAGGTGAAAAACTGAAAGCATTTCCCCTAAGGCCAGGAACACGACAAGGGTGTCCACTCTCACCACTACTCTTCAACATAGTTTTAGAAGTTTTGGGCACAGCAATCAGAGAAGAAAAAGCAATAAAAGGAATCCAAGTTGGAGAAGAAGAAGTAAAACTCTCACTGTTTGCAGATGAGATGATTCTCTACATAGAAAACCGTAAAGACTCAACCAGAAAATTACTAGAGCTTATCAATGAATATAGTAAATTTGCAGGATATAAAATTAACACACAGAGATCCCGTGCAGTCCTATATACTAACAATGAGAAAACAGAAAGAGAAATTAGGAAACAATTCCATTCAACATTAAAACAAAAAGAATAAAATACTTGAGAATATATCCACCTAAAGAAACAGAAAACATATAAATATAAAACTATAAAAAGCTAATGAAAGAAATCAAACAGGACACAAAAAGATTGAGAAATATAACACGTTCATGGATTGAAAGAATCAATACAGTAAAAATGAGTATAATACCCAAAGCAGTCTATAGAGTCAATGCAATCCCTATCAAGCTACCAACAGTATTTTTCACAGAACTAGAAGCAATAATTTCACAATTTGTATGAAAACACAAAAAACCTCAAATAAGCAAAACAATCTTGAGAAAGAAGAATGGAACAGGAGGAATCAACCAGCCTGACTTCAGGCTCTACTACTTAGCTACAGTCATCAAGAAAGTAGGGCATTGGCACAAATACTGAAATATAGATCAGAGGAACAAAATAGACAGCCAAGAGATAAATCCACAGGCAAAGGTAAGGACACTTTATCTTTAACAAAGGAGGCAAGAATATACAATAGAGAACAGACAATCTCTTTAAGAAGTGATGCTGGTAAAACTGGTCAACCACTTGTAAAAGAATGAAACTAGAACACTTTCTAACACCATGTACAAAAATAAACTCAAAATGGATTAAATATTTCATAAGACCAGAAACTATAAAACTCCTAGAGGAGAACATAGGCAAAACTTTCTCTGACATAAATCACAGCAGGATCCTCTCTGACCCACTTCCCAGAGTACCTGGAATAAAACCAAAAATATCCAAATGGGACCTAATTCAACTTACAAGCTTTTACACAATGAAAGAAATAAGAAAAGTGAAAAGACAGCATTCAAAATGAGAGGAAATAATAGCAAATGAGGAAACCGAGAGAGAATTAATCTCAAAAATATACAAGAAACACCTGCAACTCAATTCCAGAAAAATAAATGACCCAGTCAAAAAATGGGCCAAAGAACTAAACAGACCTTTCTCCAAAGAAGACATACAGATGTCTAACAAACTCATGAAAAAGATGCTCAACATCACTCATTATCAGAGAAATGCAAATCAAAATTGCCATGAGGTACCATCTCACACTGGTCAGAATGGCTGCTATCTAAAAGTCATTTGAAAAGACCGAGATGTTGGGGAAGATTGAAGGCAGGAGGAGAAGGGGGCAACAGAGGATGAGACGGTTAGGTGGCATCATTAACTCAATGGACGTGAGTTTGGGTAAACTCCAGGAGTTGGTGATGGACAGGGAGGCATGGCGTGCTGAAGTTCATGGGGTCTCAAAGAGTCAGACACGACTGAGCGACCGAACTAATTTCATTCTTTATGGAGTTACTTCCCCACTGTTACCCAGCACTATATTGGGCACCTACTGCCCTGGGGCACTCATCTTTCAGTGTCATATCTTTTTGCCTTTTCATACTGTTCATGGGGTTCTCAAGGCAAGAATACTGAAGTGGTTTGCCATCCTTTACTGCAGTGAACACTTTGTCAAATCTCTCTATTGTGACCCGTCCATCTAAGATATCCGTGTATGGCATGGCTCATACTTTCATTGATGTAAACAAGGCTGTGGTCCAAGTGATCCATTTGGTTAGTTTTCTGTATTGTGATTTTCATTCTGTCTGTCTTCTGATGGGTAGGGATAGGCTCCTGGAAGCTTCCTTATGGGAAATACTGACTTGGGGGAAACAGTCTTGTTCCAGTGGGTGTGGCCAACCTCAGTAAATCTTTAGTCCAATTTTCTGTTGATGGGCAGGGCTGTGTTCTCCTCCTGTTGTTTGGCCTGAGGTTGAACTATGGTAGAAATCACTACTATAATAGTAACCTCCTTCAGAAAGCCTTGAATATATGTATTGTTGAATACATTGTTGTATTCAGTGTCCCTGACCCTGCAGCAGGCCACTGTCAACTCACACCAGCGAGACTTCTGGACACTCACAGGCAAGTTTGGGTCAGTTTTTTGTGGGTTGTCTGCTCCTTTCTCGTGGTTCCTGGTGGACACAAGCTTTTGTTTGTGCTCTCCAAGAGTTTGTTTCCCCTGTCCTGTGGAAGTTCTATAATCCTGGTGATTACAGAAAAGTTCCATAATCTTTTAAATTCCACTGGCCTCCAAATTCAAATTCCCTGGCGGTGTTCCATCCCTTTCCTGGATCCCCAGGTTGGGAAATCTGTTTTTGGTCCTTGAGCTTTCTTAATGGTGTGAGAATTTCCTTGGTATAATTGCTCTACAGTTTGTGGGTCGTCTGTTCTGTGCCTCAGTAGTTGGGCTAACAGTGACCTCCTGAATGAGGGCTTATGCCACACACTGCATGACCCCATGTGTTCTACAATAAGAGCTCTGGTCTCCATGGCAGACCACTGCCACCTGTGCCTTTGCAAGAGACAGACACTCAAAGGCAGTTGTGGTTCAGTCTCTGTGGGTTTTCTAGGTCCTGGTGCACACAAGGTTTTGTTTGAGCTCTCTGAACATCTCTGGTGGATATGGTTTGACTCTAAATGTGATTTTTGCCCCTCATACCACCACATTGATGGGGTTTCTCCTTTCCTCGTGGACCTGGGGTATATTTATATGGCGGGATCCAACATTCTCCTGTTGATGGTCGTTCAGCAGCGAGTTGAAATTTGGGAGTTCTAATAGGGGAAGATGAGCATATATCCTTCAACTCTATCATCTTAGCAATTCATGTTTTACGTGTGTGTGTGTGTGTGTGTGTGTGTGTGTGTGTGTGTGTGTGTGATATGAATCTGCGTTAATTTTGCATATGTGATTTAGAGAAAATTTTATATTTAATATATAGTAAAATTTCACATCTCATGTAAAACCCATTAATTGCTTTGATATTAGTTTGAGATACATGAAAAGTTTCACATTTGATATGAATATCTCTGTAGTTTTAATATTATTACATAAACAAAGATACATATTTCATAAGTAATATGTGTGCCCAGAATTTCAAATATGACATAGACAAAATTTCATACTTCAATATAGGAAATTGTGCACAGATTTTTGAGTATGAAATACAGAAATTTCCTTATTTCACATATATGATGATCTGTACCTAGATTTCAATATATGATAAGGAGAACATTTCTTATTTAATATACCTGAGACTCTACATCCAGATTCTTATATGTGACATAGGCAAATTTCCATATTTCCTATGAATTAATATCTGCACAAAGATACTTAAAATCTCATATATGACAAATCTAAAATTCATATTTCTGAAAATTTACACAAAAGCTATCCTATTGAGAGAGTCAATTTATAGGTAGGTTGATAAGGAGTCTGGTGCTCTCAAAGAGGAAGGGGTCCAGAGCCTTCAGGAAGAGAAAAGAATCTGGGTCCCTCCAGGAAGAGAGAGGGGTTTAGAGTTCTCAAGAAAGAGAAAAGAATAAACTTGTTTTTCTTTAAGTGAGAGTTGATGGTTGGACAGGGAACGTCTGATCTTGCTCAAGGAAATATTTCTCCTTAAAGTCTGAACCAATGATTATTTAACAACAATGTATCCTTCTTGAGGACATGTTTCTCCTTCTTGAAAACCTTCTGACTATTCCTGTCATCTTTAAATGTATATTACGGGAATGGGTCTGGTAAGATCTTTCTATTGTTAGTTCGAATCTCATTATTTTAAAGTGTAAATTGTGGGACTGAGTCTGGTAAGACTTTTACAACCTTGAGACAGTCTTCTGATATGGTGCAATAACAAACTGAAAAAGTATATATAGCTCTCGCTAAGACTAGCAACGGGTGCACTCTCTGATCCCCTTCTGATGGCTTTGCCTGTCCCTTTTTATTCTTTAATAAACCTCTGCTACACAAAAGCTCTTGAGTAATCAAGCCTGGTCATGTTCCCAAAGCTAAATCTTCTTCTCAGAGATCACAAATTAGACAACATTCACTGTAAGCTATCATGATATGACGTGGAGAATATTCCATATTATATACAAAAGAATATTTTGGTCCAAATTCTGAGGTGAGAGGAGAACACTCTATATCTTACATGTATATACCTGAAAAAGATTCTCATAAGTGACACAGATAAAAGTCCATCTTTACTACAAAAGAAAAATTGTGCCTATATTATCATGTGGCATACTCACAATTTTATATTTAATATATATGGAAATCTGCACTCTGATTGCTGCGTATGATATAGAAAAACTTATATTTCACACGTATGGTAATCTCCACCTAGATTCTCACAGGTGACCCAGGGAAATAAAGAAAGCTCTGTATTTCATACAGAAAATCTGAACCCAGAGACACATACAAGTCAAATAGAAAATTCAATATTTCATACATGTCAAAATCTGCATTCAGATATCCATATGTGAGAGAGAAAAAGTCATATCTCATATATATTAAAATGTGCACTTAGATTTTCATATATGAAGAGAGAAATTTACATATTTCATATATATGAAAATTTGAGCCCAGATTTTCATCTGGGACACAGAGAAAGTTACATGTTTCACACATTTATATTAAAACCTGATTTGAGATTTACATGTGTGAAAAAAGAAATCCTTCGTTCATATATATATACAGATTTGTACCCAGACTTTCATATTGACATCTATAAAATACCATATACTTCATATATTTAAACATATATTTATATATTTTTCCTGTTATATACATTTTATATATTTATATTTGAAAATATATGTTTACACTATATAAATATACTATAACTTAATGTTATACTTTAAATATGTTTATAAATACATATTTATATGTAATATATTATGTTAATATATTTAAATATCTACAACATGTCCTAATACCTATCACAGAACAAATTTCTTATTTAAGACATTCAAAAATTTGGTCAGTGATTTTGATATGTGAGAAAAAGAAAATCCAGATTTCGTATATCTGAATCCAGACAATCATATATGATATAGTGAAGATTCCATATTTCATACATATGAAAATTTGCATCCAGAATTTAATATATGACATGGGAAAATTCCATGTTATATGTAACACTGTGCTGAGATTTTCATATACCACATAGGGAAAGTTTCACTTTTCTTATTTCCTAAATTCTGTACTCCAATAGCTATATATGATATAAAGATCAGATTCTCACATATAATGAATAGAAAATGCTGTGATATTTTATTAATGCTGCATTATAAATGAAAATCTGAACCTTGATCTCGTTAATATATAAAATTCCATGTTTCATATATATGACACTAACCCAGATTCTTTCATGTGATAAAATGAAAATTCCATATTTAATATATGTGAAAAGCTGCACACAGAGCCTCATATATAACACAGAAAATCTTTTACATTTTTATATACAAAAATCCTCAGTCAGATCCCATATATGATATAGAATTTCATATTTCATATAAGCAATATCACAAAAAACAGTGGAAAATTCTTAAAGAGGTGGGAATACCAGAACGTCTTACCTGCCTCCTGAGAAATCTGTATGCAGGTCAAGAAGCAACAATGGTTAGAACTGGACATGGGAAAATGGACTGCTTCAGCATTGGGAAGGGAGAACAACCAGGATGTATATTGTCCCTCTGTAGATTTAACTTATATACAATGCATCCTGACATGCCAGGCTGGATGAAGCTCAAGCTGAAATCAAGATGGTTGGAAAAAGATATCAATAACTTCAGATATGCAATGATAATGCCCTTATGGCCAAAAGCCAAAAGGAACTAAATAGCCTCTTGATGAAGCTGAAAGAGAGTGAAAACCCTGGCTTAAAGCTGAACATTCAGAAAACTGAGATCATGGCACCCAGTTCCATCATTTCATGGGAACTAGATGGTGAAACAATGGAAACAGTGGCATACTCTTATTTTGGAGGGCTCCAAAATCAGGGCAGATTGTGATTGCACTAGTGAAGTTAAAAAAACGCTCGCTCCTTGAAAGAAAAGTTATGACCAAAGTAGATGTCAAGTCTGTATATTGTCACCTTGCTTATTTAACTCATATTCATGAGAAACACTGGGCTTGATGAAGCACAATCTGGAATCAAGACTGCCTGGAGAAATATCAACAACCTCAGATGACACCACCCTTATGGCAGAAAGTGAAGAACTAGAGCCTCTTGATGAAAGTACAAGAGGAGAGTGAAAAAAACTGGCTTAAAGCTCAACATTCAGAAAACAAAGATCATGACAGCTCTTCCCATCACTTCATGGCAAATAGATGGAGAAACAGTGAAAACAGTGGCGGACTTCATATTTGGGGGGCTGCAAAATCCCGGCAGATGGTGACTGCAGCCATGAAATCAAAAGACACTTACTCCTTGGAAGGAACGTTAATGACCAACCTAGACAGGGTATTTAAAAGCAGAGACATTACTTTGTCAACAAAGGTCTGTCTCGTCAGGGATATGTACTTTCTAGTAATCACGTATGGATGTGAGAGTTGGACTATAAAGAAAGCTGAGTGCTGAAGAAGGGATGCTTTTGAACTGTGTTGTTGGAGAAGACTCTTGAGAGTCCCTTGGACTGAAGGGATTGAAAGCAGGAGGTAAAGGAGGCAATAGAGGATGAGATGGTTGGATGGCATCACTGACTCAATGGACGTGAGTTTTAGTAAACTCTGGGAGTTGGTGATGGACAGGGTGGCCTGGCATGCTACAGTCCATGGGGTTGCAAAGAGTCGGACATAACTGAGGGATTTAACTGAACTGAACTGAACTGAGACAGCATATTAAAGAGCAGTGACATTACTTTATGACAGATGTCCATCTAGTCACAGCTATTGTTTTTCCAGAAGTTATGTATGGATGTGAAAACTGGACTATAATGAAGGCTGTTCCCCAAAGAGTTGATGCTTTTGAACAGTGGTGTAGGAGAAGATTCTTGAGAGTCCCTTGGACTGCCAGGGGATCCAACCAGTCTATCCTAATGGAAATCAGATCTGAACGTTCACTGCAAGGACTGATGCTGAAGCTTAAGCTCCAATCCTTTGGCCACCTGATGAGAGAAACTGACTCCTTAGAAAATATCCTGATGCTGGGGATGGTTGGAGACTGGGGCAGAAGGTTATGATGGAGGACCAGAATATTGGATATCATCATCAACTTACAAGGAGTTGAGTTTGAGCAACCCCTGAGAGTTGGTGATGGATGGGAAAGCCTTGCATGCTGCACTCCACCATGTTGCAAAGAGTCGAACAAAACTGAATGACTGAACTTTCTAACATGTGATATCTATACAAAAATTATGCATGTGAAATTTGAAACAAGCATATATACATGAATATTATAGTATAAATATATGCTGCCAGAATTTCATATATGACAGAGAAAATTGCATATGTCATGAAAGTAAACACAAAGACCCTCAGCAAACATAGGGAAGGTTCCCTATTTCACATGTATGAAGATATGGCCCTAGGTTCTCATATTGACAGAGGGAATATCTATATTTAATACATATGAAAATTAACATCCAGATTCTCATATCAGAATTAATAAAATTTTGTATTTCATATATATTAAGGTCATCATACAGATTACTATGTATGATATAGAGAAAATTCAGTATTTTCTGTAATGTCCATCTGCACACAAATACTTATATTTCATTTAGAGAAAATTACATATTTCATATGTGTTTAAATCCAGATATAGATTGACATATATGTAATGGGGAGAACAACACATTTATATATAGAAATATCTTTGACCAGATATACCTTGTGAAATAGAGAAAATTTCATTTTATATATATGTCAATCTGAAACAGTTTTCACATGTGACATAGAAAAAATTCTGTGACATAGAAAAATTCCCTATTCCACACACACACACACACACACACACATATATATATACAGATTTACTTACCTGAATTTGAGAAAAAATTATACTATATACCTGAAAATCTTTGGCCAGATTGGTATGTGATACAGAAAATAGTCCATATACACTATATATTGGTAAATCTGCACCTAGAGTCTCACATAAGATATATAAAAAATTGCAGATTTCATATATATGAAAATCTGCACCCAGATTTTCACATGACACACTGAGAAACACCCATATTTCATATATATAAAGATTTACTTCCAAATCTTCATCTATGACATAGAATAAATTTTATATTGCATTTATATCAGAATCTGTGTTCAAATGTCCATACCTGGTAGGAGAAAATACTGTATCTCATATATACTAGTATCAGCACTGAGATTTCTATATACAAGCTAAGAAAATTCCTGATTTTATGTATATGAAAATGTGAGCCCAAGTTTTTATAGGTAACATACAGAAATGTTCATAGTTCACATATATGAAAATCTTCATCAAGATTTACTTCTTGTTATTCAGTCAGTAAATCACATTTGACTCTTAGTGTCCCTGTGGTCTTCAGCTCCCCAGGCTTCCCAGTCCTTCACTACCTCCCACAGTTTGCTCAAACTTATGTTAATTGACTCAGTGATGCCATTCAACCATCCAGCATATACATCTGTCTTTTCAGTGAATATTCAGGGTCGATTTCCTTTAGAATAGACTGGCTCAATCTCTTAGCAGTCTAAGGGACTCCTGAGTCTTCTCTAGCATCACATCTAAAAGCATCAGTTCTGCATTTCTCAGCCTTCTTTATGGTCCAACTTTTACATCTGTACAAAATCCCTATTTCAATTATCAGGAAAATACCATAGTTAATATATTTAATTACCTGCAGCAAGATTCTCATATGTGACATAGGGAAAATTAATTTTTCATATATATTAAATATATGCAACCAGATATCAATAATGACACACTTGAAGTTCTAGATCATATACATATATATGTATTATAATCTGTGTCTAGTTTTTCATATATGACATAGAGAAAAGTCCATATTTTACGTATATGAAGACCTGTAGTCAGATTATTATATATGACTTAGAGAAAGAAAATTGTTTATTTTCTTTTCTTTTCTCTGGATATATAATAATCTCCATCCAGATTCTCATATAGAGTATAATAAGAAGGGCATCTTTCAAATATTTCCAAATCTGCCTTCAGATTTGCATATGTGACATAGAGAAAATTATATATAAACATATACACACACACATATGCCAAGATTCACCTGAATGACGAGAAAAGTTCATATTTTGTACATCTGAAAAATCTTTGTTCAAGTTTGTTTGTGACATAGAAAAATTTTATTATAGTATATATTGGGAATCTGCAATCACAGTCTCCTATCCGACCCAGAGAAACTTGCCTGTTTCAAATGTTTTTATTAGTTGGAGGCTAATTACTTCACAAGATTTCAGTGGGTTTTGTCATACATTGATATGAATCAGCCATGGATTTACACGTATTCTCCATCCCGATCTCCGCTCCCACCTCCCTCTCCACCCGATTCCTCTGGGTCTTCCCAGTGCACCAGGCTGGAGCACTTGTCTCATGCATCCCACCTGGGCTGGTGATCTGTTTCACCATAGATAATATACATGCTGTTCTTTTGAAATATCCCACCCTCACATTCCCCCACAGGGTTCAAAAGTCTGTTCTGTATTTCTGTGTCTCTTTTTCTGTTTTGCATATAGGGTTATCGTTACTATCCTTCTAAATTCCATATACATGTGTTAGTATGCTGTAATGTTCTTTATCTTTCTGGCTTACTTCACTCTGTATAAGAGGCTCCAGCTTCATCCATCTCATTAGGACTGGTTCAAATGAATTCTTTTTAATGGCTGAGTAATATTCCATGGTGTATATGTACCCCAGCTTCTTTATCCATTCATCTGCTGATGGGCATCTAGGTTGCTTCCATGACCTGGCTATTATAGAAGTGGGATTGCTGGGTCATATGGCAGTTCTATTTCCAGTTTTTTTAAGAAATCTCCACACTGTTTTCCATAGCGGCTGTACTAGTTTGCATTCCCACCAACAGTGTAAGAGGGTTCCCTTTTCTCCACACCCTCTCCAGCATTTATTGCTTGTAGACTTTTGGATAGCAGCCATCCTGACTGGCGTGTAATGGTATCTCATTGTGGTTTTGATTTGCATTTCTCTAATAATGAGTGATGTTGAGCATCTTTTCATGTGTTTGTTAGCCATCTGTATGTCTTCTTTGGAGAAATGTCTGTTTAGTTCTTTGGCCCATTTTTTGATTGGGTCATTTATTTTTCTGGAATTGAGCTGCAGGAGTTGCTTGTATACTTTTGAGATTAATCCTTTGTCTGTTGCTTCATTTGCTATTATTTTCTCCCAATCTGACGGCTGTCTTTTCACCTTACTTATAGTTTCCTTTGTAGTGCAAAAGCTTTTAAGTTTCATTAGGTCCCATTTGTTTAGTTTTGCTTTTATTTCCAATATTCTGGGAGGTGGGCCATAGAGGATCTTGCTGTGATTTATGTCGGAGAGTGTTTTGCCTATGTTCTCCTCTAGGAGTTTTATAGTTTCTGGTCTTACATTAGATCTTTAATCCATTTTGAGTTTATTTTTGTGTATGGTGTTAGAAAGTGTTCTAGTTTCATTCCTTTACAAGTGGTTGACCAGTTTTCCCAGCACCACTTGTTAAAGAGGTTGTCTTTTTTCCATTGTATATCCTTGCCTCCTTTGTTGAAGATAAGGTGTCCATAGGTTCGTGGATTTACCTCTGGGCTTTCTATTCTGTTCCATTGATCTATATTTCTGTCTTTGTGCCAGTACCATACTGTCTTGATGACTGTGGCTTTGTAGTCGAGTCTGAAGTCAGGCAGGTTGATTCCTCCAGTTCCATTCTTCTTTCTCAAGAGTACTTTGGCTATTTGAGGTTTTTTGTATTTCCATACAAATTGTGAAATTCTTTGGTCTAGTTCTGTGAAAAATACCGTTGGTAGCTTGATAGGGATTGCATTGAATCTATAGACTGCTTTGGGTAGAATAGCCATTTTGACAATATTGATTCTTCCAATCCATGAACACGGTATGTTTCTCCATCTGTTTGTGTCCTCTTTGATTTCTTTCATCAGTGTTTTATAGTTTTCTATGTATAGGTCTTTTGTTTCTTTAGGTAGATATACTCCTAAGTATTTTATTCTTTTTGTTGCAATGGTGAATGGTATTGTTTCCTTAATTTCTCTGTCTGTTTTTTCATTGTTAGTATATAGGAATGCAAGGGATTTCTGTGTGTTAATTTTATATCCTGCAACTTTCCTATATTCATTGATTAGCTCTAGTAATTTTCTGGTAGAGTCTTTAGGGTTTTCTATGTAGAGGATCATGTCATCTGCAAACAGTGAGAGTTTTACTTTTTCTTTTCCTATCTGGATTACTTTTACTTCTTTTTCTGCTCTGATTGCTATGGCCAAAACTTCCAACACTATGTTGAATAGAAGTGGTGAGAGTGGGCACCCTTGTCTTGTTCCTGATTTCAGGGGAAATGCTTTCAATTTTTCACCATTGAGGGTGATGCTTGCTGTGGGTTTGTCATATATAGCTTTTATTATCTTGAGGTATGTCCCTTCTATTCCTGCTTTTTGGAGAGTTTTAATCATAAATGAGTGTTGAATTTTGTCAAAGGCTTTCTCTGCATCTATTGAGATAATCACATGGTTTTTATCTTTCAATTTGTTAATGTGCTGTATTACATTAATTGATTTGTGGATATTAAAGAATCCTTGCATTCCTGGGATAAAGCCCACTTGGTCATGGTGTATGATTTTTTTAATATGTTGTTGGATTGTGTTTGCTAGAATTTTGTTAAGGATTTTTGCATCTATGTTCATCAGTGATATTGGCCTGTAGTTTTCTTTTTTTTTTGTGGCATCTTTGTCTGGTTTTGGAATTAGGGTGATGGTGGCCTCATAGAATGAGTTTGGAAGTTTACCTTCATCTGCAGTTTTCTGGAAGAGTTTGAGTAAGGTAGGTATTAGCTCTTCTCTAAATTTTTGGTAGAATTCAGCTGTGAAGCCATCTGGTCCTGGGCTTTTGTTTGCTGGAAGATTTTTGATTACAGTTTCGATTTCCTTGCTTGTGATGGGTCTGTTAAGATCTTCTATTTCTTCCTGGTTCAGTTTTGGAAAGTTATACTTTTCTAAGAATTTGTCCAATTCTCCCAAGTTGTCCATTTTTTTGGCATAGAGCTGGTAGTAGTCTCTTACGATCCTTTGTATTTCTGTGTTGTCTGTTGTGATCTCTCCATTTTCATTTCTAATTTTGTTAATTTGATTCTTCTCTCTTTGTTTCTTAATGAGTCTTGCTAATGGCTTGTCAATTTTGTTTATTTTTTAAAAAAACAGCTTTTAGCTTTGTTGATTTTTGCTATGGTCTCTTTAGTTTCTTTTGCATTTATTTCTGCCCTGATTTTTAAGATTTCTTTCCTTCTGCTAACCCTGGGGTTCTTCATTTCTTCCTTCTCTAATTGCTTTAGGTGTAGAGTTAGGTTATTTATTTGGCTTCTATCTTGTTTCTTGATGTAAGCCTGTAATGCTATGAACCTTCCCCTTAGCACTGCTTTTACAGTGTCCCATAGGTTTTGGGTTGTTGTGTTTTCATTTTCATTCATTTCTATACATATTTTCATTTCTTTTTTGATTTCTTCCATGATTTGTTGGTTATTCAGAAGCATGTTATTTACCCTCCATATGTTTTGAGTTTTAACAATTTTTATCCTGTAGTTGAGATCTAATTTTACTGCACTGTGATCAGAAAAGATGACTGGAATGATTTCAATTTTTTTGAATTTTCCAAGACCAGATTTATGGCCCAGGATGTGATCTATTCTGGAGAAGGTTCCGTGTGCACTTGAGAAAAAGTTGAAGTTGATTGTTTTTGGGTGAAATGTCCTATAGATATCAGTTCGGTCTAGCTGGCCCATTGTGTCACTTAAGGTTTGTGTTTCCTTGTTAATTTTCTGTTTAGTTGATCTATCCATAGTTGTGAGTGGGGTATTAAAGTCTCCCACTATTATTGTGTTACTATTAATTTCCTCTTTCATACTCGTTAGTGTTTGCCGCACATATTGCGGTGCTCCTATGTTGGGTGCATATATACTTTTAATTGTTATATCTTCTTCTTTGATTGATCCTTTGATCATTATGTAGTGTCCTTCTTTGTCTCTTTTCACATCCTTTATTTGAAAGTGTATTTTATGTGATATGAGTATTGCGACTCCTGCTTTCTTTTGGTCTCCATTTGCATGTAATATTTTTTCCAGCCCTTCACTTTTAGTCTGAATGTGTCTCTTGCTTTGAGGTGGGTCTCTTGTAGACAGCATATATAGGGGTCTTGTTTTTGTATCCATTCAGCCAATCTTTGTCTTTTGGTTGGGGCATTCAACCCATTTACATTTAAGGTAATTATTGATAGGTGTGGTCCCGTTGCCATTTACTTTGTTGTTTTGGGTTCACGTTTATACAACCTTTCTGCATTTCCTGTCTAGAGAAGATCCTTTAGCATTTTTGAAGAGCTGGTTTGCTGGTGCTGAATTCTCTCAGCTTTTGCTTATCTGTAAAGCTTTTTAATTCTCCTTCATATCTGAATGAAATCCTTGCTAGATACAATAATCTAGGTTGTAGGTTATTCTCTTTCATTACTTTCAGTACGTCCTGCCATTCCCTTCTGGCCTGGAGGGTTTCTATTGATAGATCAGCTGTTATCCTTATGGGAATCCCTTTGTGTGTTATTTGTTGTTTCTCCCTTGCTGATTTTAGTATTTGTTCTTTGTGTTTGATCTTTGTTAATTTGATTAATATGTGTCTTGGGGTGTTTTGCCTTGGGTTTATCCTGTTTGGGACTCTCTGGGTTGCTTGGACTTGGGTGGCTATTTTCTTCCCCATTTTAGGGAAGTTTTCAGCTATTATCTCCTCGAGTACTTTCTCATGGCCTTTCTTTATTTCTTCGTCTTCTGAAACTCCTATGATTCGAATGTTGGGGCGTTTCACAGTGTCTCAGATGTCCCTGAGGTTGTCCTCATTTCTTTTGATCCTTTTTTCTTTTTTCCTCTCTGCTTCATTTATTTCCACCATTTTATCTTCTACCTCACTTATCCTATCTTCTGCCTCCGTTATTCTACTCTAAGTTCCCCCCAAAGTGTTTTTGATCTCATTCATTGCATTATTCATTTTTATTGACTCTTTTTTATTTCTTCTAGGTCTTTATTAAACATTTCTTGAATCTTTTCAATCTTTGTTTCCAGGCTATTTATCTGTAACTCCATTTTGTTTTCAAGATTTTGGATCATTTTTATTATCATTATTCTAAATTCTTTTTCAGGTACATTCCCTATCTCCTTCTCTTTTGTTTGACTTGGTGGGCATTTTTCATGTTCCTTTACCTGTTGGGTATTTCTTTGCCTTTTCATCTTGTTTAGATTGCTGTGTCTGGAGTGGGCTTTCTGCATTCTGGAGGTATGTGGTTCCTTTTTATTGTGGAGGATTAACCCAGTCGGTGGGGTTAAATGATTGGCTTGTCAAGGTTTCCTGGTTAGGGAAGCTTGTGTCAGTGTTCTGGTGCATGGAACTTGATTTCTTCTCTTTGGAGAGCAATGGAGTGCCCAGTAATGAGTTTTGAGATGGGTCTATGTGTTAGGTGTGACCTTGGGCAGCCTGTATGTTGATGTTCAGGGCTATGTTCCTGTGTTGCTGGAGAATTTGCGTAGTATGTCTTGCTCTAAAACTTATTGGCTCTTGGGTGGTGGTTGGTTTCAGTGTAGGTATGAAGGCTTTTGGACAGTCACTTATTACTTAAAGTTCCATGTAGTCAGGAGTTTTCTGGTGTTCTCAGGTTTGGGCTTAAGTCTCCTGCCTCTGGATTTCAGTTTTATTCTTCCTGTAGTCTCAGGACTTCTCCAACTATACAGCCCTAATAAGAAAACTTCTAGGTTAATGGCTAAAAGATTCTCCCCCGTTAGGGACAACCAGAGAGGTTCACAGAGTTACATGAAGAAGAGGAGAGGGAGGAGGAAGATAGAGATGAGCAGGAGGAGAAAAAGGGGGACTTAAGAGGAGAGAGACAGATCTACACAGCTGTCTGTTCCCAGAGTGTTCTCCATAGCCCAGTCACCTACAAAGATTCACAGAATTGGATTGGGAAGAGATGAGGAAAGGAGGAAATACAGGTGTTCTGAGGTAGAAAACAGAAGGTCAAGATTGGGAGAGAATAATCTTCAGTTTAAAAATAGGGCTTCTCTCTTTTTTTTTTTTTTTGTAAGGTTATAGTATATTGAAAATGAAAATTAAGGAGTAGTAGAGGAGTACTAGAGGACTTTAAAAGAAATAAGAGAAAAAGAAAAATAGAAAATAGAAGAGAAAAAGGAAAGAAAACAAAAAGAAAAAAAAAGAAAGAAAGAAAAAAAAATTTTTCCCCCTAATTAAAAAAATCGTAAAAATCTATGGAAATGAAAGTTAAGGAGTAATGGGGGAGTAATAGGGATTTTAAAGGAAAATAAAAGAGAAAAAATAAAAAAGAAAAAAAAAGAGAAAAAAGTAAAATTATATCTAGGAGTTTCTCTGGAGCTGTTGCGGTCAGTGTGGGTTTGGTTGTTTCAGATAGCTCCTCATTCCAGCTTACACTTCTCGATGTCTACAGGCCTTTTCCGGTGTATTCAGTGTTTTCTAGAGGGATTTTAATCTGTTGCACCAGTGCCTTCTGAAGCGGTTCCCTTTGTTTATTTGGCTTCTGTTTGCCGGTCTCTTCAGAGCCTCATTTCTGCCCTGACACAGGCGGGCGGAGGTGGACTCTTTTTCAGGTAGCTAGTTCCGTCGCTCTGCGGGGAGGGGCTGGCGCCGCGGGGACAGGCTGTTGCTGCCGGGAGGGGCTGATGCTGCTTTCTCCGTCTGCGCTGCTCAGGCTCCTGGCTGTTCTATATGGAGCGTGCCCTGCGCTGCGCGAGGTTCCAGCCCCCGGGTGTTCCACAAAAACGCTCAACGAAAAGCTGCTCCTGCTCTCTGTGCCTTCCCCGTCAGAGCAGTCCAGGGAGCCAGGGGCTTGGTGGGTGCACTCTCCCCAGGTGTGGTGCACCCACTCCCTTCCACGGACTCAGTCTCAGTTTCCGCTGGCGCCAGTCGGGTGCCTGCGCCTTCTGCCCCCCGCATCCCCAGCCCCAGTCCCCGCCCGCGCAGGTCAGGTGCCTGCGCCCTGTGTCTTGCCGCGACCTTCCCCTCCCCCCTGCCTCCTGCCTCCGGCGGGGCTGGGCCTGTCCGCAGCCTGCGAGCTCTTCTCTGGATTTTCTCGGTCTCTTTGTTCTGCGAATGGCCGGCAGTGTGTTCAGGCCGGTTAATTTACTCTCTCTCTTTTGGTCTCCCACAGTTCAAGTTGGGAACTCACAGAAGCTCCCTCCGATTGTCCTCAGGGCACTCAGGCCCGGACCCTACCCCAAGCAATGACGCCTAAGACTTCCCGGGACGGATCTCCGTCCTTAGGTCTTTTGTCTCACTTTTTATCTTTTACATTTTGTCCTACCTCCTTTCGAAGACAATGGGCTGCTTTTCTGGGCGCCTGATGACCTCAGCTAGCAATCAGAAGTTGTTTTGTGAAGTTTGCTGTGCGTTCAGTAATTCTTTCGATGAATTTGTAGGAGAGAAAGTGGTCTCCAGAGAAAACTCAATGTTTTTAATCATGCAAAGATGCACACTGATTCTCCTATGGGATATAGATAAATTTCCATAAATAATATACATGAAAATCTGCATTCCACCCTTAATATACAGAACAGAGAAAATTCTATATGTGAAATATGTAAAAGCCCATATCCTCATATATCATAAGTAGAAAATTCCATATTTCTTAGACATGAAAATCTTCACCTAAATTTCTCTGGATGATAGAGAAAATCTCATTTCATATAAACATATTATAAAAATTTGAACCCAGGTTTTCATATATAACATTAGCAAAATTCATATTTAACACTGAAAAATATGCACTCAGATTCTCTTACATTACATTTAGAAAATTCCATGTTTCATATGAATGAATATCTGCACACATATATTGTATATATGTGCAGTATTGCAGTTTCCCAATGTCATGTATGAGAATTTCGGTGCAGATTTTTACATGTATGAAAATATGCATCAGGACAGAGTGAACTCTGTTCGTTTCTAAGACAAATCAATCAATATCATGGTAATCCAAGTCTATGCCCTGGCCAGTAATGCTGAAGAAGTGGAAGCTGAGTGATTCTTTGAAAGCCTACAAGACCTTCTGAAACTAACACCTCCAAAAGATGTCCTTTTCATTATAGGGCACTGGAATGCAAAAGTAGGAAGTCAAAAAAACACCTGGAGTAATAGGTAAATTTGGCCTTGGAGTACAGAATGAAGCTGGGGAAAGGCTAATATATTTCTGCCAAGAGAATGCAGTGGTCATAGCAAACACTCTCTTTCAACAACACAAGAGAAGACTCTACACATGGACATCTCCAGATGGACAACACCAAAATCAGATTGATTATATTCTTTACAGCCAAAGATGGAGAAGTTCTATACAATCAGCCAAAAAAGACCAGGAGCTGACTGTGGCTCAGATCATGAACTCCTTATTGCCAAATTCACACTTTAATAGAAGGAAGAGGGGGAAACTACTAGACCATTCAGGTATGACCTATGTCAATCCCTTATGACTCTACAGTGGCAGGGAGAAATAGATTTAAGATAGATTTGTATTTAAGAATAGATCTGATAGACAGGGTGCCTGATGAATTATGGTCAGAGGTTTGTGACATTGTACAGGAGACAAGAATCAAGACCACCCCAAGAAAAAGAATTGCAAGAAAGCAAAGTGCCTGTCTGAGGAGGCTTTATAAAAAGGTGTGAAAAGAAGAGAAGTGAAAAGCAATGTAGAAAAGGAAATATATACCCATTTGAATGCAGACTTCCAAAGAATACAAGGAGAGGGAAAAAAAAAAAAAAAGCCCTCCTCAGTGACCAATGCAAAGAAATAGAAGAAAACAATAGAATGGTAAAGACTAGAGATCTCCTCGAGAAAATTAGAAATAACAAGGGAACATTTAATGCAAAGATGGGCTCAGGAAAGGATAGAAATCGTATGGACCTAAAAGAAGCAGAAGCTATTAAGAAGAGGTGGCAAGAGTACATAGAAGAACTATACAAAAAATATCTTCACGACCAAGATAATCCGGATGGAGTGATCACTCAAACTCATCTAGTGCCAAATATCCTGGAGAGTGAAGTCAAGTGGGCCTTAGGAATAATCACTACAAACAAAGCTAGTGGAGGGATGGAATTCCAGTTGAGCTATTTCATTTTTTTTTTTCATTTATTTTTATTAGTTGGAGGCGAATTACAATATTGTAGTGGTTTTTGCCATACATTGACATGAATCAGCCATGGATTTACATGTGTTAAGATGGCGGAGGAATAGGATGGGGAGACCACTTTCTCTCCTACAAATTCATCGAAAGAACAATTGAACGCTGAGCAAACTTCACAAAACAACTTCTGGCCACTAGCAGAAGACATCAGGCGCCCAGAAAATCAGCCCATCATCTTCAAAAGGAGGTAGAAGAAAATATAAAAGATAAAAAGAGAGATAAAAGAGCAAGGGACGGAGACCCATCCCAGGAAGGGAGTTGTAATAGAGGAAGTTTCCAAACACCAGGAAACCCTCTCACTGGTGGGTCTGGGGGAAGTTTTTGAATCTCGGAGGGCAACATAACTGGGAGGAAAAATGAATAAAACCCACAGATTACATGGCTAAAAGCAACTCCCAGCAGAAAAGTACCCCAGACACCCGCATCCACCACCAGCAAGTGGGGGCAGAACAGAGAGAAGCGGGCAGCATTACTTCCGGTAAGGACCAGGCCCAAATGACCTGAGGGCAATTGGAGGGAGCTAACATGAGACAACAGCTTAAACTGTGGGGTAGCAAGAGAGAGAGAATTAACCGACCCGAACACACTGCAGGCCATTTGCAGAACAAAGGGACTAAGCAATTCCAGAGAAGAGCTAGCCAGCAGCAGACCAGCCCGTCCCCCACCAGAGGCAGGAGGCAGGGGGGAGGAGAAAGGGGCAAACTCAGCCCCAGAGATGGCACCCGTTACCAAACTGCAAACAGGCCTCCAGTTTCTAACGAAAGACTTCCTGAGATTCTGGATGGTTGACATCCGCCGGGAGAGTTGTGGCCAGAGGCCAGTTCCAGAGACCAGACACAAGGTGCCTGCACCCGACTGGCATGGGCAGAAACAGGCTGAGACCACGGAGGGGATAAGGCACACCACACCCAGGGAGAGTGTGCCCATCAAGCTCATGACTGCCTGAGCTGCTCGGGCCGGGGAAGGCACAAAATGCAAGCCCAACCGAGTCCGTGTTTTTACAGAATACCCCATAAATTGGAACTGCAATGCAACGCAGGGCCCACTCCATATAGAGCATCCGGGAGCCTGAGCAGTGTAGACGGGGAAAGCACACACCCGTGAGCAGGGGCAAATCCAATGTGGCCAGAACACTGTGGGTCCTCCCACACAGGCCAGTGACATTTGTTTACAGTGCTCTTCCCTCCCGCAGCACAACTGAACCAGTGAACCTAAACAAGAGATTGACTCCGCCTGCCTGGATCAGGGCGGAAATTAGACAATCAAGAGACTGCCAAACAGAAACCAAAATAAACAAAGGGAACCACTTCAGAAGTGACCAGTGCAACAGATTAAAATCCCTGTAGGTAAGACCAACTACACCGGAAGGGGCCTATAGATATCCAGAAGTGTAAGCTGGAACGAGGAGCTATCTGAAACTGAACTGAACCCACACTGACCACAACTGCTCCAGAAAAATTCCTAGATATATTTTTACTTTATTTTTCTTAATTAAAAAAAATTTTTTTCTTCTTTACTTTTCTAATTTTTCTCCTTTATTTTGTTTTAAAATTCCCTATTATTCCTCCGTTACTCCTTAACTTTAATTTTCATATATTTTTACTATTTTTTTAATTAGGAAATTTTTTTCCTTGTTTTATTGCTTTTCTCTTATTTTCTTTTAAAGTCCTCTATTACTCCTCTATTACTCCTTAATTTTCATTTTTATTTCACTATAACCTTGAAAAAAAAGGAAAAGCCTTATTTTTAAACTGAGCTTCATATATATTTTAAAATTTTTGTGTGTTTTTGTTTTTGTTTTTAATATTGTATTTTTAAGAGTCTAACCTCTACTCTAGATTTTTGATCTTTGTTTATCAGTATTTGATATCAATTTTTGACATTTAAGAATCCAATATTCAGTACCCATTTTTACTCAGGAGTGTGTTGATTACTCTCTCCCACTTTTGACTCTCCATTTTCTACCTCAGATCACCTCTATTTCCTCCCTCCCCCTTCTCTTCCCAATCCAATTCTGTGAATCTCTGTGGGTGTCTGGGCTACAGAGAACACTTCAGGAACAGAGAGCTGTGTAGATCTGTCTCTCTCCTCTTGAGTCCCCCTTTTCTCCTCCTGCTCATCTCTATCTCCCTCCTCCCTCTCCTCTTCTTCATGTAACTCTGTAAACGTCTCTGGCTGTCCCTCATGGTGGAGAATCTTTTCACCATTAACCTAGAAGTCTTACTATCAGTGCTGTATAGTTGGAGAAGTCTTGAGACTACTTGAAGAATAAGACTGAAATCCAGAGGCAGAAGACTTAAGCCCAAAACCCGAGAACACCAGAAAACTCCTGATTACAGGAAACATTAAGTAATAAGAGACTATCCAAAACCCTCCATACCTACACTGAAACCAACCACCACCCAAGAGCCAGTAAGTCCCAGAGCAAGACATACCATGCAAATTCTCCAGCAATGCAGGAACATAGCCCTGAGCGTCAACATACAGGCTGCCCAAAGTCACACCTATCACATAGACCCATCTCAAAACTCATTACTGGACACTCCATTGCACTCCAGAGGGAAGAAATCCAGTTCCATGAACCAGAACACCGACACAAGCTTCCCTAACCAGGGAACCTTGGCACACCAATCGTCCAACCCCACCCACTGGGTGAAACCTCCACAATAAAAAGGAACCACAGACCACCAGAATACAGAAAGCCCACTCCAGACACAGCAATCTAAACAAGATGAAAACGCAGAGAAATACCCAATAGGTAAAAGAACATGAAAAATGCCCACCAAGCCAAACAAAAGAGGAGGAGATAGGGAATCTATCTGAAAAAGAATTTAGAATAATGATAATAAAAATGATCCAAAATCTTGAAAACAAAATGGAGCTACAGATAAATAGCCTGAAGACAAAGATTTAGAAGTGCAAGAAATTTCTCTGGATGATATAGAAAATCTCTTTTCATATAAATATATAATAAAAATTTGAACCCAGGGTTTTGTATATAACATTAATAAAATTCATATTTAACACTGAAAAATATGCACCCAGATTCTCTTACTTTACAGTTAGAAAATTCCATGTTTCATATGAATGAATATCTGTACACATATATCTCATTTATGTTCAGTATTGAATTTTCCCAATGTCAGGTATGAGAATTTGGGTGCAGATTTTTACATGCATGAAAATATGCATCCAGATCTTCACATATTATAGAGGCATTTCTATATTATGTGTATATTATAATATATTCTATAATATTAATATTAGTAATATGTAATATTTTGTCTTAATTTCATATATGACAGAAAAGTTTCCATTTTTCATATCCAGAGTCTAGATATTCCTGTGTCACAGAGATACTTTGATATTTCATTTATGTGAAAGCCTTACCCAGGCTTACGTATTTGACAGAGAAAATTCCACATTTCATGTCTGAATATAAATCTGCATTCAGATTACTGTGTGTGACATTGAGAAAATTCCAAATGAATTCTTTTTAATGGCTGAGTAATATTCCATGGTGTATATGTACCACAGCTTCCTTATCCATTCATCTGCTGATAGGCATCTAGGTTGCTTCCATGTCCTGGCTATTATAAACAGTGCTGCGATGAACATTGGGGTGCACGTGTCTCTTTCTTTAAAAAATCTGTATGCAGATTCTCTTATGTGTCAGAAGGAAAATTCCATATATCATATGTGTGAAAATTTGCACCCAAATTCTGATATATGTCTCAAGGGAAATTCAATGTTTCATATACATGATTACCTGCACACAGAATCTCATATAAGACAGAGACAAAATATCACATTTTACATCTATGAAAACCTGTGCCCAGATTCCCATGTATGATGTAAGTATGTCCATATTGTATATATTTAAAAGTCTGAGTCATGTTTCTCATGTGTGACAGAGGAAATTCTCAATTCAATATATACTGTCATCCGAACCCAGGTTCTGATAGGTGACATAAAATTCCACATTACGTATACATGAAACTTTCATCACATTCTTTCATATGACTTAGAGAAAAATCTCTGTTTCACGTATAGGAAAATCAGTACCCAGATCTTTGTATGTGACAGACAATATTTCAAATTCATGTATATGAAAATTCTCATTCAGATTATGTGTGTAAGATAGTGAAAATCCATATTTCACATATGTAAAATTCTCTACTCAGGTTTTCATATGTGAACTCAAGTATATTCCATATAAAAGTAATTAAAATGGTATAGCCAGATTCTCATGTATGGGATAGGCAATTCATTGTTTCAAGTATATGAAAACTTATACCTAGATTCACATATACTAAACATAGAAAATTCTTTACATTATAGGTATTATAATCTTCACCCAGATTCTGTGCTGAGGTTTTCACAAGTGACACAAAGAATCTTCTATTTGATATCCTCTATTTGAGAGTCTGCACCCAGATTTGCATATGTAAGCAAGATTCTATTATGTGACATATAGGAAATTCCACATTTCATACATATAATCAGCACTTCGATTTTCACATTTGGCATATATAAATTTTCATATTTCTTAACGTTCAGTTCAGTTCAGTTGCTGAATCCTGTCTGACTGTGCGACCCCATGAACCGCAGCATACCAGGCCTCTCTGTCCATCACCAACTCCCGGAGTCCATCCAAACCCACTTCCATTGTGTCGGTGATGCCATCCAACCATCTCATTCCCCTGTCATCCATTTCTCCTCCTACCTTCAATCTTTCCCAGCATCAGGGTCTTTTCAAATGAGTCAGCTCTCCTCATCAGGTGGCCAAAG
This sequence comes from Dama dama, assembly GCF_033118175.1. Taxonomy (NCBI): domain Eukaryota; kingdom Metazoa; phylum Chordata; class Mammalia; order Artiodactyla; family Cervidae; genus Dama; species Dama dama. The sequence continues at coordinate 1,305,966 of NC_083715.1, read as the reverse complement.
TACTGGAGTTTCAGCCTCAACAATCAGTCCCTCCAGTGAAAACCCAGGACTGGTCTCCTTTAGGATGGACTGGCTGGATCTCCTTGTAGCCCAAGTGACTCTCAAGGGTCTTCTTCAACACCACAGTTCAAAGCCATCAATTCTTTGGTACTCAGCTATATATATATCTGCATGCAAATTTCATATATGGCATAGAGAATATCTCATATAACCTACACATAAAAATTTAGGTCAAATTCTCATATGGGACATAGATAATATTCCTTCGGTTATATATGTGAAATATGCACCCTGGTTTTCATATTCCATCTCATATATACATATACACACACACACACACACACACACACACACACACACACACATATATATATATAATCTTCATCCAGATCCCATATGTGGCATACAATGTTCCATATTTCATATAAATATAATGTATGCAGAAATACTCATATTTCAAATGCAGGCAAGTATATATTTCACACAAATGAAAATCTGCCATCATATTACCATATATAACTTAGAGGCGTTTTCCTATTTCATATATGAAAAGACACACTAGGTGCCTCTCATAGGTGACATAAGGAAAATTCCCTATTTTGTATGTATGAAAATATGCCCCTAGTTTCTCACATTGATAGGAGGAAAATCTATAATATTAAAATTTACATCCAGAGTCTCAATTGCTAAAGTGGTAAAATTCCATATTTCATATACCTTAATGTCTGCTGTAGATTATTTTATATGACACAGAAGAAATTCCATATTTTTATATAGGATAATTTGCACAATGATACTCATATTTGATTTAGGGAGAATTTGATATTTCATATATGTGAAAATCAGTGCCCAGATTTTCATATGCTACCTAGAGTAAAGGGAATATTTCAAATATTTGAAAAACTCTGTCATATTCTTGTATGTGAGACACGAAAACTCCAAATGTTAAGTAAGAAATTTGTGCATAAAGATTGTCAAATGTAAGACTGTGAAAATTACATCTTTTCACTTAAATAAAAATCTACATATGTATTTGCATATGTAACAGAGAAGACCTCATATATCATATATTAAAATCTATACTAAAGTTGTCATAAATGTCATAGAGAAAAATCCATACATTATTATGTGATTATCAGTGGCCCATATTATGTTTGTGACATAGAGAAAATTCCATACGACTTGCATGTAAAAATCTGTGTTCAGATTTCCATTCATGACGTGGAGGAAATTCTCTATTTCATAAGCATTAACATGTAGACTGATTCTATATATGCCGTCAGGAAAACTGATACCAACCTAGACACTATATTTAAAAGCAGACACTCCTTTGCCAACAAAGGTCTGGATAGTCAAGGCTAATGGTTTTTCCAGTAGTTATGTATGGATGTGAGAGTTGACAACTGTCGACTCTAAAGTAAGCTGTAAAGAAAGCTGAGCACTGAAGAATTGATGCTTTTGGACTGTGGTGTTGGAGAAGACTCTTGTGAGTCCCTTGGACTGAAGGGATTGAAGGCAGGAGGAGAAGGGGAACGACAGAGGATGAGATGGTTGGATGGCATGACCGACTCAATGGACATGAGTTTGGGTCAACTCTGGGAGTTGGTGATGGACGGGGAGGCCTAGGTGCTGCAGGCCATGCAGTTGCAAAGAATCGGACATGTCTGAGTGACTGGACTGAACTGATTCACGTATATTAAATACGAACTTTTCATATTTTAGTAACATCAGGGTTAAGGTTGTCATTATATGAAATATATAGTTTTATCTATAATGATTACAAGAATCACGGTGCAGATTTTCATTTTACATGGTGATTTTTCTGTGTCAGCTATAAGAATATGATGTTTATTTTATATATAAGCATCTGAGTGTTTATTTTAAGACATGTGAAATATGAAAATTTATATATGTTATATATGTGAACCCAAGTGCAAAATATTATACTATAAAATATGGACTATCCCATAGATGATAGAGAAAAGAATCTGGTTAAAGATTTGCATATACAAGAAATTTAGAATGCTATCTATATCAGATGAGCATCTGGAATCAGATATTTGGGTGTATGAAACAATGGAATTTTCTTTTTGTCACATAAAAATCACAACACAAATTTTAAGATATATTAAATACTAAATTTCTATATGTGAGATATTAGAACATGGGTGCAGCATTTTAAATATATTTAGTAGGGCATTAGAGTTTCCCTGGAGAGTCCCTTCGACTGCAAGGAGATCCAGCCAGTCCATCCCAAAGGAGATAAGTCCTGGGTGTTCATTGGAAGGACTGATGCTGAAGCTGAAACTCCAATACTTTGGCCACCTCATGCGAAGAGTTAACTCACTGGAAAAGACCCTGCTGCTGGGAGGGACTGGGGGCAGAGGGTGAGATGGCTGGATGGCATCACCGACTCAATGGACATGAGTTTGGGTAATCTCCAGAAGTTGGTGACGGACAGAGATGCCTGGCGTGCTGAGAATCGCGGGGTCACAAAGAGTTGGACACGACTGAGCAACTGAACTGAATTGAGGGTTTCCCTAATAGCCCAGTTGTTAAAGAACCTGCCTGCAATGCAGGAGGTTGGAGTTCAATTCCTGGGTAGTGAAGATCCCCTGGAGAAGGGAAAGGCTACCCAGTCCAGCATTCTGGCTGACAGAATTCCATGGACTCTATGACCTACGGGGTAGCAAAGAGCCAGACACAACTGAGCAACTTTCACTTCACTTAGAACGTCAATTGATGTTAACTGGGAAGGTTTACTTTTGACTCTCAATTTTCACTCATTGATCTTTGTTTATCCTCTTGCTAATACAACACTGTCCTGATTATTGTCCTGATCACCTGACTGGCTTTCATTTTCACTTTCAATATGGTATTATCTAGATGTCACCTGTGATACGCTGCTGCTGCTGCTAAGTCGCCTCAGTCGTGTCTGACTCTGTGCGACACCATAGACGGCAGCCCAGCAGGCTGGTCTGTCCCTGGAGTTCTCCAGGCAAGAATGCTGGGGTGGGGCTCCATTTCCTTCTCCAATGCATGTGTGCATGCTATATTGCTTCAGTCGTGTCTGACTCTCTGCGACCCTATGGACAGCAGCCCACCAGGCTTCTCTGTCCGCAGGATTCTCTAGGCAAGAATCCTGGAGTGGGTTGCCCTTTCCTTCTCCAATTCATGTGTGCATGCTAGGTCGCTTCAGTCGTGTCCGAGACTGTGTGACCCTATGGACAGCAGCCCACCAGGCTCCTCTGTCCACAGGATTCTCTAGGCAAGAACACTGGGTTGGGTTGCCATTTCCTTCTCCACACATATGATATATATGGATACAAATTTTTATACATGTGTAATAAGGAATTTCCCTTCTCTTAGACACTTAAAATTGGCTAAGATTTTAATATAACATACAAAACATGCAATTTCACTGTATTCCCAATGAAAATCTCAGCTCATATTTTTATATATAGTTTAATGCATAATTTTCTCTCATACACAAAAATATATATTATTATCCACCCACGTTTATCTTATCTGAGCTTCTTGGGTGGTTCAGCTGGTAAAGAAACCACTGGCAATACAGGAAACCTCCATTTGATCCCTGGGTCAGGAAGATCCCCTGGAGAAGGGAATGGAGATTTGCTCTAGTGTTCCTGCCTGGAGAGTCCAAAGGGCAGAGGAACTTGGCAGGTCATGGGGTCGCAAAGAATAGGACATGACTGAGTGACTGAACAATATTTTATCCAAAATTTGCACAGCTTATGGCAGTGAAACGTCAAGATGATAGTATAATAATGACACTGTCTTGGCAGGAAAATATAATTGCACACTTTAATATATATGAGATATAAGTTTTTCTCCAAGACACATATTGAAATCTGAACACAGATATTTACCTGTATGAAATATGGAATTTTGTACTTGACCCGTATGAGGTTTGGGTTCAGATTCATGTATATGAAATATGGAATTTTCTATGTCAAATGTGAGAAATGCTGTATATTTTCATGTATATGTATATAAATGATACATGTATACATATAATAAATACATGTATATTTCCACATAGAGAAAATATAAAATTTCTCGATGTCATATTGAATACTGTGTCTTCATTTTCATATGCATGAAATATGTAATCTTATACATGTTAAATATGTGTATCTGGGTGCAGATTTCCATATATAGGATATGTGAAGATTTCTCTCTGTTATACAGGAGAATCTGGATGGAGATTACATGTTATAGTCTATATAAGATATAGAATATTCTCTATATCATTTATGATAATTTGGATGCATATATGTCTATATATATTTGAAAAATGGAATTTTCTTTGTGTCACATATCAAAATCTAGTTACAGATTTTTAATTATATTAAATATGATATATACCTGATATCTGAAACAGCGTTTTTTTTTTTTTTTTTTTTTTTTTTTGTTTATTGTGAGTTGTTTCTCAGTCGGTCATGTCTGACTCTTTGTGACCCCATGTACTGCCACACTCCAGGCTTCCCTGTCTTTCACTATCTCCCTAGTGTGCTCAGACTCTTTTTCATTAAGTCAGTGATGCCATCCAATCATCTCATCCTGTCATCCCCTTCTCCTGCCCTCAGTCTTTCGCAGCATCAGAGTCTTTTCCAATGAGTCAGTTCTTCACATGAGGTGGCCAAAGTATTAGAACTTTAGCTTCAATCCTTCCAAAGAACATTCAGAAGAGTAGTGGTAGCTCATTGTTTTAATTTTCATTTCCCTAATTACATGATGTGGAGTATCTCTTTATATGTGTTTTTGCCACCTGTAGTTCTTTGGTGCAGTGTCTGTCTAGCTCTTAGGTTCATTTTTTAGATTTAATTGCTTGTTTTCTTGTTGAGTTTTGAGAGTTCTTTGTATGTTTTGGATAATAGTCCATTATCAGGCTGTCTTTTGCAAATATTTTCTCCCAATTTATCGCTTATCTTCTCATCTTCTTACAGATTTGTAACAAGAAATCACTTTTTTTTTTTTAATGAGTCACTTTAAAGAGAAATATTTAGGAAATGATAGTCAAAACAGTTAGAATGTAACAAAACAAAAGAAACTATAGCCAAGGGACTCAGATTTGGTTATTACCAATGATACACAAAGAGCCTGGTACACAGTTTTGCTCCCAAGCTTCGATACCTGGCAATTATTATGCCTATTTTACCATTTGAACAGTATTGGCAGCTATTGCTGATTTTCTTGCTACTATAACTATGGCATATTACTTTGGCTAATACTATTATTATTGTTAATATTTGTAATGTATTATTTTGATGAACCTCAGTATTGCTTGTATCTCACTTGTTTCTCTGTGTGACCTATGGTTATCTAGGTGTAGATTTTCATATATATATATGTGACACAAGTTTTTCTAACTCATATATGACAATCTGGGTGGTGATTTCCACATGTATGAAATAAACAGTTGTCTCTGTGTTACATGTGATAATCTAGTCACAATTTTTCATAAATATAACACATGCAATTTTGTCTATGTCATATATGGAGAATCTGGGTACAACGTATCATATTACAACATACAGAGTGTACACTATTCACATAAAAGGGTTAGAACCAAGATTTTCATGGGAATGTCATATAGAATGCTCTGCATGTCATAGATAAACATCTGGGGCAAATTAGGAAACATAACATTTTATATATGCAACTTTTGGGCCATTATTATCACTGTTATCTTAATATTTAACCGGCATAAGTTGTGCAAAATTTGGACAGAATGTTGTTGTTTTGCTCAGTCACATGTGACTCTTTGTGACCCAGTGGGCTCTAGCCCACCAGTCTCCTCTGTCCATGGGATTCTTCAGGCAAGAATACTAGGGCAGGTTTCCATTTCTTTCTCCATGGGATCTTCCTGACAGGGATGAAATGGAGGTCTCCTGCCTTCAAAGTGGATTCTTAACTGGCTGAGCCACCATGGAAGTCCAGATAGGATGAATGCTGATGGATAATAATAGCTCCCTGGCAGATAGGAGACGGGTCGACTCAGGAGCTTCTGCCTCAGAACCAGAGGAATCATTCAGGGTCAGTGCCTGTCGGCCACAAGTTCCCAGCGTACCCAGGTTATGGACCCATGCTGGGTGGCACCTATCCTGCCCCCGAAGCTCGCTCTGACCACAGTGGTAGCACTACCCTGGGCCCCCTGTTGGGAGGAGAGGGTGCAAGAGACCTAATGTTGCATGGAAGCGGGAGGGCAGTGCGAGGGTGGAGGTGTGAGAGCCAGGCATTGAGATGGGCTGAGAGATGCAGCACATCCAACAGAAATAGTGGGAGAGAGGTGGAGGTGCTGGAGCTAAGGAAGGCACACTCAGTAACACCAGGTAAGAGGGAACAGAGTACATAGAGCCATTGGGGCTCTGGCAGTGTGGAGGGGTGTGAGGAAGGAGGAAGTGCTTGGTTGGGGTAGGGTGCCAGATGGAACAAAAATCCAAGATGCCCAGTTAAATTTCAGATAAATAACCAATACTTAGGAAACATACATGTGTCCCCAGTATTGCATGGGTCATGCCCATATTAAAAAGTTCTGATTATTCTCCTGAAGTTAGAGTCTAACTGGGTGTCCTGTAATTTTATCTGGCAGCTCTAGCGGGAGAGATGAGAGGTGGGAGTAGGGAGTATGGGCTACTGTTGCGGGAGCAGGGTGGGAGGGGGGGGTTTACAAGGCAAATGGAGTGGGTGTTGAGAAGCACAGGAAGGGCTTGAAGTGGAGGTACAGTGACACCAGAGAGAGGACACCAACTGGGTGGCCCCTGGATTTTTACTTGTTAGACAAATGGCACCCTACCCCAGTCAAAGCTGGGGATGTGGCAGGAACAGGCTCAAACTTGGACAGGTGGGTGGGGCTGTGGGGTGGGAGTTCCTGGTGCATAGGTGGGTAATGCATTACTGTGGCCTCAGTGCCAGACTGTGGCCATAGGCACTAGGGTCTAGGGCATACTTTTTAGCCAGACACCCCCCACCCCCCACCAGAAGCATGGTATCCCCCAGGTTCTGAACTTAAGAGTCCAGTTTTGTTCAGACACTAGTGGAAATGATTCCATTTTTGTCTTTATCTTTTTATAAAAGTGCTTTATTTATTTATTTCTGGCTGCACTGGGTCTTCAGTAGTTGCGACACTATCAGTTAGTGCTTTGAGCAACAGTGAGGCCCGTGTCCACTTCACTGGCAGGTGGACTCTTAACTACTGGACCACTAGGGAAGCCACCTATCCTTTTTAAATTCTAGGAACAATCTTTTCACACCCACTGGAGTAGTCGTTGTTCAGTTGCTTCTGACTTTTTGCTCACCTGCAGACTGTAACCCTCCAGGCTTCACTGTCCTTTGCTATCTCCCAGAGCTTGCCCAAATTCATGGCTGTTCATGGCCACAACTTGGTGATACCATCAAATCATCTCATCCTCTGTCATCCCCTTCTCCTCCTGCTATCAGTCTTTCCCAGCAGCAGGGTCTTTTCCAAGGAGTCAGCCTTTTCACATCAGATGGCCAAAGTATTGGAGCTTAAGCTCCAGCAACAGTCCTTCCAATGAATATTAAATATTGATTATTAATATTCAGGGATGTCTCCCACTGGAAATGAAAATCTAAATTCTGTCACCATGTCAAGTGGATATGATTTAACTTTGTCAGGGAGAAGAGGGATTTTTTTATTTGTTTGACTGTGGCAGGTGTCAGGGAGTGCAGTAGTAAAGCATCTGCCTGCCAATGCAAGAGATGCTGGAGACACAGGTCAGAAAGCTCCCCTAGAAGAGGAAATGGAAACCCATTCCAATATTCTTGCCTAGAAAATTCCATGGGTGGAGGAGCCTAGTGGGCTCCAAAGAGTCATGTGGGCTCCAAAGAGTCAGACATGACTGAGAGACTGATCACACAGATCTTAAACAGGTCTTAGTTGCTGGAGGCGGAATCTCCCTTGTCGTGTCTCTTAGAATATTTCTATGTGGGAAGATTCATGGGGGCAGAGCCAGGCTCTCTTGTTATAGTAAGTAGGTTAGTTTCAACTAGACATATGGGATCTTTTGTTCCCCAACCAGGGTTTGAACTCACATCCCTTGCATTGTAAGGCAGATTCTTTACCTCTGGGCCAGCTGGAAAGTCCTGAGAATAGTTGACTGAACCCCTCTCCCTGGAGTCTCGAGGCGAACTTCTTTAAGGAACTTATACTTTAAAGAATTAAAGAATTAAAAATTGACGGCACCTAGCATTTACTGGGGCTTCCCTGGTGGCTCAGTGCTAAAGAATCTGCCTGTAGTGCAGATGCATGTTCCATCCTTGGGTCAGGAAAATTTTCTGAGGAAATGGCAACCCACTCGAGGATTCTTGCCTTGGAAATCACATGGACAGCAGAGCCTGATGGGCCACAGTCTATGGAGTTGTAAAAATTTGTATACATCTGAGCAACTGAACAGCAACACTTGCTGAGCACCAGTGTACTCTGTGAGCTGAGTGTCTCATTCAGTGTGATTTCTGGTTCTCTGCCCTATAGTAAGGTCTGTGCTCAGCTGATGGGAAGAATATAGCTCAGAGAGGTGTGGGCTTTGGCCAGCCAAGGTGACCCAGGAGAATTTGGAGATGGGCAATCCCCTCGCTTCTAACTCCATGCTTCTTGCCACAAATTTAAGTGGCAAATGGTGGGAATCCAGGTAACACAAAGGAAAAAGTAATTTTGGATGTGCGTGTGTGCTCAGTCATATCTGACTCTCTGAGACGCTATGGAATGTAGCTCACCAGTGTCCTCAGTTCATGGGATTCTGCAGGCAAGAATACTGGAGTGGGTGGTCACTTCCTTCTCCAGGGGGTCCCCCGAACCCAGGGATTGAACTCAAGTCTCCTGAGGCTCCTACATTGCAGGCGGATTCTTCACCCACGGAGCTACCTGGGAAGCGCAATTTTGGATGTGGTGTCTTCCTAAATCATGGCAAATGAGATCCCTCCAGATTAAACTCACAGCAGGACTCTGTTAGGAATGCTTTTGAATTCGTCTGCTTACCAAGCAGAGAGCACTTGTAGCCTTTAAGTCATTCAGAATGTGGGACCGAGGTTCTTGGTGGAGCTGCATCCACAGCGCCCCCCGCCCCGCCCACCACCCTGTCACAGTGCAGGAATCGAGGCTCAGGAAGCGGAATAGGCAGAGCAGCCCATGGTACTTTCCCACAGTTTCACCCAAGCTCACGGAATCACACGATATTATCAACTCCCCAGAGGTTCCAACTGTATGAACAGCTCGGGCTGGTGAGCCCAGCAGCCTCAAAGCTTCGGCTGTTTCTTTCAGAAGGCATCAAAAAGGCAGAAGGTCTATGATCTCCCCTCTTGTCTAGGACGAGACGAGCCAAGGCATCTTGAATAGACCCAGGGAAAGGTCAATTTTCTGCCTCCTGGGCTAGAAGAGCAGAAAGGAGACATGAGGACCTGCTAGGAGGCAAGACATATACATATATGTATATACATATAATTTCTGAGTGATTTGGGTGATAGGGTTGACTGACTTCAACAACTGGTTGTGGTAAAGAGAGACGTTGAGGGCAGCTTTAAAAGTCCAGTAACATATACTGAATGCTTATGTGCCCAGAGGTACTGTTTTACATGACTGTTTTAAAATTAATTTTTAAAACTTTTACTTCAGGTGGTTTAAGGTAATTGTCTCCTTTAAGCCTTATAACAGCCCAGTGGAGTAGGCAGTGTTATCATGCAAACTTTATAGATGAGGCAAGCAGACAAGAAGAGGTGATACCTAGTTCCAACCTGCTTGGCTATGAAGCAGCAGATCTTGCATTTGAAATCAGGCAGTCACTAGTGGCTCAGACAGTAAAGAATCATCCTGCAATATAGGAGAGCCTGGGTCAGAAAGATTGCCTGGAGAGGGGCATGGCAACCCGTTCCAGTATTCTTGCCTGGAGAATCCCATGGACAGAGGAGCCTGGTGGGCTATAGTCATGGTATCGCCAATAGTGGGACACCACTGAGCAACTGACACTCACTTTTACCTTTGCAGTCTGGCTCCAGATTATGATACCATAGGGTGGCTTGAGAATGGGAGGGGCTGGAATCTATTACGGCAGGGAAGTTGATCCCACAGCTGAAATGGGAGAACTTGACATCACCCACCTTCAATTCAGTTATATTGCTGGCTACCTGCTGGGGACCCAGCTCAGCTGGGAGCGGTAACAGTCAGAGGGGGACTCTGGTTCCCCTCTTATATTCCTATTTTCGGGAGAGAGGGTGGAAGTGGAAGAAAAACAAACAGTCTCAGTCAGTGCAAACACGAGGCTTGGAAATGATCGGTGAGAGCTGGGTGGAGGAAAGGAGAGGATGGAGCTGGAGCGGCTAGTAAATTCTTAAAGGGTAGACCCCACTGCCACATATTTTTCAAGTTCCCTACTGAATGTTTCAATTATTTTATGCCCTTTAATTCTCAGTTCAATCCTGGAAGAATCAAAGCCGCTATTTACACACTAATGTTCTCATTGTACTAGTCAGTACATTGAGGGTTGTGACAGACTCGTATTCAGTTCAGCTCAGTGACTCAGTCGTGTCCAAATTGTTGCGACGCCATGAACTGCAGTATGCCAGGCCTCCCTATCCATCACCAAGGCCCAGAGTCCACCCAAACCCACGTCCATTGTTGGTGATACCATCCAACCATCTCATCCTCTGGCGTCTCCTCCTCCTGCCCTCAATCTTTCCCAGCATCAGGGTCTTTTCAAATGAGTCAGCTCTCCACATCAGGTGGCCAAAGTGTTGGAGTTGCAGCTTCAACATCAGTCCCTCCAGTGAACACCCAGGACTGATCTCCCTTAGGATATATGAGTTGGATCTCCTCACAGTTCCAAGGACTCTCAAGAGTCTTCTCCAACACCATGGTTCAAAAGCATCAATTCTTCTGTGCTCAGCTTTCTTTATAGTCCAACATTCACATCCTTACATGGCCACTGGAAAAACCATAGCCTTGACTAGACAAGACATTTTTTGGCAAAGGAACGTATCTGCTTTTTAATATGCTGTCTAGATTGGTCATAACTTTCCTTCCAAGGAGCAAGCATCTTTTAATTTCATGGCTGCACTCACCATCCACAGTGATTTGATTTTGGAGCCCAGAAAAATAAAGTCAGCCACTGTCTCCACTATTTCCCCATCTATTTGCAACGGAGTGAAGGGAAAAGATGCCATGATCTTTGTGTTCTGAATGTTGAGCTGTAAGCCAACTTTTTCACTCCCTTCTTGCACTGTCATCAAGAGGCTCTTTAGATCTTCTTCACTTTGTGCCATAAGGGTGGTGCCATCTGCATATCTGAGGTTATTTCTATTTCTCCCAGCAATCTTGGTGCCACCATGTGCTTCATCCAGCCCAGCATTTCTCATGACGTGCTCTGCATATAAGTTAAATAAGCAGGGTGACAATATACAGCCTTGACCTACTCCTTTTCCTATTTGGAAGCAGCCTGTTGTTCCATGTCCAGTTCTAACTGTTGATTCCTGACCTGCATACAGGTTTCTCAAGAGTCAGGTCAGGTGGTCTGGTATTCCCACCTCTTTCAGAATTTTCCACAGTTTACTGTGATCCACACAGTCAAAGGCTTTGGTATAGTAAATACAGCAGAAATAGACGTCTTTATGGAACTCGCTGCTTTTTTGAGGATCCAGCAGATATTGGCAATTTGATCTCTGGTTCCTCTGCCTTTTCTAAAACCAGCTTGAACATCTGGAATTTCATAGTTCATGTATTTCTGAAGTCTGGCTTGGAGAATTTTGAGCATTACTTTGCTAGCGTGTGAGATGAGTGCAATTGTGCAGTCATTTGAGCATTTTTTGGGATTGCCTTTCTTTGGGATTGTGATGAAAATTGACTTTTTTCCAGCCCTATGGCCACTGCTGAGTTTTGCAAATTTGCTGGCATGTTGAGTGCAGCACTTTCATAGCATCATCTTTAAGAATTTGAAACAGCTCAACTGGAGTTCCATTGCCTGCACTAGCTTTGTTCATAGACTTCTATTACTTTCCTAAGAAAGGAAAGTATTGGTACGGAAAACAATTCATGGGTTCTGGCTTCACACACAGCTGGATCCAGGGACTCCGAGGATGTTGGCAGAACCCCCATCTTTTAGCTTTACTTGTGTTAGCTTGAATCTCATGCATGCAATCACCTGAGTATTGACAAAAATAGGATTCAGTAACTCCAGATTGGTGTCCTAGTGGAATGGCAGGCATTTTCCTAGTTATTCCAGTCAAACCCCTCAGGATAGTTCTCATAAGCCCAGTTTGGGATGCGTGCTCATTCATGACCCAATAAATCCCAGCCCTAGGGTGAGGGAATATGTCAATTGGTCATGTCTGGGTCACATTCTCAATCCCGGGAACAAGAATGTGAGGTCAGGTTCGTCCAAACTATGTGGACTGAGTGTGGAGAGGGTGGTTCTTCAAAAGCAAGCCAAAGGGATGTTACCAGAAGATGGGGGGTGGGTGAGGAGGCTGGGGAAGCAATGACAGCTCCCCACTTCTGTGGGGGCCCCTGCATTTCAAGTAAAGTGAAAGTGTTAGTTGCTCAGTCCTGTCTGACTCCTTGTGACTCCATAGACTGTAGTCCACCAGGCTCCCTCTGTCCATGAGATTCTCCAGGCAAGAATATTGGAATGGGTTGCAGTGTCCCCCTCCAGGGGGCCTTCTCAACCCAGGGATGGAACTTAGGTCTCCTGCATTGCAGGTGGATGCTTTAGCATCTGAGCCAGCAGGAAAGACCCAAAGTAAAAGTGTGCTGAGAGGAGGAGGAGGAAGCAGGGCCTAAGTGTAGATACATTGCAAGAACACTTTGATTTTCAACCTCTGGACCTGGGTGTTTCTGATTCTCTATCACAGAAGACCTTTTGTGAAACCACTTCAATAGGAGACAGGATCCACTAAAGAATATCAGGCAACAGGCCAGAAATGCATTACAGAAAAAAATTTTGGTAGAAGTGAGGAGGATGGATGGTCAGGGAAGTGGGCAGTGAAGTTCAGAGAAGAAACGGGTTGAGATTGTCCAGAAAAGCATTTCCTTATGAGCCTGGGTCGGTTGGAGTCGGGGAAGAAGGATGCAAGGGCTGTGTGAAGTTTAGTCTGGCTCCAGCAGGCATGAATTGCATGATGTTATTTGGGTGCCCAAGGCTGGAAGGGCAACTGCAAAACCCTATTCAGCTGTGCTGATAGGCTAGAACTCCTTTACTTGGGAAAAGGGGGAACGGGCTTTGTTTTGAGAAACACCGTCATCTGGTGGTAGCTTTGTGCAATGACAACTATTTCCTTTGTTACTAGGGCATGATGTGCTCATTCAGAACTCAATGATTCATCACTCACTTGGTCCCTGTATGTCAGGCAGTGTGATTGATTTAGGAACTCAGGTGGGAACAAGGCCTCTGCATCCATGGAGCTGACATTCTTGTTTAGGAGGCTCACAAGCTGTGAATATTCACATGACGGTACATCTATGATGTCATCAAGCAACATGGAAAGAATATGCCCAGAGCAGTGTCTGCCTAATTTGCTGCAAAATCTCTGACCTGCCTGGCAGGGGATCACTGAGATTTTGGTGCTTCCCCTTGGTCCAGGTTCCTGGCCAGTGCCTGAATATGGTCTGCAGTTTCCTGCCAGGTTGTCCAACCACTGAACACTTCCAGTGACATGAAAATCTTTTTTTTTTTTTCTAGCAGTATTCTTTCTTTCTTTCTTCCCTCCTTTCTTTCTTTCTTCCTTTCTTTCTTTTTCTCACTGTATGTTACTCTTTCTCCTGGACAAGTGCAGTCGCATTTTTCTTGGTTTCCCTCCCTCTGTCCAGCCCCCAGCCAGCAGCAAGAGACATCCTGTTAAAAGGTCAAATAATGATAATATCCCTTCTCTGCTTGAAACTTGGAAATGGCCTTTGTTTTCTTAATAATAAAAACAATATTTTTGCTTGCACTGAGTCTTTGTTGCTCTGTGTGGGCTTTCTCTATTTGTAAGCAGGGACTTCTCACCTCTGTGGGTTTTCTTACTATGGAGAACAGGCTATAGGATGCTTAGGCTTCATTAGTTGTGACTCTCAGGCCCTGGAGCATGGGCTTAGTAATTGTAGTGGGCAGGCCTAGTAGTTGTAGGGGGCAGGCTTAGTTTTTCCATGGCTTGCGGAGTGTCCCCAGACCAGGGTTGAATCCCATGTCCCCTGAATTGGCAGGTGGATTCTTATCAACCAGGGACCACCAGGGAAGTCTGGCAATGGTTTTTCTTCATGCTTAGAATAAAATCCAAAATCCTTTCAATAGTCATCAAGGCCCTGTAACTACCTCTCCCTCTGACATCATTTCTCATGCCTTTTCTTCTGGCTTTTCATTCTGTAGCCACACTGGGCTCCTCACTATCCTTACAGCATCTAAACTGCACCCTGCCTCAGGGCCTTTACACTGCCTGTTGTCTGTGCCTGGAACATGTCCCCTAAGACACCTACACATCTCCTCTCTCACATCCTTTGATCTTCTTTCTCATGTAGGCCCTCCTTGACCCCTCAATCTGAAATAGTTTATCACCCTACCCCACCACTCTTATTCTGTGTTGGAATTATGTACTGTTTATCAGAGCATGGATCATTAGTTGAAATTACATCATATATTGTGTTGTGTCTTTCTTTTTTTGGCCCCTCTGTGTAACTTGAAGGATCTTGTTCCCCAACAGAGACCAACCTGTGTCCCTGCAGTAGAAGCACACAGTCCTAACCACTGGAACTCTGGGGAAGTCCTTGTATTGTGTCTTGCCTCTTTCCTCCACTGAATGTCAGCTCCTCCAGGGCAGGGGCTTTTTCTGCTTTGCTCCTCGGGCTTCCCGGCACCTGTGTTAGTAATTGGCACTAAGTGGACCCTAAATAGTTGTAGAATAAAACAGAGAGCCCCCTGTCATACTGAGTATTTACTGTGTTCCCAATGATTCTCATCGATCATCATAGGAATCCTGTGAGACTGCAGTTGGAATCCAAACTTGACAGACTCCAGCATCTTGCTTCACCTCAGATATTCAGTCTTCTTCAGCCCCATTTGCCTCTTCTGTGAGATGTATTTGACAATAGTGCAAATGTGTGTATGTTTGTGTGTGTGTGTGTGTGTGTGTGTGTGTGTGTGTGTGTGTGTGTGTGTGTTAGGGTGTTGGAGTCCTGGTGAGCAACAGATGCTATGTCCAGAAGAGTGAAATGGAGCAGAATTTGATAAGTGCTCTATTTCTGATGGTGGGGGCAGGGGTAAAGGAGAAAAGTTTGTTTTAGGAGCCTGATGAGGACAGGACCCATGGTTGAAACCAGCCCCTCCCCTCCATGCAGAAGTGAGAGTGAGGCATGTGTTGACAGGGAGTGGAGTGATAAACACCTGTACCATACCATCTCCCCTGCAGGTCTCCTCATTGGCTGAACTCAGTCAGCAGTCAGGGGGCCATGTAGCCTCTGTGATGCACAGAGATGGATCCTAAGCTTGTTGTGAAGTCTGGTCCAGCAGTGGTAACACAATTGATGTTGTTATTAGGGGGATGTTGAAAATAATAGTTGATTGTTAAGCCCTGATACATGATTTCCTCCCTCCCTGGTTCCCACCCTCCTTCCTCTGAGAATTTCAGACCTGCTAAGTGCTGAGAAACCTATATGCCGGTCAGGAAGCAACAGTTAGAACTGGACATGGAACAACAGACTGGTTCCAAATAGGAAAAGGAGTACATCAAGTCTGTATATTGTCACCCTGCTTATTAGCTTATATGCAGAGAACATCATGAGAAACGCTGGGCTGCAAGAAGCACAAGCTGGAATCAAGATTGCCAGGAGATCCATGCAAGATGTATACAATTTCCTGAGGTGCCAGAAGCAACACTGTCTCTTTTTATAACACAATCACCTCCTTCCCTGAGTTCAAGAATGCACCCTTTTGTTTATCTTCAGCAACATTTTCAAGTTGCTGAGCTAGGACATGAGTCCTTGCTATTGAGAGTTGCCATCAGGATAGACCTGATGTTTCTTGCTCTCTGTGGTGTCTCCGACATGTAACACAGTACCTGACTCACATGAGATGCTTGGTAAATATTTGTGGGATGAGTGATTAATTCTGATGGTTGTATTTCCCTGTGTGTGCTTCAGTGTGCATATGTGTGTGAGTGATTGTCAGTGTACCTCAAGAAAGGCCTGACATTTTCTCATCAAGAAATTTTCTCCCTGAGTAAAGCTACAAAATTCAAATCTGTCCTGGCCAGCCCAGAGCATTGCTACTATTTAACATCAGGAAAGGATACAGTTTTCTTTCTGTCTTCTGTCCTAGAGTTCCAGAGGGGAAATGCTTGCTGAAATGATAGGTCTTGTGTTCTGCCCAGTCTCAACAAGCCATTTGGACCTCAGTCATCATGTTTGTGAAATGGAATTGATGTTCTCTGTCCAACCTCTTTTGAAAGAGAGGATTGAGATAGAAACTTGCTGAGAAAGAAAGAGAGTTTGGAGTAGTGGAAAATGCCAGAAGCATCAAAGGCCAGAACTATGTGTCTTGCCGAAAACAACACGCAAGCTCCTTTTACCAAGCCCTCTTATGTCTTAGAAGGAAAAGAGAGAGAGGAAGAGCTTAAATTTTTAAATTGAATTTTAAAAAGACAATTGAATTCAGCAGGTTTTATGGTGCCTAATGTAGTAAAGACTCAGCTGATCACACATAGCAAAACCCAAGTCACTTCAGCAAAAAATGAAAACTACTGGTGCTTGTAGCTGAAAAGTCCATGGTAGATTTAATTTCTTGCTATCTCTTCCTTAGAATTGCTTAGAATATCTCTTGCTTAGAGCAGAGACCATGTCTGTCTTCAGGATTCACCCTAAACCCCTGGGGACCAGGCAATAAACAACCAACAAATCTATAAACAAGAATGCTTGTGAGGGTGAAAAGGATATGAAGAAAAGACAACAATTAGGTGTGATAGTGAAGGAGTAGGGTCAGGTAACAGCATTCTCATTCTCGAGGGAGTCACAGAAGGTGTCTTGAGGACATGACACTTGAGCTAAGGCCTGAATGATGGCAGAGGTCAGCCAAGTGCAAAGGCCCTGAGGTGAGAACGAGTGTGATGTCTTGTATTATCAGCGAGGAGGTCATGTGACTGCATTGGGTGAGTGAAAGCAGAGAGAGATGAGCCCGGAGAGGCAGGCATGAGCCAGACACAAGCCATAAACATCAGGGTTTATTCTAAGTGCTGGGGACAACCATGGGGTGGGGAGCATGAAACAGGAAGAGCCCTGTGACCTGGTTTATGTGTCACGATGACAAGTCTGGCTGCTGCTTGGAGAACAGGCAAGAAGAGGGGGAAGGGAGAGACAGGGGAACCAACACAGAGGTGAGTGAAGTAGCTCCCTCTTTGTGACCCTGTGGGCTGTAGCCTACCAGGCTCCTCTCTCCATGGGATTCTCCAGGCAAGAATTCCAAGCAAAAGAAGAAAAATGGGTTGGAATGAGATGAGAAGACGTGTGCTTAGGGATGGCAGTAAAGCTGAGAGGCCTTGCTCACAGGTTGGACAAGGGCTTAGGTGGAGAGTGAGGAGTCAAGAGAGACTCCAGGCCTCTGTCTGACCTGGGTGATGGTGCTGCTCTCTGTGATGGGCAACATAGGGAAGATGAAGAATCCATCCTTCTGTCCAGGGTGTCTGGGGTCTGAGATGTCTGGTACACTCCTGCGATGATACCAAGAGTGTGTTAGTCCTTCGGTCATGTCTGACTCTTGCAAGCCCCATGGACTGTGTAGCCCAACAGAGTCCTTTGTCCATAGGATTCTCCAGTCAAGAATACTGGACTGGGAAACCAATCCCTTCTCCAGGGGATCTTCCCAACCCAGGGATTGAACCCAGTCTCCTCCATTACAGGCAGATTCTTTACCGTGTGAGCCACCAGGGAAGCCTGAGGCCAAACTGTCAGGCAAATACATAAGCATTCGTAACTCTTATGTAGTAGAAATGCAGATACATAGTAGGGGGCCTTGTCCACTTTGGCTGAACCTGAGACTCAGAGCCAGGTATTTAGGGGGGACCATTGTGTTTGAGTTCAAGCCCATAACTTCAGAACCTTTCCCCCTCTGCTATTCCTCACTGACCTCAAAGTGAAAGGTGCACCTCTTAGAAAATGATCTTAATTACCTGAGCTGAGCTGAGCTACTCAGAGAAGCCAGTTGGTTGTGTTTTCTTTCTTTTCTTTTTTTAAAATTCTCTACACTTTTTATTTTCCTGAAATGTCACCAGTGCCAGAAGCCCTGAAGGCACCTGGGCAGAATTGAAAGCATGGTACTCGATGGAGAAGTTAAGACTCACACAAGTGAAAACATATTGCTTGCTGGTGCCTGGGGGTGGGAGGGAGGGTAGTCAAAATCTGACAAGCAGCCTCATGGAGCTCCCTAGGGAAGCTGGGCAGAGGTGTGCTGCCTGCAGGAGTCCAGTCTGAGGCCTGGCTTCTGGGCTGATGGTTAAATTATGGCATTTAGGGAACAAAGTCTGATCCCTTTCTGTTTTGAGCCTGCAGCACTGTCTGTAAATTAGGAGGTTTCCTAATTTACAGCAGTTTCCACAAGCAGCAGTGATTTATGAAGAATTTGGTATTCACCAGGCCCTACTTTTAAGTGCTGTGAATTCAGTGGAAAAATAAAAAGAAAGAAAGAAACAGCAAGATCCCCCACCCTGGAGTCATTGACTTTCCAGTGGGGAAACAGACTATAAACAATTGAATGTAAAATGTTAGATAACGTGCTCCAAAGAGAGAGTAGTAGAGTCAGAGGAGATGTTCCCAGGAGCTGTTTTACTTGGTATAACCGGATAAGTCTTCCCTGACATTGGAGTAGAGGCCTGAAGGAGATGAAACAGAGGACCATGTGTGTATCTAAGCAAAAAGAGTGCCAGACAGAGAAAATGGCAGTGCAAAGGCCCTGGGGCATGGGCAAAGTTAGCAAGTTCCAGAATAGGGAGGAGAGGCCAAGGCAGCTAGAGCAAGAGCAGGAACTATTGTGGAGGACGGTTTGGGGGAGGGGACGACTGATCCTATGACCCATGGTAAGGCTCCGGATAACAACCTGAGGGTGATGAGAAGCCACTGGATGATTTTGAGCAGGGGAGCAACATGACCTGACTCATGGTTCAGAGGCGCCCTCTGGCTGCCAGGTGGTGAAGACCAATGAGGGCAATGGTGGAAGCAAGTGTTTTTGCATTAAATCAGTGATTCCAAGCCTCAAGTGTGAAAGTGCTCCCAGGGGAGAATCCACGGGGAGGAAGAAGTGGTCAGAGACAAAATAGGTGCCAAATTCACCTTTCCCTCAGGACATTCAGGATGTGTCTCCTGGTTTTAAGGCAAACACCTGCTCATCAGTCCAGTCTGCCTTTGACTTCTGGCTCCAGCATCTCCTGGCTGTGTCACCTGAGCAAGTCACTGCATCTCTTCGAATGCCAGTTTTCTCATCTGTTAAATGGGTACCTGTAAAGGCCCTGCATTCCAGGTTTCTGGTGATGATGGGAGATATATGGAAGCAACTGGCACAGAGCCTACTCCCATGTACATGTCCAACAGGTGGGCCTCCCCACCAGAGGGCCACATGTCCCCCTGGGACAACCCAAGAATGGGGTAACACGGTACAGGGGCAAATTGATTAATAATTGTTAAATATAAATATTGTATGATGAGCTAGAAAATACAACTAGCTTACCCAATCCCCGATTTAACCACGATCTAGTAACAAAACATGTAATACAGAGACATGGCAAAGATATGACTGTGGTGGGTGACCTGGACTTCAGTTAATAACAGCCAGTTGTTGGAGCTTGGGCATATGTCTTGACAATTACCTGGCCATTTTACCTTTGTGCAAGAACTTCTTTTGCAGTAAAATCCAGGGCAGAGGACCCTCGCCTGAAACATCAGCTGGGCTGTGAGGCGAGGGTGGAGGTTCGATTGAAATTCACATGCCTGCGGCTCTGGTGCAGTCAAACCTCCTGGGCTCACAGAACTGCACATGTGCTTCTGCCATGTGGGGGCGGCAGCCAGCTCTGCATCCCAGTGAGTGCAGGCTGGATGCCAAGCCCTCTGGGGTGTGATTTCAGGTCTCAGTGTGCAGCGGGGTGGTGATGTTCTTATTCCATGCACCCCCTGGGTGAAGAGGTGAATGAGGCAGATCCTGACTTTCCTCACCTTCCTTTGCTCTCAAGTGTCAAGTGGGGGAGAGTGACTTTGGAAATGGGAGGGAAGTGTAGGTTGTCACACAAAAGGGAAGAATGTTTGACTTCTAGCAGACGGGGCCATAGAGGCCACATAACACAGTACTTTGGACAGCCTTATGCAACGAAGAACCATTCCACACAAAATGCCAGGGACACTCCACTGAGAAATGCTACCCAGAGCCTTTGTATTTATGTATCACCTAGTCAACCCTACCATATTTATGAATCACCTGGTGTTCAGCATGACCCGGGATTCATGTAACTTATTTATACTTGAAAAAAATTTTGTTGTTGTTAGACTTATTTTTCTTTCTTTCTAATGTTTTAGAGGGTAAATGACTAGCATATTATGCCAGTGATGTCATGGTGCTATTGCTTAGAATGAAACTAAAGTTTTATTTATTGTTTGTTTTATTGAAGTATAGTTGGCTTACAACGTTGTGTTCGTCTCTTGTATACAGCAAAGTGATTCAGTGATACACATATATTTTTTATATGCTTTTTCACATGATTTGTTATATGATATTGAATACAGTTCCCTGTGCTAAGTATAATTTTTGTTTGTTTTATATATAGTGTTGTGTATCTGGTCATCCCTAATTCCCTTTCCCCTTTGGTGATGTAAGTTTGTTTCTTACGTCTGTGAGTCCATTTCTGTTTTGTAAATAAGTTCATTTGTATCATAATTTAGACTCCACATGGAAGTGATTTCATATGTTATTTGCCTTTCTCTGACCTCACTCTAGGTCCACCCATGTTACCGCAGATGACGCTATTAGATTCTTTTTCATGGCTGAGTAATATTCCTTTGTGTATATGTACCACTTCTGATTTAGCCATTCCTCTGTTGATGAACACTTAGGTTGCTTCTGTGTCTTGGCTATTGAAAACAGTGCTTCAATAAACATGGGATGTAGTGTCATTCCGAATCAGAAGTGTTTTCTCTGACATATGCCCAAGAGTGGAACTGCTCGGGCATATGCCAACTAAGTTGTTCTTCAGAGTGGCTACACCAATTTATATTCTCGCCACCAGTGTGGCAGGTTTTCTTCACAACCTCTCCATCATATGTTATTTGTGGACTTTTTAATGATGGTCATTCCGAGGATACCTCATTATAGTTTAGATTTGTGTTTCTCTAGTAATTAGAAGCCAGGTTTTTAAACATTTAAAAAGGAGAGTTGACTGAAAGAGGTATGGTAAGAGGGCATCACAAATCATGATAGTGAATACTGTTTGAGAAATTGTTTCAGGGAGATCAGTTCTGTTTCAGTAATCTAAATCTCTGTGCGATAGAAAATGTATCTCTTATGGAAGGACCCAGTCAAAACGAGCTAAAACCAATATTCTAGAGCAGTGCCAGCCAACAGAATTTTCTAAGCAATGTCAGTGTTCTATTCTGCACTGTCCAGCACAGTAGCCACTGGCTACCTGAAGTTACTGAGCACTTGAAATATGTCTAGTGTGACCGAGGCCCTGGATTTTTATGGACTTTAAGTAGTTTTTATGTAATAAGCCACATGTAGCTGATGGCTATCATATTGGATGAGACAGAACGTTTACCTCATATTCATCACGTTAGGCTTCCATGGTCGCTCAGTGGGTAAAAGTCTGCCTCCCCAGCAGGAGATGAAGGTTTGATCCCTGGGAGGGTGAGATCCCCTGGAGTAGGAAATGGCAAGCCACTTCAGTATTCTTGCCTGGAGAATCCTATGAACAGAGGGGGGCCTGGCAGATTATAGTCCATGGGGTCAAAAAGAGTTAGATGCGACTTAGCAACTAAGTAACAGCTCACTGTAGAAAGTTCTATGAGACAGTTCGGCTCTGGAGTGCTATATATGTGTGATATGACCTACGTTTTCAGTGAGGATGGTGATGACAATAATAATAATAATGACAATAGTCATAACTGGCATTTACTGAGCACTTACTAGGTACCAGGCACTATTCTGTGTAGCTTAAATGTATTAACTTCTTTAATTCTCATTATTCTTATCTCTACTGTCTCAGTCTGTTCACATTGCCATAGCAAAACACCACAGACTATATGGTTTACACAACAGAAGTGAATTTGGGTCTTTCCTGATGGCTCAGATGGTAAAGGGTTTGCCTGCAGTGCAGGAGACCCAGGTTCAATCCCTGGGTTGGTAAGATCCCCTGGAGAAGGGAATGGCAACCTGCTCCAGTGTTCTTGCCTGGAGAATCCCATGGACAGAGGAGCCTGGCAGGCTACAGTGCATGGAGTCACAAGGTCAGAGACTGCTGAGCAGCTTTACATTTCTGATGGCAAAAAGTCCCAGATTAAGAATCTGGCATGTGTGCTTTCTGGTGAAAGGTCTTTTCCTGGTTTGTAGAGATCACCTTCTCGCTGTCTCCATATGAGCTTTCCTTGATTTGTGTACAGGAGAGACAGAGAGAGAAAAGAGGGAGAGAGAGAGTATGTGTGTGTGCTAGCCAGTTTTGAGTCTCTTCTTGACTGTTGTGAGTGCATGTGTCCGGTTGTTAAGTCCTGTTTGACTCTTTGTGACTGCATGGACTATAGCACACCAGGTTTCTCTGTCCATGGAATTTCCCAGGCAAGAATATTGTAGTGGGTTTCCATTTCTTCCAGGAAATCTTCCTGACCCAGGGATTGAACCTGTGCCTCTTGCATTGGCAGGCAGATTCTTCACCCTAGAGCCACAAGGAAAGCCCTGATGAGCACACCAATCCTATCAGGTCTGGGTCTTACCCGTATGACCTCTCTTAACATTAATGACTTCCTTAGATGTCCCCTCTCCAAATAGAGCCACGTTGAAGGTTTGCACTTAAACACATGAAATTTGGGGAGGAAACAAACATTCAGTCCATAAGATGGATTTTAAAAATGAAGGGCCAGAAGTACAGAGAGGTGAAGTGAATAATCCAAAGTCACAAAGTTGGCACTGGCAGTATTCAGACCCAGGCAGCCTGGCTCCAGAGCCCTTACAAGTATCTGCTGTGCTGTGCTGTCTCTCCCAGGAGAACACTTGCCAGCTGGCTGAGAGCAAAGATTTAATTCTCCACTTGCACAGGGCTGTAGACAGTGGGTTCAGAGAATTAAATCTCCACTTGTATAGGGCTGTAGACAGTGGGTTCAGAGGGAGAAAGAAAAGAGGGAGGATAGACGAGCCAGAAAGCCTGGGGAAGGACTGAGAGCAAGAGAATAAATTTCCGGTGTAAGTGAAGAAAGTGAAGATGAAAAACTCCTCTGTGAATTAGAATGTCATCTTCTCATTGTACATGCAAAAGTCACACAGATAACAGCAGCCTAAACCACACCACGCTACTACAGCACCCTCCCTCCCTCCCACACATGCAGTGGGAACAAAGCAATAAACAGGATTTGAATGCATTTCTACAAAGTAGAACCGGCACAGAGGTTGGAGTTGGGTAGGGTGGGAATAATAAACTCAATCACAGTGACAGCTGACATGTCCTGACTGCTCACCTGTATGCCTGTATTTACAGCATCCACAGAAGTAGATTCTGCTCTGTATCCCCATTTTAGAGGTGGGAAGACTGCAGCATAGAGAGGTTAACTTACTCAGGGATGACTTGTATTGAGCTCTAACACTGTAATGGCATCACACGTGCATTTTCTCACTGAAATCTCACAAGTAACATGCAAAGGAGATGTTTCTTTTTAAGTCTATTTTATGGATGAAGAATGCAACCCAGAGAGGTCACTTTTCGAGGGTCACAGAGCTAGTAAGGACACAGTGGAGGTCTGATCCCAGGCCAAGCTGACTTCTAGGCTAGTACATTTTTTTTTTTTTTTTTTCATAGGAGATACAATTTTGAGATGAATGTTGTCTTGGAGAAGAACAGGTCCACAGAGTGGATTGAAGAAAGAGTCCTTCATAAGAAACGAGATCAACTGAAAGGTTTTGGCAAAAGGTATCCCTGGTACAACCCAGACATGGCCAGGCAGGTGGGTGGGCCAGAGGGAGACTATTTCTAGATGCTGCTGGAGCTTTGGGAAGGCTCCTGCTGGACGGACTCAGAATGGTTGGAGTCTGGGCAGGCTGCCTACCTGACACATGGGCCTGATTGCTTAGCGTCTGCTTTATAGTTCTGCAGAAGCTATCAGGGAGGATAATATTTCAGTGTGTCAGCGCTGAGCTGCTCTCCAAGATGTCTTGCCTAACTGGTCATTAATGCAACATGGGACACAGCCTCTTTAATGCTCTTCAGAGAAGTTAAGCATGCAGACAACACGACAAAGATGGCCCTGGTTTACCTCCCAGGAAGCAGGCCTCTTGCTAGCTAATCTATAGGCAGGATTAAGTAAACCCACGCCTAAAATATCCCTGCCTTGGAGGAGAAGGAGTGAGCAGAGGGTCCATCTGCACTCTGAGTCACTTTTCTAAAGCCAGTGTGTCAACAACTTCGTTTCTGCATTTGTGTCTGCGAGCAGCCAAGGACAAAAAGTAATGGGATTGGACCACAGCTGAGCAGGTCAGCAGGAAGAGCCCAGCTGTCACCAGCTTTATCAGAAAGGATTTTGATGGGTATTTGTCAGCAGGCTTACTATTCAGAAACTTGTCGCTATGTCATGTCCAACTCTTTGCAACCCCATGGACTGTAGCTATCAGATTCCCCTGTACATGGAATTGTCCAGGGAGGAATACTGGAGTGTGTAGCCATTCTCTTCTTCAGGGGACCTTCCACACCCTGGGATCAAACCCTGGTCTCCTGCATTGCCTGCAGATTCTTTACTATCTGAGCCAACAGGAAAGCCCTAATTAGGAGAATGCCAAGAGCAATATTATACCAGTGAACTTGAAAACCTGGATGAAGTTGACACTTTTCAGGAAGGTACAAATTATCAAAAATTAACCCAAGGGGCAATTCTTTTAAAAATATGGTAAATCAATGACCATGAGAAACTGAAATTGTGGATAAAGACATACATTTCTACAAAGGCACCAAGTCCAGATTGTTTTAAATAGGAGTTCCACCAAACAGTCACGGAAAAGATCAGTAAATCCCATTCTCCACAAATTGCAGAGCAAAGAAAAAAAGGGGATGCTCTCCCATGCATTTGAGGAGATTGATGTCACCCTGAAATTAACTCTGAACTTTGACCACAAGACAAAAGGATACACCACTGTCATTGATGATGAAAGGTGAGGCACTCCTGCAATCCTGTAACACCTTTTCCCAGGCCCTGTGACTCTTTATGTAAGTTCCACTGATCCTGCCTGAACTTCAGCTTCCATGCTGGTGAAGAAAAGGGTCTGGACTATAATTGATATCCTTTATTAGGCCAGCCACATGCCACACTACACATCTACAAATGGATGCAATAACAGTATATCATGATTTTAACATCCTGGAGACCTTGAAGGCCCAGAAGAAACAGTCCAAGAGGGTCCAGAAGCAATGACACTCCTGTAGCAACTAGCATAGCTAGCACCCAGATCTTGACTTCTCAACATCGTTTTCTGGTGCAAAGAATCAGGGTTCCTTGGATAAGTGACTGATTCTAGGGCTTGACAGGGAAGACACATAACATGGAACATCTTACAGTACCCCAAACTAAGGACATACTCACAAAACCCCGTGATGATGTGTCATCTCTTGTCACAGGGATACAAGAGTTGACCAGAAGAGTTCCCAATGGTTGGAGCTGGAACAATTTGAGTATTAAAATAGCATAGCATCTAACCCTAAGTATGGGCTTTCAGGTGGCACAGTGCTAAAGAATCTGCCTGCTGATGCAGAGACACAGGAGATGCAGATTCGATCCCTTGGTTAGAAAGAGTTCCTGAGGGTAGGAAATGGCAACCCACTCCAGTATTCTTGCCTCAAAAGGTCTATGGAGAGAAGATCCTGACAGGCTACAGTCCATGGAATCATAAAGAGTCAGACATGACTGAGAAACTAAGGAAACACACAACCTTAACCATAAAGTAAATACCCACAAGTCCATACTGACACAGTTCACTTCACTTCAGTCGCTCAGTCATGCCCAACCCTTTGTGACCCCTGAAACACAGTATGCCAGGCCTCCCTGTCCATCACCAACTCCCAGAGTCCACCCAAACCCATGTCCATTGACATGGTGTTGCCGTCTAACCATCTCATCCTCTGTTGGTCCCTTCTCCTCCTGCCCTCAATCTTTCCCAGCATCAGGGTCTTTTCGAATGAGTCAGCTCTTCACATCAGGTGGCCAAAGGATTGGAACTGCAGCGTCAACATCACTCCTTTCAATGAACACCCAAGACTGATCTCCATTAGGATGGGCTGGTTGGATGTCCATTAGGTCCAAGGGACTCTCAAGACTCTTCTCCAACACCACAGTTCAAAAGCATCAATTCTTCAGTACTCAGCTTTCATTATAGTCCAACTCTCACATCCATACATGCCTACTGGAAAAACCATACCCTTGACTAGACAGACCTTTGTGGACAACGTAATGTCTCAGCTTTTAATACGCTGTCTATGTGGGTCATAACTTTCCTTGCAGGGAGTAAGCGTCTTTTAATTTCATGGCTGCAATCACCATCAGCACTGATTTTGGACCACCCCCAAAAATAAAGTCAGCCACTGTTTCCACTGTTTCCCCATCTATTTGCCAAGAAGCAGTGGGAACGGTGGAGAAGGCAGTGGCACCCCACTCCAGTACACTTGCCTGGAAAATCCCATGGATGGAGGAACCTGGTAGGCTGTGGTCCATTGGATCACTAAGAGTCAGACACGACTGAGCAACTTCATTTTCAATTTTCACTTTCACGCACTGGAGAAGGAAATGGCAACCCACTCCAATGTTCTTGCCTGGAGAACCCCAGGGATGGGGGAGCCTGGTGGGCTGCCGTCTATGAGTTGGACATGACTGAAGCGACCTAGCAGCAGTGGCAATGGGGCCGGATGCGATGATCTTAGTTTTCTGAATGTGGAGCTGTAAGCCAACTTTTTCATTTTGCTCTTTCACTTTCATCAAGAGGCTCTTTAATTCTTCTTCACTTTCTGCCATAAGGGTGGTGTCATCTGCATATCTGAGGTTATTGAAATTTCTCCCAGCAATCTTGATTCCACCTTGTGCTTTGTCTACCCCAGGATTTCTCATTATGTACTCTGCATATAAGTTAGATAAGCAGGGTGACAATATACAGCTTTGACCTACTTCTTTTCCTATTTGGAACCAGTCTGTTGTTCCATGTCCAGTTCTAACTGTTGCTTCCTGACCTGCATACAGGTTTCTCAAGAGTCAGGTCAGGTGGTCTGGTATTCCCACCTCTTTCAGAATTTTCCACAGTTTATTGTGATCCACACGGTCAAAGGCTTTGGCATAGTCAATAAATCAGACATAGATGTTTCTCCGGAACTCTCTTGCTTTTTTGATGATCCATTGGATGTTGGCAATTTGATCTCTGGTTCCTCTGCCTTTTCTGAAACCAGCTTGAACACCCGGAAGTTCATGGTTCACGTATTTCTGAAGCCTTGCCTGGGGAATTTTGAGCATTACTTTACTAGCATGTGAGATGAGTACAGCTGTGTGGTTGTTTGAGCATTCTTTGGGATTGGAATGAAAACTGACCTTTTCCGGTCCTGTGGCCAATGCTGAGTTTTCCAGATTTGTTGACATATTTAGTGTGGCACTTTCACAGCCTGCATCATCTTGGCAGCTGAAGATAGAGAAGCACTATACAGTAAGCAAAAATAAGACTGGGAGCTGATTGTGGCTCAGTTTTGAACTCCTTATTGCCAAATTCAGACTTAAATTGAAGAAAGAGGGGGAAACCAATAGTCCATTCAGGTATGCCCTAAATCAAATCCCTTTTGATTATACAGTGTAAGTGAGAAATAGGCTTAAGGGACTAGATCTGATGGACAGAGTGCCTGATGAACTATGGACGGAGATTCGTGACATTGTACAGGAGACAGGGATCAAGACCACCCCCAAGGAAAAGGAATGTAAAAAAGCAAAATGGCTGTCTGAGGAGGTGTTACAAATAGCTGTGAAAAGAAGAGAAGCGAAAAGCAAAGGAGAAAAGGAAAGATATACCTATTTGAATACTGACACCAATAAATGAATAAATAAATAAGTAGGGGAGGAGAGACAAATCTCATACAGAAAAAAATCTAAATAATTTATGTAAATATTCTACACTTCACTGTGAGCCTAGCATGATTTCTTCCTTCCAAAGAGAATAATGTGGAAAGGTGGAGGTCCTCAGGTTTCTCCACTCAGCCTTACAGTGGAGAAACCTACGGATCACTACATGAGCCAGGTGATCAAGGTCAACACCACCAGTGTTAAGTCGTGTTGATAGAATGTATCCTTGATGTGCTGTGTTGAGACTGGCACTTTTAGCTCTGTGATCTTCCTCACCAAAACGCCTAGCTCCAGTCTAAACATGAGAAAAGCCTCAGATAAATCCCAGTTGAGGGACAGTCCGCAAAATGCCTGACCAGCATTCCTTTCAACTATAACCAAAACCAGGGAAAGTCTGAGAAAATATCACAGTCCAGAAGAATCAAAGAGACAAGATGAAAAAAATATAATGTGGTACTACAGATGGGATCCTGGAAGGAAAAATGGATGGTAGTGGAAACAACAGAATTAAAATTAGCTAATAATAATATAGTGATATTTGTTTTATCGGTTGTGGCAAACTGAATATATGATGTTAACAATAAGGGAAACTGGGTGGCATATGGGAATACTCTATACTATAGTCACAATTTTTCTGTAAATCTAAAACTGTTCTAAAATGGAAAGTTTGTTAAAAACAACAACAAGAAACTGAAGACTCATAAGTATCTAGTAATTTGCCCAGGATCACACACCTAGGAAATGTCGGGGCTGGTACTGTTGTCCAGGGATGAGCTTTTGAAGACCAGTTACAAAGTCAAGGCCACCTGAAACTGAATGTGTCTCCTCCAGTTCTCTTCCACTCCCTGTTCCCTGAGACGTATTAACATGTAACATCCTGATGTGC
Source organism: Dama dama (assembly GCF_033118175.1). Taxonomy (NCBI): domain Eukaryota; kingdom Metazoa; phylum Chordata; class Mammalia; order Artiodactyla; family Cervidae; genus Dama; species Dama dama. The sequence continues at coordinate 1,276,774 of NC_083715.1, read as the reverse complement.
CCATGGGATTAGGACTGAAGACTACAGTGTTCTGCTTTGCTTCATTGTTTCATAAACAGAACTGACCATCCATGAACCTCTTGCAGTGGTGAACTCAACTCAGTTTGAGGCAATGGAATTCCCAATAGTAATACTTGCAATAATCAAGGCAAGCATGTATGTGGTATTTTCTATAGTCGAGAGACTTTTAAAAGTGCTTCATGTGTGCTGATTCATTCAATCCTTAAAAAACCCTATGTGAGAAGTACCATTCTGCAGCTCAATTACAGAAAAAGCCTTACAGCTCAATACTTGTCCAAGTTCATTCTGTTATTCAGTAGCAGAGTCAGAATTTGACCCAGACCCCAGACTCTGCTGTACTCTCTGCACTTGCAAAAACCAGTAAACAACAAACAAACAAAACAACAACAATAACAACAACAACAACAACAACAAAAACACTACCTTTCTGATTTCCCAGTTTAGTAGATGAAAGAAATCAGCCAGTGTGTCAGGCCCAGATTAATCCTACAGGCCCCACAAATTGCAGAAACAGAGAAGCATTTGTCCTGAAATGGGCAGAATTCTTAGGGCAGTTTTACAAAGGCAGTGACATCAACAATCCTTTGTAGGCTTTAGATAGTTGGAAAGAGAGAAGGATTCAGAACAGAAGGAACAGCAAATGCAAAGGCCCTGAGGCAAGAGGATGAGGGTTGTAGAAGGACTAGCAGAAGCTATGTCTGCTGTACATTGGGAGAATGGGGGTGAGGAGGGTGGAAGGTGCTGAGTGGAAGCATACACAGAAGAGTGGGGCCTGAGTTGTGGTGGGAGGTGGGAGCCATTGTGGGGTTTTGAGGAGGGGAGAGCCAGGATCTGACTTAGTGTTTAACAGGATCCCTCTAGCTGCTGGATGAAAACTAGGCTGGACGAAGGGAGGGTAGAAATGAAGAGGTCATCAAACAGCTTCTCTAAGGAACCAGAGACCAGATATTTTAAGTTTTTCAGGGTCAAGACTGTCACTGTGTCAACTACTCAGTTCTCCCATTGTAGGACAAAATCAGCCACAGAGTATAAGCAAATGAGTGAACATGGCAGTGTTTCAGTAAAACATTACTTATACAACAGGTGGCCAGCCAGATTTTGCCCCCAGGTAATAGTTTGCTGTCCCCGGGTGTAGGTAGGAGGTAATTGTGGCTTAGGTCATGGTGGGAGCTGCAAGGAGGGCTCTTTGCCAAGACTTGCTTTCCCATTGACATAAGTACCTGATTCCAGTCAGATTTATGATCTCCCAGATCTTTCCATTTTAATTTATGTGTATGGAAATATTCGGTTTTTGTGTGTACATTCTCATTTTCTTTTCAACTGGTTTTTAATCACTTTAGACCCCTGTGATACTGGCTGTCTCATTCTCTAGTCTGATGCTTTTGCACTGCAGGATATGTTTGTGCTAATTTAAAAATCTCCATCTGTCTTCTGAGCTGCTGGGTTGCAGCCCCCTGGATAGATATACCACAGTTCATTCCTCCATGACCCAGTTGAGGGAACTACAGATGTTTCCAGTTTTCTCACAGGGATGACTGGCTTCCTTGCACAAGACTGTTTGTATGTTTTTCTCTGGGTCAGAAAGTGTTCATTCCTTAGCACCACTGTGACTCACCAATGGTGAGGCTACAGGAAAACCACCCTCTGTCTTGGCCAAGCATTCCCCCTCATATCTCCCCCACCCCTAACACACAGACAGGATTATAGTCACGCTTTGAGTCCAGAGAGGCCAGAAGCACCTTGGGCAGTGAGGAGTTGTTATCCTCAGCCTGAGAGGGCTTCCCCCCATGCAGCAGAGTTGTGAAGCATAGGGTCCTCACCCCCAGGGCCCAGTGTCCTTGTGTCCTCCACCTCCTACAGCTCCCCTCCCTGTCGGTTCAGCAGGTAACTCCATCCAGGTCAGCTGGCGAAGTATGAGGTAGTGTCTAGCTGAGCATTGTGGTCTTTTATTAAGCCAAAATGTGCTCACTACTGTTGTCCCACTTTAGCACCCCCCGACAATCCCCTGGCAGATGAGAAAACCAGATTCTTCCCACATGCCTTACTCTGATGTCAGGGAAAGTGCAGGGAACTCTGCCCAGGGGCCTAAGAGCCTGGTGAACCCCTACAGCAGCTTTAAAGCTTTACGGGAGGACTGGGGGCCACTGGGCAGTGGTTTTTCAATTTCAGGCAAAGCAACCGACTGGGGGAAAATTCGCTATTAATTTTTCCTCAGTGCCTGGGTCTCTGAAGTCAGCACTGGCTTTTCAGTACAGTTCTTGTTAATGTATTAGGATGGTGGTCCCTAGGATCCTCCCATCTTGATGATATTGCTCTGGATCAGGGGTCTCCCAACTAGGATGCCCATGGGGGCCCAGATAAAGTAAAGTGAGGAAAACTCAATAGAGGTTATGGAGGAGTGGAGATGGAGCTTGAGGCTGTGGATGGTCAGCATAGAGGAATATAAGCCCTGCATTGCTAGAGTATGTAAATTCTCAAAGTAGCAGAAATTCTGGAGAGACAGAGAAAGAGGGAGAAGGAGAGAGAGAGAAGGGAAGAAGGGGAAGTGAGGGAGAGAGATGGTAGTTGTTCCAGAATCATGTTTTACTGTTTTAAGACAGCTTGGGCTAAAGGAGATATGTCTCCTGGCCAGCTTGCAAGATCCTCCCTAATTGAACCTGTCAATACAGCAGTGAATTTGTTTGCCCTCCGAACCTGTGTTGTCTGATGGAATTTTGTGCAATGATGCAAAATGTGCAGCATCCAGTATGGTATTTGTTGGCTCCATTTGGCTGTGGAGCCCATGAAATAGACATAATGAGCTGAATTTTCTACTGAATTTTTAAATTTATTTTATTTATTTTGGGCTGTACTTGGTCTTCACTGCTGCACACACGCTTTCTCTAGTGGCGAGCAGAGACTACTGTCTAGTTGCAGCGTGTGGCCTTTTCATGGCAGTGGTTTCTCTCATGGTGAAGCATAGGCTCTAGGGTGCATGGGCTCAGTAGTTGTGGCACACTGGCTTAGTTGCTCCATGGCATATGGGTTCTTTCTGGAGCAGGGACCGAACCCTTGTCCTCTGCATTGGCAGGCAGATGCCAAACCACTGGACTTCCAGTGAAGTGCTCTATTCAATTTTAACTGGCTAACTATAAAGAACCACATGTGGTTGATTGCTACTCTAGTAGATAATGTGATTATGGAACAGGAGTCTTTAGGAAACGACATGCCATCTCAGGGATGGGGATCAATTTTACCACTAAGAGATAAGAATCCTGGGTGCAAGGAAGGAAAGGAGAAATGCAATCATAAGTAGAAATGGTTTAGGCATAAACCAGAGGTCTGCTGGCTCAGAGTGGTCATCCAGTGCCCTCCCAAGTTTCTTTTTTCTTTCCACCACTACCCAAAGAGTCTCTCAGTTGGGGTCACCACTGATCACCATCGTGTCCTTTGCCCTCTGGTCTGGCTACCCTCTGCCTAGGGCTGACCCCAAGGAAGCCCCTGGGTGAAGCTTCCTGCTGTTGTTGCCATTCAGACGTGTCAGAGCACACACCACCCACCCCCAGGGGCCACGGACATGCCAGGTCCCACGCCGCAGGACCCCAAGTCCTACTTTGTCACTGCCACAGAACTGGGGGCCAAGCAGTCCAGGGCCTCTGGGTACAAACCTCCTTCCAAACCAAAGGCTCCAGCAAGCCCCCTTCCAGTCCACAGCCCCTTGAGGAGACCAGGGAGGGATCAGCACCACACCACCCCTTCTTCTAGGTTCTGACCTCGAAACCCACAAAGCCAGCCCAGGCTTCCTGTATCAGGGTGACTGTGCCCACCCTACTCCCTGACTCTGTATATCTTCAACAAGTGATGGGAAGGTGGTCCCATTATCCCCCAGCAAAGCTCCTGTCCTCAAAGATAAATTCCAGCCTCTTCCTTGTGTAAAAAGAACTCTGCTCAAAATGTTGATCAGTCAGTCAGTTCAGTTGCTCAGTCATATCTTACTCGTTGATAGCACCATGTTCTTTCTCCCAGGGTGTCTCCTCCTTTCAGGAGTCCAGGGATGTTACAACCAGTTTCCCCCCAACCCTGCACCCAGAGGTCCATCTCAGAGTTCCATATGTCTCCTCTCCCTACAAGTCTTTACTAGGAGGTCTCCACCTCCTGAAATTGTCTTGCAAAAGCCAAAACTCGGATGTTTACAAATCTTAACACAATAATCAGAGCTAACATTTATGCAGCACCTACTGTGTGCCAGGTGTTTCTTCTCTCATCAACTGTGTAAGCAGGTTCTGTTGTTATCTCCACTTGCCAGTCTGACCGCTGAGGTTCATGGTGGCTGTATCATTTGCTCAAGGTCACACATCTAGGGAAGTGGTTGGATCCAGGATTCAAACCCAGACAATCAGACTCCGGAGCCTGAGCCCTAATCCGTACCATGATAGCAAGCACACACACTTATGATTTTTGCCTTATGGATCCTTCACCTGAATGCACTTTATGACGGAAGTGGAGCTCTTCATAGGGTTGGCGGGATTTGCATGTGGTTTCCTTGGGGGCACTGCATCACTCTTGCCTTTTGGTTGCCAACTGCAGGAAACCTATCTCCACTCCCTTAAACAGAAAAGTCTGTGTCTTCCTTTCCTGTGACTGTTGTACAAATTACCACACATTTAGTGGCTTAAAACACACAGTTCTGAAGGTCAAGTTTCCAAAATCAGTTTCACTGGGCTGAAGATGTCAGCAGAGCTGGTTTCTTCTGGAGGCTTTGAGGGGAGCATCTGTTTCTTTGCCTTTTTTGGCTCCAGGAATATGCCTGTATTTCTTGGCTTCTGGCCTCTTTCTCCACCTTCAATGCATGTCACTCCAGTACCCTTCTCTGTCATCAAATAACACCCCTCTACCTCTTACTTGCAAAGACCCATATAAGTACATTCAGGGTCCAACTAGCATACTCTACCCATCATGAGATCTTTAACTCAGTCACATCTACAGCGTTCCTTTTGCCCTGGAAGGTTCCTGGGATTAGGACGTGAGATATCTTTGAGGAGCTGTGTTTCAACCTACTATAGTGCTCAGGGTGGCCTACCCTCAGTTGTGGGCGGATAGAGTGAGTCACGTGATCTGACCTCATCCCTCTCTCCAGCTCTCAGACCTGCTTTCCTCTAACAGCCCCAGGCTTAACCCCACCATCCAGCAGCCCCAGGGAAAGAAGAGCTCCTCTTTGTCAAAAGTCCCAGGGCTGGTCCTCATTGGTCCTTCTGAGACTACAACCTCACCTTGGAAGTAATCACTGTGGCCAGAGGACCCTGAGTCTCTCTGATTGACTGAACCTGGGTCACGTGCCCACTGATGCCATCCCCTCCTCTCTGTCTTAATGACCGTGTGTTAAGGTATTTCTGCAAAGAGAACTGAGAGAGGGATGGGTGGTAGCAGGCAGCATGTTATTAGAATCCACTGAATGGCCAGCACTTGAAACGGTAGCCTGGCACATAGTAGAAGTGAAGATGCTCAGTCGTGTGTGACTCTTTGTGATCCCAAGGACTGCAGCCCACCAGGCTCCTCCATTTGTGGAATTTTCCAGACAAGAGTACTGGAGTGGTTCGCCATTTCCTTCTCCAGAAGATCTTCCCAACCCAGGGATTGAACCCAGGTTTCCCACATTGCAGGCAGACAGACACTTTACCCTCTAAGCCACCAGGGAAGACCAAACTATATGCTTGGCAAATAATAAGTGCTCAATAAATGATGGGCACAGATGGTGGGAAACTTGGGCAGGGGGCACCTCTGGAAGCTAATGCTTGAAGAATACAAGGTTTACTAAGGAGATGAAAGCAGAGAGACCTCCAGACAGAGGAAACACCTTGAACAAAGCAAAGGCTTTCGCTGTATGATCATGGTGACCACACATCCTAGTGTACCTGGGGGCAGAGGGAGATTGGATTGATCCTATTTTCTGCCTGTCTCCCCCACTGTATTACTAACAACAGCCCCCTTTACACAGAAAAACTGTCAGGGTGTGCATGATAAATTATACAGTTATCACCACCTTAGAGCCAACCAGCTCCTTCATAAGGAAACCAAAGGCAGAAGAGAATGAGACTTACCAAAGAGCATCCAACTTTTAGTGGCAAACTCCAGACTAGAATTCAGGACTCCTCACTCCTAGGCCAGTGCTCTTTCACCCTCCAGCTTATGAAATCACCTCTCAAAGTCTGCATTGGCTTCAACAGTCACGTATCTCCCTTTTTCTCTTCTTGCCAAATTCTCCATAGGACTGTGACCAGATCCACCTGGATGATGTCTCATCTCATGACAATGGGCAAGATTTAAGGTAGGAATTTGGGGAGTCAAAAATGTCCCTTCTGATTGAGAATGAAGCTCTCCTGTCACTGGGATGCAGAGAGGAAGCTGGCTATCAGGGCAGGGTGTGCTTGCCTCCACGATAACAGGGACTTGTGTTTCTCTGAACTCAAAAATCACAATCATGCCCCCGACCCTGCAGCTTCTTCCACATCACCTCAAATCACTGAGGATGAGCTTTCCACAAACTCCCTGTAACTTGGCTTCTTCTTATCTCTTTGTGGGCCTGTTTTAGCCCTGCTTAATAAAGTCATGAATGCATGAGTGCATGGGTTCAGTCCCCGATCAGGGAGCTAAGATCCCACAAGCTGCAGATGCACAACAAAAAAACAGATAGAGCATGAAAATATTATATAAAGCATAATAAAATGCTGCATGCATAAAGACTGTCATACACCACTTCTAATCTTGCCTCCCAGAATCACCACCCTCAAGAGTCTAGTAGACATCTTCCCAAGAATTGACTGCACTCATTAACATATATGTGTGTGTGTGTGTGTGTGTGTATACGCACACATAAAATTTGATATTAGATCAGCTCAGTCAATACTCAAAAATATCTCCTGAATGAATAAACGGTACGTTGTTTTCTAGCGAAAACACTCAAAACTCCTAGGACATGAATTTCAGAAATAAGGTCCCCAACTGCTCAAAATGAGACAGCTTTCTGAAGAGTATGGCTGAGGAATGTTCCAAGCCTGTCCATTGTAAAAACAGAACCCTTATTAATCTGTGCTTATCAAAATGATCACAGTTGAGCACCTCTAGGCCCAGCAAAAGGATTGGGAGACCAAAACAATGTTTTGCTTGTGGGCCATTTGTGGTAACCTCATTTAGCATTGGCTTCCAACTTACTCCAAAAAAAAAAAAAAGAAAGAAATTAAAGTTTCTGTTACTGAGCCCTGCAAGTCTTTTTAAAGCCCAGCACAATTAGAGGTGATCAGTGGGCATCACCTGCTTTGTCTTAATTAGCTGTTCAGAAAATACTCTGCAGTCAGGCCTGGCCAGGACCAGGCTCCAGTGCCCACCAGGACTGCTCAATTTATGGAGTAAATAAACCCCAGATCAAGCTAATTGTGTCCTTTCCATGAAGTCATCCCTGGGAACCACTCTCCGTTTCAGATCTATGAGTGACCAGTGTTCCATTTTTAATCTTTTCTGCTGTAGTGGCTAGCTTGAATCGAAAGCAATGCCCCTCTATATCCTGACCTGAGCTGAGCTATTGGTACCTCACCTTAAGAATCCACAATCCAAGGGTGTTTTTTGCTCCAGAAGTCAAATTCCCCATGTGTTCATTTAGGAAGTATCGGTTAATGACCTACTGTGAGCTAGGCATCAAATGTCCCATATATATATCATATATATATGTGTGTGTATATATATATATATACATATATATATATATACACACACATATGTTTTCCCTCAGTTAATAGTAAAAACTGAGACTGACCTGGTGGACCAGTTGTTAAGACTCTGTGATTCCAAGGCAGGGAGCATGGGTTTGATCCCTGGTCAGGGAACTAAGATCCCACATGCCACACAGGTAGCCAAAAAATAATTAATTACAAGAAGAAAAAACCCAAAAAGCCAAAAAAGCAAAACAAAACAGTAAAAACCATCAGTGTCATGGCTCTTATCTTGTGCAATTCCCTGTTCCGGATGGTTCATGCAGCTTATATCATTGCACCCTCACAGCAATTAAGAAAAAGTGGCTTGCATCATCCTCATTTTACACTGGAGAGCGGGAGGTACCGAGAGGTTAAGTAACCTGCCCAACATGACACAGCTGGTAAGTGTGGGAGCAGGATTCATGGACACCCTGCCCTGTCATGCCCTTGATCTCTTGGCAGAACATCCAGCCATCTCCCAGGAAACTAAGTCCTCTGAGTTTCAAGTCAGTGTTTTTCAAAAGTAAATCCTCTGGCCTTTCTGCACTACCCAGGGAAGGGTTACTGATGGCTACTGATCCCAGAGCTGATACCTGCCTCTGACAGAGGCTCTCACTTTAACCAGCCCACCCCTGCTCTGTGTAGCAAGACTCTTCTCTGTGCCATTCCTGCAATACCAAGGGGAACTTCCCCAGTGGGTCAGATGTAGTAGATGCTGGTCCAGGAAGTCCTACACATGTGTGGTACCATCTTCCATGAGTGCCCAGGAGGTCATGCCTGATCTCTCCTTCTCCAGTGATCCAGACGAGTTTGAAAAAGAAGAACAAGTCACTTTTGAAAAGGAGGAATGTTAGGGTGAATGAATGCTCCAGCACCCAAGTTCATTGGCACTCAACCAAGGTCACAGACTCGTCTAAAGGCACACAGATGTCCTCTGCTGCCCAGCGACTCCCTGCTGGAGACTTCAGTGCTCAGATCACTGGATGGGAAGTGGTCTGATGCTGTCCTTCCACAGAGGCTTAAAAAAAAAAAGTGGAAAGGAGGTTGATAAAAATTAAATTAAAAAACAAAACAAAATTATGTAGCAAGATGAGAACCTTGACAGTAGAGAGGAAGGAGCATGAGGCAAAAAGCATGGGTTCTTGGGGCATATGATTCTCCTTAGTAACAACAATTGCATTTCAAACCTTCCCTCTTATAATTTGATATTCCCTCTTATAATTTGTCTTCCCAGGGACATGGTAATTGTATTATAATTTAACAAAATCCACTGACTTTCATTAAAAAATATGAATTTTTGCAATATATGCTAAAGAATTCTAGTCAAATATCACTCATTAGACTAGTCATATCAGTGGTTTTAAATACCACTTCAAAATATAAAACTTAAATTTCAGGAAAAAGTGCTTGAATAGATTTTATAAAGCACCAGGAAATATCCAAAATATTTTCCCTTACTGTGTCTACTGAAAAAAAAAAAAAAAAAAAAAAAAACTCTTCTGAAATTTCCTCTACTTGATAAAATAATGAGTTAAAAATGAAAAAAAAATCTAGAGCACATGGGCTTATATACAACAAGCTATGTAATGATTTCCATTTAACATTAGTCATAGTGGTGGTCACTCAAATAGGAAGTAAACTTGTATTTATCCAAACACCCAATAAAGCAAAATTCTCAGGTCAAAAAATAAAAACAGGGGTTCTGGAAAAGAGGAACCCTGATGGGATAAAGTCACATAGCCCCTTTCTCATCAGGTTAAGAATGTGCTCGAAAAGTGACCAGCACAGTGAGTCATTCTTACTAAATGGCTCTCTGTCCTTTTGACTAGAAAGTATCTAGTTAGGGGTATTTTATTTCTCTTTGGCCCCCGATCACCACAACCCAAGGCAGGGTCTGAGAAAAAAAAGTGACAGCAAAATCTCTGTGTAAGGACCTGCCCAAACAATACCCATATACATACAATTATTTGATGCTCTATATTTATCCTTTGGAATTATTTCAGGTTTACTTGTGTCTCCCTCTCGATCCATTTCCCTCGATCCAGGCCACCCTTCATTACTTTCCAGTCCAAGAGCACTATGCTGGCCACTGATCTGCATGTGAAGCAGCTTATTAGGTATCCTATTTTAGGTCAAGGGGGACACTCCATCATTGTTTCTCAAAATCAGGGGGTTCCTTTCAAAACAGACTAGAGACACACATATGTAAACCTACCCTCTCTGCAAGCACTAAAGACAGCTTTAAACTTGCAAGACAGTTCCCAGGAGAGAGTGTCTGTGAACTTTCACATTTCCTCTAAGCACATACCAAACATCACGCACCCCAGTCTTCACTGTACAACTACTTACCATAGCTAGGACATGGAAGCAACCTATATGTCCATCGGCAGATGAAGGGATAAGGAAGTTGGCATACAGATACACAATTGTATGTTACTCAGGTCTAAAAAGGAATGTGGCCAAGTCAGTTCTAATGAGATGGGATGAACGTGGATCCTATTATACAGGGTCAAATGAGTCAGAAAGAGAAAAATAAACACTGTATGTTAACACAAATATATGGAGTTGAGGACCATGCAGGAGGTACTGCACATCCAACATGCAGAGCAGCAAGTGAAGACACAGACATATAAAGAACAGACTTTGAACTCAGTGGGAGAGCTTGAGGGTGGGTTAATTTGAGAAAATTCTTCTAAAACATTTACACTACCTTATGTAAAATAGATGACCAGTGCGAGTTTGATGCGTGAAGCAAAGCAACCAAAGTCATGTTGAGGGACAACCCAGAAAGACAGGCAGGGGAGGGCAGTCGGTGGCACGTTCAGCATTTGGGGGACACGTGTATACCCATGGGCGATTCATGTTGGCCAATGTGCAGCAAAACCTGTCTCAGTACTGTAAAGTAATTATCCTCCAGTTAAAACAAATAAAAGACTATTCTTCATAATCTTGCACAGTGGTCAGTATTCTCAGAATGAGGGTGCAGGTGAAAAAGATACAGAAGAAAATTAAAAGCAACAACACCAACAAAACAAGTGTAATGATCAAAATGGAATCAAAGGATGGTCAGTGGGCCACGACCTTGCAGAAAAGAGACTCACAAACCTATGTGGAAAGGGGCTTCATAAAGAATAGCAGGTGGACCCCAATTTAAGAGAAGCCTGAGGGTAGACTTGTTGGCCATGGAATGACAGTTCAGAGATGTGCAGCCGAGCCAGATATCAATTGGAGTGACTTTGGCCTCACCAGGCCACTTCATCTACCTCAGCTTCTCCGTTAGAACCTGGTTTTTACTAGAGTTATCTACCACTCCTATCTTTTGCCAATTCCCTCAGGCCCTGGTGTCACTCTGGATTCCGCGGAGTCTCACTTTCTCCACAAGTGGAAGAACGACCCAATTTCCTGGATAACAGCTATGCCAGTGCTCAGCCCTTGGGCTCCTCACCTCTCGTCCTCCCAGTACCTCTCATGCTGGAGCCTTCCTCCTCACCTAGTACTGCAAAGGATTGGGCCACAGATCCTTTATGATGACCTTCCAGGGCAATGAGCAAGGTCAGCACAGGGCCGGCTAGGCCCTGAGCCCTCCCGTGCACCACCAAGAACTCCAATATAAATCACCAATCTGGCCCAGTGCCCACGTGGGACCCCACCTCAGCAATTTGGTCAGATCCTGTGAAGCTGTGGTCAGAGAGCCAGTTGAAGAAGTTAACGCTGCTCTTGTGGTTCCTGCGGCTGTATGCCTTACGTTCAAACCCCTGGTGCCACTGAATTGGAGTGGAACAGGATACTTGGTATCTTGCAGGAGAAGGAATATGGGAGAAACACCTAAATCACTTTCCAATTCAACCTCCACTTTTCTGTCCCCACCCCCCAAAATCCAGGGAGCTGCCTCTTACCAGTGACGTTAATGAGATACTTCTTAACAATTAATTCTTTTTGGAAATACGTATTCCTCTGAAAGGACAATGTGATCATGCAGTGATGAGTGGGATGCTGGAGTTCCTCCACCTGCCAGGACAAAGTGTGGCAGGTGGGGGGTGGGTGGGTGTGAAACCTCTTTACAGAAGAGCTGCCTTTTCCTGTCTTCAGGGATAAACCACATCCTCTCCCCTTCCCAGTCACCTCCCCTCCTCAATGATCAGTGTCCCCTGCCTGACTTTCAAGTTGGTCATGAAGTGAAGCATGTCTTGGTCTTGTTTGGTCATCAGACATGACATTTTGGGGTGGTTCGTAAACTGCTTTAGGTCAAGGAGCCTCTAGATGCTCGAGGTAAAAGTGCCAGAAGAACAAAGCTAGCCTAAAGGGTAACATGGCTCTGTCTGACTTCAACTTGCTCCTAATTAACTCATCACATTTCTGTTGATGAAGACTGTCTGAACGCCAGACAAGGCTGTGCCTAGGAATGCACTACCAGAAGGAGGTTCTCTTCCTAACAGGAAGGCCCTAAGCTCCATCTCAGCCCCCTGAAAGTTAGCTTACTTCTGGAGAACACACACTGCTAGCTACAACCAGTATGAGCACATACACTGCCAACCTCCCCCCAAATACACTCAGCTTTTGGAAGAAGACCTGGATTCCAGATAAGCCTTTTATCTGAAGAGTCCCTGGTGCTAAGGACAATTCTGACTGGGACCTCTGCAAGAAAAGCCCAAGTACCAATTTGTGCTAGCCAGAATAGCAAGGACATCACACCTAATATCAGGAACAGATATGCAGGACGGTCACCAATACCCATCATCCAAAAATATAAATTTTATACCAGAACTCTCAGATCTATAAACTGTTCCTGCAATAGCACAGGTTAAAAAAAAAAAAAAATCTCAAGCACCACAGCAAGGCATACAACTTTAATCCAGAAACCACGGATTCCCTGGGTGATGGCACTTCTGTGTTCTAGATTCAGCATCCGCCTCTGACAGTTCTTATGTTTCAGGCGAGCGTGCACCCTTTGGGCTTTCTTATTCACAGGCTCCAGCTCCAGCTGCAGGGTCGCCAGCGCCTCCAGTGCAGGCTGGTCACTCGGAGCTCCGGGCCTTGGATGTTCCTGGCACTGCTCCTCCGAGGACACCTGCTCCTGCTCCTCGTACACCACCAGCTCCACCTCCTCCATGACGTCTAACACCAGCAGCTGGACTTCCTGCCCGATTCCCGATATCTCTCCCTCCTCCAGGGTAGCACCTTCCTCCACTGCCTCCACCCAGTAGAGGGTGGCCTCCTCGCTTGGCACACCACCTGGGGCCTGCATCACCTCTGTCACCCCACCAGGCTGCTAGGCCCCAGGGCCCCTTCCTCGTGAAGACCTGGGCTCACAAGATCCAGGATCCCGGGCTGATGCTGCCTTCCCGTGGCCCCATCTCACTCTCCATGGTGTTCTGGTCCTAGCCCGGAGAGGCGAAGAAGCTGGCCACGAGAACACAGCAGGCAACCTGCACAGCCTGCCCACCAACTGCAGCCTATGTGGCACTACCAACAGCTTCCTTGCCCACAGCCAATGAGCAGGGAAGGGGAGACACTCATGCGCAGAACTGTGCGTCCCCATGCACGAATAGGATGGTGGCCGGAAGGGGCTGAACTCCACACCCTGACCTCCAGACACCAGGACACGCCCCTTGGAATTCTGGGCACTCTGGCCGCAGGTGACCCAGTGGCCAAACTCGGCCCTGCGCAGAGTACACCGGTCCACGCAAGCCGTTTGCCTGACCAACAGTGCAGAAGTGCCTGACCAGCGACTGGGAGAGCAGGCCAGTTGGAGGTGAAGGCAAAGAACCTGAACCTGATGCTGCAGCCATCCTCAAGCTTGACATTGCCTCTGGGGCAGCGGGTGACTCCGTGTACTCAGGGATCCACACAGGTGAGACAGGGTTCATGGGTACCTCAGGGACAGAGGGGCTCACCTCGGATCCAAGCTACAAGCCCTGGGCAGGGCGTGGGGCTGGGGGGCCGGGGGGCGGTGCAGGGGATCATGGAGGCACGGGGAAGTGGGCGGATCTCATGCTGACCTCACCAACGTGCACCCGCTGCAGAGTGCATCTCTCAACTTGTGCCTTAGGCTTGAGCCATGTCAGGAATGCAGCCATCCTCTGATGAAGAAGCAGAGCACTTTCCTCAGCTCACTGTCCAGGCCCCACAACGCAGCCCAAGCCAGACACCCTGGAGCCCCTGACCTGCGGGCTTTCAGCTCTTGGCCTGTCCCCTGGCCTGGCTTAGAGCAGGCAGCCGGGTGGCTAAGGATGTGCATCTGTGGATGCACTTCCCAGAGGAACAGAGCTTCTCTGGGAAGTGTTTGAAGTGGAGCAACGTGCTCCTCCTGACCATTAGTTACTCCTGCCTCCCAGCCGAACAGCTAAGGTGGGCACACTTAAGTGCCTGGACAGATGCCATGCTCACACTCTGTCTCCTAGGATGTCTGGTGTTTCACACTGAGCATATGCCTTAGACCAGACACACACACACACACACACACACACAGGTGACACTAGCACACACATGTACACACATACACACACATACAAGGAACAGTGACACAGATGCAAACAGGTGTTTCAGAGACTGAAGAACCAGTGGTTCATATGAAAGACACAGACCTCCTTATTTCTCTGAGGAAAATGTCCATTCGGATCTTCAAATATGAAATATAGAGAAATCCAACTTTCATGAAGGAAAGTTTTTCATACAGGCAATATAGATTTTCATACATGCAATGCAGAGAACTCTATATTTCATGGTGGACAGTCATTGCTTTATATTTGGGAAATACAAAGAATTAAGTATTTCACAAAGAAACAGTGGTGCCGAGAATATCATTTATAAAATAGAGGTGATTCCAATTCCATATTCGTTCCCCATATCTTAATTAGTTAACTTCATGTCAGTAAAATTTCACTGAGGTTTCCATATAGGCAAGGCATACAGTTTCACAATTCAAGCAGGAAAGCGTATGCTCAATTTTTCATATCTGAAATATATAGATTTCCCCATTCATGTAGGAAACAGTGTGCACAAATATTTATATGTGAAACAGACAAGATTCAATATACGAGGAAGAAACTTATAAAAGTACGGTTTCAAACATGAAATACAGATTTCCTTTTTCATGTTTAAACATCTGCATCCATGTTCTCACAAGTGAAATAGAGAAAATTCCATATTTCATGCAGAAAAATCATCTCTCAGATTTTCATCTGCATGAAGCAGGGCATGCATAGCAAGGGCTCTGGAACAACCCAGAAGCATAGCATAGGAAGGGATATGGGAGTGGTTCCAGGATGGGTGGGACCCCTACATACTTATGGCTTATTAATGTTGATGCATGGCAGAAACCATCACGATACTGTGTAGTAATTAACCCCCAGTTAATTTCTTTCTTCATTGAGTTTTGAGAAAAGGAAAAGAAGAACGGGACTCTGCTCTGCTCTGTGGTGACGTAAATGGGAAGGAAATCAGAAAATGATGGGAAATATGTACACCTAAAATTGATTCGCTTTGACATATGTACAGCAGAAACTAAAGCAACCTTGTGATGCAACTATAGTCCAATAATAATTGTTTGAAATAGATTACATGTCAACTAATTCCAGCAATGAATAAATAATCGATGGCCCCGTTGGCAATATATGACCTAGGCAGTGTTATGCTAAGTTAAATAGTTCAGTTAGAGGAAGGCGAAAGCTTTTACATCACATGACATTGTTAAGTTGAAATCCCTGCATTATGAAAACAGAGTAGAGTGTGGTCATTGGGCTAGTTGAAATGGCCCATAATGGTCCAGGTTACCAAGTTTTAGTCCCGGGTTGAATAAGCTCATCAAGGAAGATACTGTAATAGAGGCAGGATGTAAGAGAGCTGTAGGCCTCAGCCCAAGACCATTAGTGAAGCTAGAAAACCCAACACTGTCAACAGAAAGCCTCTCAGCACAATGCAGTGAAAGCTACATTATAGCCTTCCCACAGGGCCCTCCAGGCCCTCGGGCCTCGGGCTGGGTAATGGACTGTGGAGCTTGGGGACAGGCTGTGTCTTGCAGAGTCCCAGAGCCCTTGCTGGAACCACTCACTGGCCTGGCCCAGGTTTCCAAGCAATGGCCAACGTGTCCCACCCCACCTCCATGTCTGAACAGTTGTGACATCTGCATGGGTCACAGTCTACAGGACCCAGCTCCCCATTAGGGTAGACTGAGGAGGCTGAGGGCCAGCTGCATGCTGGGTACCTGGCTCCCTCATTGATGGCGGCTGGGCAGGGTATGGGGGCCTTGGTAAGGGGAGGGCACAGAGAGCTGAGAACTGCCTCTTCTAGCTGAGACCAGGCACTGCTGGAAGTAACAAGACTGGGTGCTAGATGAATGCTCCCAACAGGATAACTGGCCTGCATAGGGACCCCCTCCTTCCAACCAGGACCTTAGAGGATGAAAGTCAAACTTTGGGCCTTTCCTTTTAGGGAATAGGGAATAATGTTCATTTCCCTTGAGGATTACAGGATCACAGCTGGCCACCACCTTACCTCAGGCAAACAGGATCTGACAGCAAGAAGTTTGTACCAGCTCATCACACCCCTCTCTCACGTTTCCTATACATGGCCTTTGCTGAAAGCTTTGAGGGAGTTTACATTTTTTTTCCATTGGCTTAGGCTTTTATTCTTTTTTAATGCAAGCATTTAACATTATAAGCACCTCAAGACATGCATCTCATGAGTTCTCATATGCTGATTTTTTTTTTCTTTTTTTTTTTGGTCACTCAGCTAAAGTATCTTTTAATCTTTATATTTTACCTCTTTGTTTAAAATTTTGTTTTAATTGGAAGTTAATTACTTTACAGTATTGTGGTGGTTTTTGCCATACATTCACATGAATCAGCCATGGGTGTATATGTGTTCCCCATCCTGATCCTCTCTCCTGCCTCCCTCCTCATCCCATCCATCACGGCCTTCCCAGTGCACCAGCCCTGAGCACCCTGCCTCATGCATCGAACCTGGGCTGGTGCTAGGTTTCACATATGATAATATAAATGTTTCAATGCTATTCTCTCAAACCATTGCACCCTTGCCTTCTCCCGCAGAGTCCAAAAGTCTGTTGTTTACATCTGTGTCTCTTTTGCTGTCTCGCATATAGGGTCATTGTTACCGTCTTTCTAAGTTCCATATATATGGGTTAATCTACTGTATTGATGTTTTTCTTTCTGACTGACTTCACTCCGTATAATAGGCTCCAGTTTCATCCACCTCATTAGAATGGATTCAAATGCATTCATTTTAATTGCCAAGTAATATTCCATTGTGTATATGTAGCAGAACTTTCTTCTCCTTTCCTCTGTCAATGAACATCTAGGTTGCTACTATTGAAAACAGTGCTGCGAGGAACACAGGTGCACGTGTCTTTGAACTCTGGTTTCCTCAGTGTGTATGCCCAGCAGAGGGATTACTGGGTCATATGACAGTTATCTTTCCAGTTTTTTAAAGGAATCTTCACATTGCACTCCATGGTGACTGAACTAGTTTGCATTCACACCATCAGTGTGAGAGGGTTCCTTTTTCTCCACACCCTCTCCAGCATTTACTGTTTGTAGACTTTTGGATAGCAACCATTCTGACTGGCTTGAGATGGTACGTCATTGTGGTTTCGATTTGCATTTCTCTGAGAATGGGTGTTGTTGAGCATCTTTTCGTGTGTTTTTTAGCCATCTATATATCTTCTTTGGAGAAATGTCTGTTTAGTTCGTTGGCCCATTTTTTGATTGGGTCACTTAATTTTCCAGAATTGAGCTGCAGGAGTTGCTTGTATATTTTTGAGATTAATTTTTTGTTTGTTACTTCATTTGCTATTATTTTCTCCCATTCTGAATGCTGTCTTTTCACCTTGTTTATAATTTCCTTCTGTGCAAACACTTGCTTATAGTTTTCCTCCTGCACAAAAGCTTTTCAGCTTAATTAGGGCCCATTTGTTTATTTTTTCTTTTATTCCCATTACCCTGGGAGGTGGGTCATAGAGGATCCTGCTGTGATTTATGTCAGAGAGTGTTTTGCCTATGTTTTCCTCTAAGGGTGTTGTAGTTTGTCACCTTATGTTGAGATCTTTAATCCCTTTTGAGTTTATTTTTGTGTGTGTAGTGTTAGAAAGTGTTCTAGCTTCATTCTTTTACAAGTGGTTGATCAGTTTTCCCAGCACTGCTTGGTCAATAGATTGTCTTTTCTCCATCGTATATGATTGCCTCCTTTGTCAAAGATAAGGTTTCCATAGGTGTGTGGATTTATCTCTGGGCTTTCTGTGTTGTTCATGGCAAACAGACGGGGAAACACTGGCTGACTTTACTTTTCTGGTCTCCAAAATCACTGCAGATGGTGATTGCAGCCATGAAATAAATGACGCTTACTCCTTGGATGGAAAGTTACGACCAACCTAGAAAGCATATTGAAAAGCAGAGACATTAGCTTGTCAGCAAAGGTCTGTCTAGTCAAGGCTATGGTTTTTCCAGTGGTCTTGCATGGATCTGAGAGTTGGGCTATAAAGCAAGTTGAGTGCAGAAGGATTGATGCTTTTGAACTGTGGTGTTGGAGAAGACTCTTGAGAGACCCTTGGACTGTGAGGAGATCCAACCAGGCCATCTTAAAGGAGGTCAGTCCTGGGTATTCACCTGAAGCTGCAACTCCAATATTTTGGCCACATGATGTGGAGAGCTGACTCATTGGAAAAGACCCTGATGCTGGGAAAGATTGAGGGCAGGAGGAGAAGGGGACAGCAGAGGATGAGATGGTTAGCATCACTGACTCAATGGACATGGGTTTGGGTGGACCCTAGGAGTTGGCAATGGACGGGGAAGTGAGGCCTTGGGTGCTGTGGTCCATGGGGTCTTAAAGAGTCAGACGCTACTGAGGTGAGCTGAACTGAACTGCAGTCAGTTCGGGCCAATGGTGGTGTCGCAGTGCTGTTTGGTGGTCACTGGCGAGCATAGCTTCATGGGTGCTGAGCCGGCAGCATCGTCCGTGCTGTGGGCGCTGCGAAAGAATCGCTGATCCTGCTGAACTCAGATTTCGCTTTACCCAGAACGAACAGTCTGTCTACCCTACATCCTGGGAGTTTCCCCAAATCCTTGTGAGTAAAGAAGGTAGGCTGCATCCTTATATGGGTCCATTTGTAGGAGTTTGGAGATCTCTGGTGACAGAAATCAGGAGAAAAGTGGAAGACCGGGGAGAGGCTAGAAAATGACCACGAGGGGCCCTTTAGGTGACCTGGGGACATCCTCCCTTCTCATCTGCATTGGGGAGAATGGTTTCCAGTGGGAAGGCTAGAGGCAGTGTGTCTGGCCAAAAACAGGTGGCTTTCTCATGAACGTGAAGGTATTTTCTCATTTTATAACATACACAGTTTACGGAACCAAGCTCAAGTGTGCATCATGATATTTTCTCACAGAGGATTATACTTGGGTACCCATCCCCCAGATTAGGATGATTCTTAAAAGTAGAATTCAGATTATGCCCCTCTCCTGCTTTAAAAAGCAGGCGTCTGGCATCTTCTCACTGGATTTGGAATAAGATCCAAACTCCAACAGAATAAAAAGTCCCACAGCCAGTAAATATTAGTCCACTGCTGATGGAGATTCGGTTTGTTTACATCCTTTGCTATGACAGACAGTATTGTCAAAAATAACTCTATATAGAATATGCATGCTTATGTAAATGTATCTGTAGATAGATTCTCAGAAGTGGAATTGACGAGTCAAACTTACAAATAAGATAAACGTTGCCCACTTTCTCTTCTTACAAGTTGTGCCAATTTCAGCTTCCACAAGCACTGCACGAAGCCCCACAGCTCCACCAGCACTGTGTCATAAAACTTTCAAACTTTTGTCAAGCCGATGCAAAAACTGGTATCTCAATATATATGCATTTCTCTTATTATGAGTGAACTTGAACATCTTTGTATAAGTTTCAGAACCAGTTGCACTTTTAACAATACAGTAAGATATCTGTTCATGCCCTTTGATCGTTTTTTATTTGGTTGGTTGACTTATTATTTATTTCTAAGAGTTTTTTATATATCAAGGGGGGTTAACACTTATCATTGTCTTTGACTTCAATTTCAATTTGACTTTGGTATCATGTCTTTATTTTTATAATAAGTATCTATTTATGGCTGTGCTGGGTCTTCACTGTTGCAAGGGCTTCTCTCTAGCTGAGGAGAATGGACCTCCTCTCTAGTTGTGGTACACAGTCTTCTCATTGCAGTGGCTTCTCTTGTTGTGGAGCACAGGCTGTAGGGTATGTAGGCTTCAGTAGTTGGGGCTTCTGGGCTCTGAGCACACGATCAGTAAGTTGTAGTGCATGCATCTAGTTGCCCATTGAAACGTAGTAACTTCCCAAACCAGGTATTGAACTGGCATTTCCTGCATTGGGAGGCAGATTCTTTACCACTGAGCCACCTGGGAAGGCTTACTTATAATTTTTAGTATGTTTTTTAAGATGGTCAAATTTCTCAGTTTCTTTCTTTCTTTTTTTTGTTTTTGAGCAAGCACCTTGTCTTATTCAGATATGTGTCTGTTGTGCCTGGGACACTGCCAGTGCATTGTAGGTGCTCAATTAATATCTGATGGAGAAAATATCCACTCCACTTGAATGATTGATTTCTTGAGTAGACATCTGAGTCCATGTGATATAATACTATTACTACTGTTTATTATGTGCTATATATGTTGACATGCTTTTGGCTGCAAATAACAAAGGAAGAGGAACTCAAAATATTTCAACCATAAGGACATTTTAATCTCACATAAAAAATTTAAGCCATCTTTCCTAAGCAATTATCCTTCTAAGAATTAACCAGTGTTCAATCAATAGAAATCTCTGTTGAATCACTCCTGCCACATCTTTTACCCCATGTAGATTATTGTCTACAAATGAAGCCAAATTAGAGGAAACAGTGTCCAGGGATAGAGACAAAGAGACTGACTTCAAAAGAATTTAAAGATACTTGTTAAATTCTGCCTTTGGGGTGTTGGTGGCCATGGGGTCTGAGATCACACATTCCTGAACCTTTCAGTCAAGTGGCCAAATATCTTTTTCTTTTTTAAAGTCACTTTGATGGTATTTATGCTATTTGCAACTGAAAATTCCAAGGTTAGATCTCTGACTTCTGAGTCCCTTGTGAAACAAATACCTCCAGGCTTGGAGGTTGACCTGAAGACTTCTTTGATTTTCTGTCCTTCTCCTGAGCTGGCCAGGAAGTTCTGGTGTTATGCTCAGATTCCTAGAAGGCCAAGGGTCTTTGTTTGGGAGTATTGCATAGTCCAGCTACTCTACTTCTAAGAGGGTTTCAGAGGGCTACAAGATCCTGTTGGATAAACAGTGAAGGCAAGGTCACAAGACACCTTCTTAGCTGGAGGAACCCTGGTTGGTGTCCAGCATCTGCTGGGGGAGGTGTGGAGAACCAGGGACCTGGGCTGGTGGGCTGCATCTCTGATGGCAGGTGGTGAGGCCATGGGTGCTGCTATAAAGAATCCAGCTCCAGGGTGTGCCTCAGCAACTTCAGGTCCGCATGGCAGGAGAGCCTCCAGAAAGAAATGTTGTGCTGGAACACAGAACGTTGGACACATGGTTATGGCTGCAATGTGCTGGCACCTCCTGCAGGCCCCCTGGATCCCATGACTGTGGTGAGATCCTTAGGAGAAGTCACCAAGTCAAAACATCATGGTGGAAACCCCATGGGGTCAGTATCCACTGGTCTGGTCATCCTTTCTGTTTCTTTGGAGCCTGTTTTTTTTTTTTTTTTTCTTTCTTTCTTTTTTTTTTGGCTTTGCCCAGTGGTATGAGGGAATCTTTCTTCCCCAACAGGGATGGAACCTGTGCCCCCTGTATTGGGAGTGTGGAGTCTTTTTTTTTTTTTTTTTTTTTTTGGCCCACGAAAAAGGATGTTTATTAAGAGTGTGGAGTCTTAATCCTTGGACCACTAGGGAAGTCTCCTTCTGAGCCTATTCTGATGGGTTATCCTGCACTGTCCAACATGTGGACTGACTGACCCCTTTTCCCCTCCATTGTGGCCACCGTGTGCTGAAAGTCCTGGTGTGCTGAAAGTGAAAGTCACTCAGTTGTGTCTGACTCTTTGCAACTCCATGGACTATATCCTGTCAGGCTCCTCTGTCCATGGAATTCTCCAGGTGAGAATACTGGAGTAGGTAGCCATTTCCTTCTCCAGGGGGATCTTCCTAACCCAGGGATAGAACCTGATTGAGTCTCCTGCATTGCAGGTGGATTCTTTACCATTTGAACCAGCAGGGAAGCAGTGCACTGATGTGGCATCAAACGACACAGCAGAAAAGCTATCCCGTCTTAAAAAAATGTGTCCTCAATCATGATATTTCAGATAGAAAGTATTGGCTAGATGCTACTGTGTCTTCAACCCCTCCCTAACACTGACTAATTTCCATGTGAACAAATAGGGCTGGTCCCAGAGACCGTTTTTTTTTTTTTTTTTTTTTTTTTTTTATCTTTTCTTTATAGCAGATGATGCTTGCTGTGTGTTGCTGTCATGCAATGAAGCTTTTCATTTTAAACACAAATGTGTTGACTTAAAGGGACACATGAAGTAGATGATATACAGGCAGCATGCAGATACAGATACAGCAGAAGTTGTAATTGGTATAAAAGAGTGCTATGTTGATTATGGAAAGAAATCACTCGTGTGAAAGGAGAAATCTGTGAAACACTGACATAGTGTGCAGGTTAAATATAGTGCCCTTGTCAAAGCTCTGTTGTACCTTCATAATCTGGGTGACCTTAGGTGATTTTCTCCACTGCTTGCTGTAAAATGGGGATAATACTTGCTGTATACTATGTGTATCTTGTTTTACAAATGAGGAGACTGAGGCACATTGAAATCCTGTCTGACTCCAGAGAAAATACTTGATGGCATATTCGTCACCAGGAAATGTAACCACTGACTAAAGCTATTGCCTTTCCAACAGCCATCCTCCTTCTTCCTACTTCCAGAACCCTTAATTTGACAGCACTGTGCCAGAGAAGTAGATAAGAGGTGAATTATGATCACATAAGTAAGCTATGAAACGGCAACCTTGTTTGTCAGGGGTTTGTCCTGTATCCCTCCTGACTGTAGAAGGGAATGGCGAACCACTTCAGTATTCTTGCCTTGAGAAACCCATGAACACTATGAAAAGGCAAATAGATAGGAAACTGAAAGATGAACTCTCCAGATCAGTAGGTGCACAATATGCTACTGGAGATCAGTGGAGAAAGAACTCCAGAAAGGATGAAGGGATGGAGCCAGAGCAAAAACAACACATAGGGGTGGATGGGACTGGTGATAAGAAGCAAGGTTTGGTGTTGTAAAGAGAAATATTGCATAGGAACCTGGAATTAACAATTGCCATGAATCAAGGCAAATTGGAAGTGGTCAAACAGGAGATGACTGAGTGAACATTGACATTCTAGTAATCAGTGAACTAAGATGGGCTGGAATGGGTGAATTTAATTCACATGACCATTATATCTACTACTGTGGGCAGGAATCCCTTAAAAGAAATGGAGTAACCATCATAGTCAACAAAAGAGTCCGAAATGCATTAATAGGAGGTGTTCATTTTCAAGGCAAACCATTCAATATCATGATAATCCAAGTCTATGGTCCAACCAATAATGCTGAAGAAGCTGAAGATGAGCGGCTCCATGTACACTTACAAGACCTTCTAGAATTAACACCCCCCCCCAAAGATGTCTTTGTTCATTATAGAGGACTGGAATGCAAATGTAGGAAGTGAAGGGGTATCTGGAATAACAGGCAAAGTTGGCCTTAGGGTAAAGAATGTAGCAGGTCAAAGGCTAATAGAGTTTTGCCATAAGATTGCACTGATCATAGCAGACACCCTCTTACAGCAACACAGGGGAAGAGTCTACACATGGTTATCACCAGATGGTCAATAGCAAACTCAGATTGATTATATTCTTTGCAGCCAAGGAAAGGAAGCTTTATATAGTCAACAAAAGCAAGACTCAGAGCTGACTGTGACTCAGGTCATGAACTCCTTATTACCAAAACCAGATTGAAATTGAAGAAAGTAGGGAAAACTGCCAGACCATTCAGGTATGACCTAAATCAAATCCCTTATGATTATACAGTGGAAGTGACAAGTAGATTCAAATGATTACATCTGATAGACAGAAAGTCTGAAAATCTATGGACAGAGGTTCATGACATTGTACATTGTACATGTACAGTGATCACGACCATCCCCAAGAAAAAGAAATGCAAAAGGGCAAACTGGTTGTCTGAGGAGGTCTTACAAATAGCTATGAAAAGAAGATAAATGAAAAGCAAAGTAGAAAAAGAAAGATATATGCATTTGAATGCAGTGTTCCAAAAAAATAGCAAGGAGAGACAAGAAAGCCTTCTGCAGGGATCAATGCAAAGAAATAGTGGGAAACAATAGAATGGGAAAGACTAGAGATCTCTTCAAGAAAATTAGAGATACCAACTTTGCATGCAGGAACTGTTCATGCAAAGATGGGCACAATAAAGGATAGAACAGCATGGACCTAACAGAATCAGAGGCTATTAAGACTCTGAGGTGGCAAGAATACACAGAAAAATACAGAAAAGATCTTCATGACCCAGATAAGCACGATGGTGTGATAACTCACTTCAACCCGGACATCCTGGAATGTGAAGTCAAGTGGGCCTTAGGAAGCATCACTACAAACAAAGCTAGTGGAGGTGATGGAATTCTAGTTGAATTATTTCAAATCCTAAAAGATGATGCTGTGAAAGTGCTGCACTCAGCAGGCCAGCAAATTTTTCCACAAGACCGGAAATGATCAGTTTTCATTCCAATTCCAAAGAAGGGCAATGCCAAAGAATGCTCAAACTACTGCACAATGGCAGTCATCTCACACGCTAGCAAAGTAATGTTCAAAATTCTCCAAGCCAGGCTTTGACAGTATATGAACCATGAACTTCCGGATGTTAAGCTGGATTTAGAAAAGGCAGAGAAACGAGAGATCAAATTTCCAACATCCACTGGACTATCGAAAAAGCAAGAGAGATCCAGAAAGACATCTACATCTGCTTTATTGACTATGCCAAAGCCTTTACATGGATCATAACAAACTGTGGAAAATAATTCAAGAGATGGGAATACCAGACCATCTGAACTCCCTACTGAGATATCTGTATGCAGGTCAAGAAGCAGCAGTTAGAACTGGACATGGAACAACAGACTGGTTCCAAACAGGAAAAAGGAGTACATCAAGGCTGTATATTGTCACCCTGCTTCTTTAACTTTTATGCAGATTACATCATGAGAAACAGTGGACTGGATGAAGCACAAGCTGGAATTAAGATTGTGGGAGAAATATCAATAACCTCTGCTTTGCAGATGACACCACCCTTATGGCTGAAAGCAAGAACAAAAGAACCTCTTGATGAAAGTGAAAGAGGAGGCTGAAAAAGTTGACTTAAAAAACAACTTTCAGACAACTAAGATTATGGTATCTGGTGCCATCACTTCATGGCAAATAGATGGGGAAACAACAGAAACAGTGACAAATGATATTTTGGGCTCCTTAATCAATGCAGATGGTGACAGCAGCCATGAAACTAAAAGATGCTTGCTCATTGGAATAAAAGTTATGACCAGCCTAGACAGCTTATTAAAAAGCAGAGACATTACTTTGCCAACAAAGGTCCGCCTAATCAAAGCTATCTATGGTTTCTCCAGTAGTCATGCGTGGGTGTCAGAGCTGGACTATAAAGAAAGCTGAGCACTGAAGAATTGATGCTTTTGAACTGCGCTGTTGGGGAAGACTCTCAAGAGTCCCTTGGATGACAAGGAGATCTAACAAGTCCATCCTAAGATATATGAGTCCTGACTATTCATTGGAAGGACTGATGCTGAAGCTGAAACTTCAATACTTTTGCCACCTGATGCGAAGGACTGACAGATTAGAATAGACCCTGACACTGGAATAGATTGAAGCTGGGCAGAGAAGAGGATAACAGAGTATGAGATGGTTGGATGGCATCATCGAGTCAATGGACATGAGTTTGAGTAAACCCCAGGGGTGTTGGTGAGGGACAGGGAGCCTGACTTGCAGCAGTCCATCGGGTTGCAAAGATTCAGACACAACTAAGCCACTGAACAGACTGACGGAACTCAAAATCAAAGAAAGAGATTCTAGGAAATGTAGTCCCAGCCTAGCCAAATTAACACAGCGGAGCACAGCCCACGTGACTAAACCCCTCTGCTTTAATTAGTAGGGTGAATTGAGCTTTGGAAAACTGACTTGACTGATAAAGAGACTTGGGACAGGTCTGAAGTGGGTAGACTTTTTAGTCAATGCTTTAACTTTCCATCTTACAAACCTGCACTGGAAACAGACTGAATCTCATTTTTCCCAACCTCCCTTGCAGTCAGAATGTAACTATGTGACCTAGGCTCAATCGATTAGATGCCCCCAGATGGTACCCAGGCTCAGCCACTCAAATATATCCAGATGGTACTTAAGACTCAATTAGCTCCAGCCACATGGAATGCAGTCTTAGCCAATGGATACACCGACAGGTGAAAGCAATGCAAGTGGATTCTGATGCATAGAATTCAATCTAGAGGAGATGGAAGAGACATAAGCCATGTCACTAGTGACAGCCGCTGTGTCTGGAGCCAGTGGTAGTGACAGAAGATCCTGCAATTAATTTCTATATTGTTCATGGCTCTCTCCAGCCCTCTCTCCCAGAGACCTGAGCCACTTAATATCATTTAATAAGTTTCTTTCCTGTTCAAAGTTACCCGTAATGCATTCTATTCTTTTAAGGTAAAAACCTGACACCCCTCTAACTTCACTTAACCATCAAACTTGTTCCCAAACCTAGACAAAGTGAGTAAAAATGTCCACCCCCACGTGCAGTGGAGTCCAGGACAGGCATTTTGTAAAATTACTGCAGTGCCACAGACTCTGGTCCAGTGTCACCTAAGGGGGTCACTGACTTGGGTTGTGAGTCAGGTAGACCAATTTGAATCCTGGCTCTGGCACTGACTGACCTGTTGTGTGACCTTGGGCATATCACTTTCCTCATCTGGGGAATGGACTGTGATTAGTGCTTACCTCCTGGGGTTATCATGCATACCAAAAGGTTTAAGTACGGAGCAATCTCTTAAGCACACAGCTCAGTACGTGGGACACACCCACATCAGTGATGCTAGAAGGGGTGTTAGAGACCTTTGCTTAGCTGAATTAAAGAAAATAATAACAGAGGTGGTGTCCAGATGTATCCAAGATGAAGATGGTCTGTGAATGCGAAGTGTAGAAAACATTTACATTTTATTTTATGTTTTAGCTTTATTTAGGGCTTCCCTGCTGCCTCAGAGGATACAGTGTCTCCTACAATGCAGGAGACCTGGGTTCAATCCCTGGGATGGGAAGATCCCCTGGAGAAGGAAATGGCAACCCACTCCATTACAAGTAGCCTGGAAAATCTCATGGACGGAGAAGCCTGGTAGTCTACAGTCCATGGGGTTTCAAAGAGTCAGACACGACTGAGCGACTTGGTCAGGCCATTCAAGATGGTCTGTGAATGCAAAGTTTAGAAAACCTTTACATTTTGTTTTATGTTTTAGTTTTATTTAAAGTTAATTTATCTTAATCAGAGGCTAATAACTTTACATAATTGTAGTGGTTTTGCCATACATTGACATG
Source organism: Dama dama (assembly GCF_033118175.1). Taxonomy (NCBI): domain Eukaryota; kingdom Metazoa; phylum Chordata; class Mammalia; order Artiodactyla; family Cervidae; genus Dama; species Dama dama. The sequence goes on along the minus strand of NC_083715.1, from coordinate 1,249,346 downwards.
AATCAGCTACGGGTGTACATGCATTCTCCATCCTGACTGCCACCACCCCCCCCCCCCCCACCACCTGCCTCCGGTTGCCATCCCTCTGGGTCATCCCAGTGCACCAGCCCTGAGCACCCTGTCTCATGCATTAAACCTGAACTGGTGATCTGTTTCACATCTGATAATATACATGTTTCAATGGTATTCTCTCAAATCATCCCACCCTGGCCTTCTCCCACAGAGTCCAAAAACTGTTCTATACATCTCTATCTCTTTTGCTGTCTCGCATATAGGGTCATTGTTACCATCTTTCTAAATTCCATATATATGTGTTAATATACTGTATTGGTGTTTTTCTTTCTGTATTACTTCACTCTGTATAATAGGCTCCAGTTTCATCCACCTCATCAGAACTGATTCAAATGTATTCTTTTAAATTGTGGAGTAATATTCCATTCTGTAGATGTACCACAGCTTTCTTATCGTTCGTCTGTTGATGGACATCTAGGCTGCTTCCATGTCTTGGCTCTTATAAACAGTGGTGCAGTGAACATTGGGGTACACGTGTCTCTCTCATTTCTGGTGTCCTTGGTGGGATTGCTGGGTCATATGGGAGTCCTAGTTCCAGTTTTTTAAGGAATCTCCACACTATTCTCCATAGTGGCTGTACTAGTTTGCATTCCGACCAGCAGTGTAAGATGGTTCCCTTTTCTCCACACCCTCTCCAGCATTTATTGTTCCTAGACTTTTGGATAGCAGCCACTCTGACCAGAGTGAGATGGTACCTCATTGTGGGTTTGATTTGTATTTCTCTGACAATGAGTGATGTTGAGCAACTTTTCATGTGTTTGCTAGACATCTGTATGTCTTCTTCAGAGAAGTGTCTGTTTAGTTCTTTGGCCCATTTTTTGATTGGGTCATTTATTTTTCTGGAATTGAGCTGCAGGAGTTGCTTGTGTAGTTTTGAGATTAATTTTTTGTCAGTTGCTTCATTTGCTATTATTTTTTTTTTCCCATTCTGAAGGCTATCTTTTCACCTTGCTTATAGTTTCCTTCATTCTGTACAAGGTTTTAAGTTGAATTAGGTCCCATGTGTTTAGTTTAGTTTTTATTTCCATTACTCTGACACGTGCATCAGAGAGGATCCTGCAGTGATTTATGTCAGAGAGTGTTTTGCCTATGTTTTCCTCCTGGATTGTTATAGTTTGTGGTCTTACATTGAGGCTTTACTCCATTTTGGGTTTATTTTTATCTAATGTGTTAGAAAGTGTTCTAGTTTCATTCTTTTACCAGTGCTTGACTAGTTTTCCCAGCACCACTTGTTCAAGAGATTGCCTTTTCTCCATTGTTGCCTCCTTTGTCAAAGATAAGGTGTCCATAGGTGCCTGGATATATCTCTGGATTTCTATTTTGTCCCATTGATCTATATTTCTGTCTTTGTGCCAGTACCATACTGTCTTGATGACTGTAGCTTTGAGGTATAGCCTGAAATCAGGCAAGTTGATTCCTCCAGGTCCAGTCTTCTTTGTCAAGATTGCTTTGGCTATTCGAGGTTTTTTGTATTTCCATACAAAGTGTGACATTATTTGTTCTAGTTTTCTGAAAAATTCCATTGGTAGCTTGATAGGGATTGCATTGAATGTATAGATTGCTTTGGGTAGTATACTCATTTTCATTATATGAGTATTTTCATTATATTTCCAATCCATGAATATGTTATATTTCTCCATCTATTTGTGTCCTCTTTGATTTCTTTCATCAATGTTTTATGGTGTTCTATATAAAGGTCTTTTGTTCCTTTACGTAGATATATTCCTAAGTGTTTTATTTTGTTTGTTGCAGTGCTGAATGGAATTGTTTCTGTAATTTCTTTCTGTTTTCTCATTGTCAGTGTATAGAAATGCAAGGGATGTCTGCGTGTTAATTTTATATCCTACAATTTTACTATATTCATTGATTAGCTCTAGTAATTTTCTAGTGGCGTCTCTAGGGTTTTCTAGAGATCATGTCATCTGTAAACAGTGAGAGTTTTACTTCTTCTTTTCCAATCTGGATTCCTTTTATTTCTTTTTCTGCTCTGACTACTGTGGCCAAACTTCCAAAGCTATGTTGTATAGTAGTGGTGAGAGTGGGCACCCTTGTCTTGTTCCTCACTTTAAGGGAAATGCTTTCAAGTTTTCACCATTGAGGATAATGTTTGCTGTGGGTTTGTCATAGATAGCTTTTATTATGTTGTGGTATTTACCTTCTATTTCTGCATTCTGGAGGTTTTTTTTGTCATTAATGGATGCTCAATTTTGTCAAAGGCTTTCTCTGCACATCTTGACATAATCATATGGTTTCTATCTTTCAGTTTGTTACTGTGGTATATTACATTGATTGATTTGTGGACGCTGAAGAAACCTTGCCTCCATGAAATAAAGCCCACTTGGTGATGATGTATGATCTTTTTAATATGTTGTTGGATTTTGTTTGCTAGAATTTTGTTAAGGATTCTTGCATCTATGTTCACCAGTGATATTGGCCTGTAGTTCTCTTTTTTGGTGGCATCTTTGTCTGGTTTTGGTGTTACAGTGATGGTGGCCTCATAGAATGAGTTTGGCAGTTTACCTTGCTCTGCAATTTTCTGGAAGAGTTTGAGGAGGATAGGTGTTAGCTCTTCTCTAGATCTTTGGTAGAATTCAGCTGTGAAGCTGTCTGGTCCTGGGCTTTTGTTTGCTGGAAGATTTCTGATTACAGTTTCAATTTCTGTGCCTCTGATGGGTCTGTTCAGATTTTCTATTTCTTCCTGGTTCAGTTTTGGAAGGCTATACTTTTCTAAGAATGTGCCAATTTCTTCCAAGTTGTCCTTTTTATTGGCATATAGTTGCTGATAGTATTCTCTTTGCATCGTTTCGATTTCTGTGTTATCTGTTATTCTATACTGCTTTCTCCAATTTCATTTCGAATTTTGTTGATTTGAATCGTCTCCCTTTGTCTCCTGATGAGTCTGGCTAATGATTTGTTGATTTTATTTATCTTCTCAAAGACCCAGCTTTTAGCTTTGTTGATTTTTGCTATGGTCTCTTCTGTTTCTTTTGCATTTATTCCTGCCCTAATTTTAAACATTTCTTTCCTTTGACTAACCCTGTGGTCCTTCATCTCTTCCTTTGCTAATTGCTTTAGGTGTAGAGTTAGGTTATTTATTTGAATTTCTTCTTGTTTCTTAAGGTAAGCCAGTATTGGTATGAACCTTCCCCTTAGCACTGCTTTTACAGTGTTCCATAGGTTTTGGGATGCTTTGTTTTCATTTTCGTTTGTTTCTATGCATATTTTAATTTCTCTTTTTTTTTTTTTTTATTCCTTCTGTGATTTGTTGGTCGCTCAGAAGCATGCTGTTCAGCCTCCCTATGTTGGAATTTTAAATAGTGTTTCTCCTGTAGTTGACATCTAATCTTACTGCACTGCAGTGAGAAAAGATGCTTGGAAGGATTTCAATTTTTAAAAAAATTTACCAAGGCTAGATTGATGGCCCAGGTTGTGATCTCTCCTGGACAAGGTTTCATATGCACTTGAGAAAAAGATGAAATTCATTGTTTTTTGGGGTGAAATGTGCCATAGATATCAGTTAGGTCTAATTGATCCATTGTATCATTTAAAGTTTGTGTCTTCCTGTTAATGTTCTGTTTTGTTGAACTAACCATAGGTGTGGGTGGGGTAGTAAGTCTCCCACTGTTATTGTGTTATTGTTCATTTCCCCTTTCATACTTGTAGCATTTGCCTTACACATTGTGGGGCTCCTATGGTGGTTGCATATATATTTATAATTGTTATATCTTTTTCTTGAATTGACCCTTTGATCATCGTGTAGTGACCTTCTTGGTCTCTTTTCACTGCCTGTATTTTAAAGCCTATTTTATCTGATATGAGTATTGCTACTCCTGCTTTCTCTTGGTCTCTATTTGTGTGGAGTGTCTTTTTCAGCCCTTCACTTTCAGTCTGTTTGTGTCCCTTGTTTTGAGGTGGGTCTCTTATAGACAAAGCATATAGAAGTCTTGTTTTTGTATCCGTTCAGCCAGTCTTTGTCTTTTGGCTGGGGCATTCAACCCATTTACATTTAAGTGGATTATTCATAAGGATGATCCCGTTGCCATTAAGTTGCTGTTTTGGGTTTGCGTTTATACCCCCTCCCTGTGTTTCCTGTATAGAGGAGATCCTTTAGCATTTGTTGGAGAGCTGGTTTGGTGCTGAATTTGCTCATCTTTTGCTTGTCTGTAAAGCGTTTGATTTCTCTTCCTAGTTGAATGAGATCCTTGCTGGATACAGTAATCTGGGTTGTAGGGTTTTCTCTTTCAAAACTTTAAGTATGTCCTGCCATTCCCTTCTGGGGGATTGAAAAGAGTTCTTGAAACTCTGGAACTCTTCTGTCCTGAAGAGTTTCTATTGAGTGATCAGCTGGTATCCTTCTGGGAATCCCCTTGTGTGGGTTTTTGTTGCTGTTCCCTTGCTGCTTTGAATATTTGTTCTTTGTATTTGATCTTTGTTAATTTGATGCATATGTGTCTTGGGGTGTTTCACATTGGATTTATCCTGTTTGGGACTCTCTGGGTTTCTTGGACTTGGGTGATTATTTCCTTCCCCATTCTAGGGACGTTTTCAACTATTATCTCCTCAAGTGTTTTCTCATGGCCTTTCTTTGTCTTCTTCTTCTGGGACTCCTATCATTCGAATGTTGGGGCATTTAACATTGTTCCAGAGGCCTCTGAAGTTGTCCTCGTTTCTTTCCTTTTTTTTTCTTTTTACCTCTCTGCTTCATTCATTTCTACCAGTCTGTCTTCTACCTCACTTATTCTATCTTCTGCCTCATTTACTGTACTGTTGGTTGCCTCCAGAGTGCTTTTGATCTCTTTTATTGCATTATTCATTATTGATTGACTCTTGTTTATTTCTTCTAGGTTCTTGTAAAACATTTCTTGCATTTCTCAATCCTTATCGCCAGGCTATATATATATAGTTATATATATATAGTTGCATGACCAGGGATCAAATCTGGGACCACTGCATTGGAATCATGGTGTCTTAGCCACTGGACCAGCACAGAAGTCCCTGCGGTGGATATTTTTTAAATGATGGCCATTTGGAATGGTGTGAGGTGATACTTCCATGTAGTTTTGATTTGTGTGACTTTGTTAAGTTGAGGTATTTTTTGCTATGTTCAGTTTCTGGAGTTTCAATCTCAAACGCTTGTTGAATTATATCAAAGATTTTTCAGCATCTATTGAGGTGGTAATATGGTTTTAAGCCTTCAATATACACACAATATACACACAATATACAATATATATTGCTATGCAGACACTAAAGAATGTTTGCACACCTGGAATAAACCCCATTTAATAGTGGGTGTTGTTCAATCCTTTAAGATATTGGCTCGTGTTTTGTTCAGGTTGTTTGCTTCTGTTCATCAGTGTGATATTGGCCTCTAACTTTCCTTTTCTGTGTTATCTTGGTGTTGGTATTAGGGTGATGGTGACCTTGTAGGATGGATTTATACATTTTCCTTCCACTCTAGAATTTCGGAAGAGTTTCAGAAGTGCATGTGTTAACAGTTCTCTGAATGGTTCATAAAATTTCCCTGTGAAGTCATTTGGCTTTAATTTTGTTAACTGGGAATTTTTCATCACAGTTTCAATATTAGTGCTTGTAATTGCTGTGTTCAGATTTTTTGTTTCTTCTTAGTTGAATTTCTGAGGATTTGTTCATGGATTTCAGATTCTGAATTTTATTGACTTATAGCTGCTTGCTGTAGTCTTTTGTGATCCTTTGTTATCTCTAAGGTATCAGTTATATTGTCTTTGTCATGTCAAATTTTATTGATATTTGCCCCCCCCCCCTTTTTTTTCCTTGATAAGCCTGGCCCATGATTTATCTATTTTGCTTATGCTCTCCCAGAGCCCCCTTTCAGTGATATTGATTTTGGCTAATTTTTTTCATCTTTTTCTTTAGTGTCTGCACTGACTTTATATCAGTTTTTTCACTTCTACTCACTTTGTGGGTGTAATTTTGTCTGATTTTTCTTCTTTCTCTAAATGCTTCCAATTTAAGGTTAAAGTGATTACTTGAGATGTGTAGTACTTATCAACTTCACTCTTTTACTGCTTTAGCATATTCTATAAATTTCGGATAAACATGCTTTTAATATTATTTGACTCCAAACTTGTTTTTTTCTGTTATTTTCTCTCTGATTTCATCAGCGATCTCTTGGCCACATAGAGGTGTATTTGTTAGCCTACATGTATTCATGTTTTTTACAGTCCCCACGCCCAAAGTCTGGTATGTAAATCATAGCATTGTGGTTAAAAAAAAAAAAAATGCTTGATATTATATCGATCATCTTAAATTTACCAAGGCTTGATTTGAGATCCAGGCTTGATGTATCAAGGCTTGATTTGCAATTTAACCAGAAGTAGAAGCTGAAACTCCAATTCTTTGGCCACTTGATGCAAACAGCTGACTCATTTGAAAAGACCCTGATGTTAGGAAAGATTGAGGTCAGGAGGAGAAGGGGACGACAGATGATGAGATGGTTGTATGGCATCACTGACACAATGGACATGGGTTTGGGTTGACTCTGGGAGCTGGTGATGGACAGCGAGGCCTGGCGTGCTGCAGTTCATGTGGTGACAAAGAGTCGGATAAGACTGAGCGACTGAACTGAACTGGAGATGTTTCATTTTCACGTTAGAAAAATGTATGTTTGGCTGTGTTTGGGTGAAATGTCCTATCCTGTTCCTCTGTTCACTCAGTCGTGTCCGACTTTTTGAGACCCTATGAATCGCAGCACACCAGGCCATCACCAACTCCCAGAATTTACTCAAACTCATGTCCATTGAATTGGTGATGCCATCCAGCCATTTCATCCTCTGTCGTCCCCTTCTCCTCCTGCCCCCAACCCCTCACAGCATCAAGGTCTTTTCCGAGGAGTCAACTCTTTGTATGAGGTAGCCAAAGTATTGAAGAAGAGGTGGCAAAAATACACAGAAGAACTGTATAAAAAAGCTCTTCATGACCCAGATAATCACCATGGTGTGATCACTCATCTAGAGCCAAACATCCTTGAATGTGAAGTCAAGTGGGTCTTAGAAATGTCCTATAAGTATCAATTAAGTTTGTCAGGTCTGTTGTGCTATTGAACGCTTGTGTTTCTTTTTAAACTTCATTTTTAAATTGGAGGATACTTGCTTTCCAATGTTGTGTTGTCTTCAGCAGTACAACAATGAGTTTTAGCCTATAGTATACCAATGACAGATTTTGTGTTGTTAATTTTTTGTTGTTGCTTATTCATTTTTCCCGGCCCTTCAAAAATGTTTCTTGTCTTTTCTCCATTATATTTCCAAAATGTTTGATCATCTTTACTATCATTACTCCCAAGTCTTTTTCATTTCCTCTTTAATTAAGTTTTGAATTTTTACCATGTTCCTTTGCCCACAACATATTTCTCTGTCTTCACATTCCCCTACTTACTGTGTTAACAAACGTTTCTTCCCAGGCTGCTGGGGTATAGTTATTGCCCCATCTCTACTCTGAGTTGATTAGGTTGGTTGAGTGGCTAGTGTGGGCTTTGGAGTGGGAGAGACTGGGGACTATGTTCTTGAGTCTGCAACTGAGTCTTCCCTCTCTTATGGTGGGACCATGTCTGTTCTTGTCATTTGCATGTGTCTATGGGATTTGTCTGATGTTAGGGAGTCTATCTGCCAATGATTTCATTTGTGTTTCTGTCTTGCATGTTTTGTGGCATGAGACATCAGCTTTGCATTGTGCAAACAGTTGGGTGGGGTGCATCTTAGATTAAGAAGAAGGCCCTCATGGGGACTGTCACCAGTTAATATTCACTGTAGAGAGGAATTTTCTGGTGCCCCATGATCCTGGTCTCAGTGCTGACACCCTAGAAGACCAGGCCAAATTTCTGCTCAGAGAACCATGATACTATATATTGAAGAGATTTTAAAAAGTAACAAAGATAAATGGCAAGAAAACAAAATTAAACAAAACCAAAAGTAGCACAAGCAATAAACACAACAGGTTCATAAAGAGAATTAATCAAATCAATCTCAAGGCAAAACAGAGCAGAGTGTCAGTGGAAAAATATAGAAAGCAAATCTGGTAAGAAGATCAGATACATCCCCCACAGAATAATACAAGATCACAGTTAATACAGAAGTACATACCTATTTATAAAAATGAAGAGATACAACATCAATGAAAGGTACAGAAAATAGGAAACCAAAGTAAAAGTAGAAATCTATATATACAAAAAATAAAAATATGGTTGAAATAATCTTAAAAGACCAAATCAAGGTTCTGTAACCAAGAAACCAACAACTGAGAAAAGTAGTGCATCAACAACACAACAATTCAAAACATCAAAAGAATAATACCTGTTTCCTAGTGTTTCATCTGTCAGTGTCCTAGTCCCCAACATGAGTCACAGGGCAACTACACCTCTTTGGGAAGCTCTCCAAAGATGAAGAGAACTGACTCTGGATCTCTCTAGGGACAGCTCAAACTCAAAATTGCTATAACTCCTGGTCACTCTTACAGCTGCCTGAGCCTGGGGATTTTCTTTTGTTTGAACTTTTATTGTCTTTTGATGTATTCCATAGACACAGGTTTTGTGTCATTAATCCTGTGTATTTAATTAGCAGCGTGATCAACTTATTGGAGGATTTCCAATCCTCTGCTTTAATGACTCTGTCCCTGGGTCAGGATATAATTTTCATCCTTCTTTTACATGTGATCACCAAAGGAGTCTGCTCTGAAACACTTGTGGAGCACTGGGGTCTGCCTTATTGAGCACAGGAGGTGGTACGGCTGCTTGGACTGCTAGAACCCTGGTGGTGCCAGGTATGAATAGGAGCCAGCAGCCATGGACATGGACAATGAACTCGTTCAAAATCAGGAAAGGAATATGTCCAAGCTATATATTGTTACCCTGTTTATTTAACTTCTGTGCAGAAAACATCTGAAAAATAAAATCGTATATGAAGCTCAAGCTAGAAACAAAATTTATATGGGAGTTATTCATATCTCCCAGGTGTCCAGATGACATCATCCAAATAACAGAAGAACAGTAGGAACTACGGAGCCTCTTGATGAATGTGAAAGAGGAGAGTGGAAAAACTAGATTGAAACTCAACATTCAAAAACCTAAGATCATGGCATCTGGTCCCATAATTTCAAAGCATAATAAAGAAGAGAAAATGGAACGAGTGAAAAATTTTATTTTCTTGACCTACGACACCACTCTGGGCATGGACTGTAGCCATGAAACTAAAGACCCTGCCCCTTGGACAAAAAGCTTTGACTAATCTATTCAACATATTAAAATGTGAAGACATTACTGGCAAAGATCCAAAGACACAAACTCTTGTTTATCCAGTAGTCATGTATAGAGGTGAATGAGGGACCACAAAAACTGACTGCCAAAGCATCAGTGCTTTGCAACTGTGGGGCTGGAGAAGAATCATGAGAGTCCTGTAAAGAGTAGAGAGGTTAAAGAAATCAACCATGAAGGTCATCAACCCTAACTAATCACAGAAAGACTGATGCTGTACCTGATGGGTCAATATTTGGTCCCCGAGGCCAACAACTGATTCACTGGAAAGAACCTGCTGCTGGGAAAGATTGAGGGCAGGAGGAGAAGGGAAACACAGAGGACAGGATGGTTGCAAGACACCAATAAATCAGTGGACATGAATTTGAGCAAACTTTGGATGATTTGAAGGACAGGGAGCCCAGTGTGATACAGCAAATGGTCTCAGAGTGTCAGACAAAACCGAACATCAAAAATTACGTGTAGGCACAGCTTGGGAGGTGGTTCATAAAGCATATTAATCTCTCATTGTACATGGGGTGATAAGTGAGATTGAGGACAATGAGAAAGCACACAACTCTTGTCAGTTTCATTCCTATCTTCCCTCAAAATGGGCTTTTCATAAAGTCTTTCGAGAGCTTTCTGGGGATGGAGAATTTCTGTAGAGTCATGTGGAATGCTGATATGGAACCCTCCTTAGCCCACATGCCACTTTAATGTACAACCTTGGTATTATGCAGCAGCAGGTATTGTCTCTAAATACTTCCTAGACCTCCCCATTTTTGGAGGTGTTAACATGCCTGGTATGTGACCTAAGGAAGGAGATGAGAGGTAAAACGAAACTAAAGCAGCTCAATCAAGCTCTGTAATCCTAGAAGCAGCATCTTTGACCTGTGCATCCTAGTAGCCCTTAGAAATATTTACATAGGGTTACTTTGCTGAGGATATAGGGAGGTAGGCTACCTGCTCCATTTTTACTTTCCCACTTGCCTTCTCTGTGAATAAGCCATTTCCCTCTTCTTCATGTTGCAGTTTTTGTCTACTCATGAAGGATGGGAGAGTAAGTGAATGCATATGGAAGCCCCATAAAATTGAAGACTGAGAGTACAATTTTTCCACTTTGATTCTGCTCGCAAGAATTGTGGCTTTTTTTAGACATGCACTATCAATGCATATCAAAATATATTATCTTCATAAACCTGCTTTTGGCTGGTTGCCACAGACAGTTGAAGCCAGAAGTCCTGTATAGTCGGCAGCTTAGCAGTGGGGCAAGGCTTTGAAGGATATACCTTTGTTCTACATCTCAAGGTATCTTAGAATATTTTGTATGTAAGACTACTCTGTGATCTGGTTACATAAAATTATGCTATTGTGAAACAGTATTGAAGTCACACTGATCTTTGGGTCCTGCATTTACCCCTTTGCTTGTTACACTAATCATCAGATTCCATCCTCTGATCTTACCCATCATGTTATCTTTCTTTTTACCCAAACTTCTGCATTTTCCTCCCTGAAATTTTCTTTTTCACTTTTACTATTTTAGGCACCAGCCTTAAAAAAAAAAAAAAAAAAAGAAAGAAAGAAAAATAATGTGAACTCATGTACAACGTTTAACTAATATACTGAGTTATATTTTCTTAACCTTTTCAGAATTGTCAACACTGATACAATAAACACATAAGGGAATAGATTAACACTACAATGTGTCATGAAATGTGAGAATGTAACCAGGTTTCCCCAGGTAGGATAAAATGAGGAACAATTTGATAATAGCTATTCAGGAGATGACAGAACAGAGGGTTGTTAACCTGAGATATCTTGGTGCCCATATCCATGTCTTTTATTAGCTATCTCAAAGGACTATGGGGATTAGTCTTGTTCTCTTTGGGAAGGAACTCCACTGAGGGCAGAATATGAAAAGAATCTGAAAGGGAGTCGGAAGGAATATTCTGTACAAGATAATGAAATAGGAGGTGCAATCATGTTTATGTTGATACTTCTCAAAGAATGTATATTTGCCTACATAGCAAGATGCCTGAAATCTAAACTGAGGCCATTGAACTTAGCACTTGAAATTATAATTAAAGACACCAATTTCAGTAACCTCAGATTTGCTGCAAAACGCTTACATCTCTAATGCATAGTATTCTGACCTTCATTTTAAAGAACACTTTCAGTGAAAGAAGAATGTGCTGCTGTGCACAACTCCCTCCTCTACACAAAGATTCCACAGATCTCATTGTCCATTAGCTGCAAGAATGAGAATGATGTCTTTAACTTGGTGTTACCCTATGTTAAGTACCACACAAACACATGGACATGACTTGATATTGCCACCACTGTCTACAGGAATGGCTACAAGTTGAGATTGCCCAAAGTTCTAAATAGAGTTCATAAAAGTTTGGATAGCAGAGGCCAGCAAGCAGATACTCTGCCTAGAGCATTTCATTGCACAATATATTAAGGAGCAGCCATTTGGCACCATGCTTTCTCCATGACTTTGTTAGGTGATTAGATTCAATGTTTGCTATTGTTTTTTACATTTCTCTATAATTACTACTGAATTTTAGGCAAGCACAGACTGAAACAACATGCTTAGAATGGGTTCTAATATACTGTAAACTTCTTGAGAGCATACAATCATTTTATAATTTGAATTACCTCATTTGCATTTCACATAAATATAATAACAATTTTTGACAAGGCAAAAAATTATCAATCAATATTAGAGGTCAATTACAACAATACTGGAGGATCTGGGATGGTGTTGAATAGTGAATATAGCTTTTGCTTGGTTATTACATTTCTTTATTGCTAACTCAACAAGTACTTAAAATACATCATTTGGCAGGCACTGTGTGTGTTTGCTGATATGCAAGATAGATAAGGAAAAGTGTGTAAACACATAGGAGGCCTGATATCTGTGCTTACCTTGGTAGGTAGGCTAACAGAGTTTCCTTCCAACCACAGGAAAGGGTTGAAGCAAAGTTGGGAGATGGGGCTTAGCATGACTGAAAGTAGTTTGCCTTCTGTAGCTACAGAAAGACAGTGAAAGAGGAACTTAACGAAGTTACTAAGGCAAACAGATGTCATGTCTTCCAAGAATATCTTAAGCAAGTTGAGGTGTTACATTCCACAGAAGGATGTAAATCTGTCTTTGCAGGAACAGCCAAGCAACATCAAAATATACATTTGGAAATATAGGGTGGAATACTGTTGGTAGGCAATAAAGATGTGCATTAAAGACAGAAGAGCAAAAGTGACCCTTTATAATACCAATCGTAAAATACCCATTTTGTGCTGTTACAATTTTTCACTCTGTCTTGTTCTCTCTGATATGCCACTGATATTATGATCCTGATCATGATTACTGAGCAGCCTGCACCATGTATATTTTCAAGTGTTAAACATAGTTTTTAATGGAGACAACCTCCAGCTGTTTTTCTTTTAGGTCATAGAATAGGATGCAGCTGAGACAGCAGTAAGGTACATACTATGCATTTGCTTTGTATCAATAAGATTTGTTATCTGTTCTTTCTCCCATACCATCCTAATTTTGATATCCATTCAGTAGCCTGTATTTTGAAAGTCACTTTATCCAGTCCATTTTTTCTCTTTGTTTTAATTTCTTTTTTTTCCCCAAACAATTGATTAGTTGTAATTTACAGAGGATACCTATCAAAAGTTCCCTTGAACTGAAGTGTTTATATTAAAGCCAGGCATTGTCCAATAGCCAGGCATTAAAGAAAAGTCCCATTTTACTCTTATTTCAAAATAAAAAATGAAACTATGAAGAAGATGAGCATATACCTTATTGTTCAAATAAGAGAAATGTAGGAATTTGATGACGTATACCAACATTGATTTTACTCTTCATTATCCTGCACAGTCTGACACCTATTTGTTAGATGTAATTAGGATAATTTTCATATAAGGAAGTTGTCAAAAATATTTATTATATTTATGTGAAATGCAAATGAGGTAATTCAAATTATAAAATGATTGTATGCTCTCAAGAAGTTTACAGTATATTAGAACCCATGAATTAAATTGAAGGAGAATCAGCAGCTGCATCAGCACTGATTGGCACTGGGAACCATGAATTGCCCGCATGTTGCAGCTTAGAAAAAGGACCGTAATGGACTGACATATTGCCATACCTAACTGGAAAGGTAGACGTCTCCACTGTTAGTCCAAATTATCTGCTCTGTCATGGAGATACGATGTGATACTGTGGAGTAGAGGTAGTCATAGTAGCAAAAGAAAAAAAAAAAAAATATCCTTGTGGTCCTTTGCTTAATGTAGCTATGCGAGTGTTGATGCAAAAAATGCTCAAGTGATTGAAAACCATACTTTGATCTATCACAATTTGCTCTGTTGGTCTCACTAACATTTTGATGGAGAGAGATGTCATTTCAAGTTGGGACACTTGTACTACCAACTATCTAGCTAGTAGAAGGTTTTAGTATGAAAGGCACACTTAAACTTGTGGAGGCTGAAAATACATTCTCTAGTTTCAGAAAGAAAACGAGAGTTATGACAATCCATATTACCCATTGCTTTAACATGCTTCTTGTGGTAATCATGAATTAATGAAGATACTGGAGAGACATTTTTAATGCCAGTTTTTTCTTTTCATTCTTACAAGAAGCTGGGGATATCCTCGTTTAAAATTCAGACTATGATAGACCTGCATCTGAATGAATCCAAAAAGAAAATTAGTGACATTTTATTTTATTTTTTTTTAATTATTTTTATTAGTTGGAGGCTAATTACTTCACAACATTGCAGGGGGTTTTGTCATACATTGACATGAATCAGCGATGGAGTTACATGTATTCCCCATCCCGATTCCCTCTCTCACCTCCCTCTCCACCCGATTGCCCTGGGTCCTCCAAGTGCACCTGGCCTGAGCACCTGTCTCATGCTTCCCACCTGGGCTGGTGATCTGTTTCACCATAGATAATATACATGCTGTTCTCTCGAAACATCCCACCCTCGCCTTCTCCCACGGAGCCCAAAAGTCTGTTCTGTACATCTGTGTCTCTTTTTCTGTTTTGCATATAGGGTTATCATTACTACCTTTCTAAATTCCATATATATAAGTTAGTATGCTGTAATGATCTTTATCTTTCTGGCTGACTTCACTCTGTATAATGGGATCCAGTTTCATCCATCTCATTAGAACTGATTCAAATGAATTCTTTTTAATGGCTGAGTAATATTCCATGGTGTATATGTACCACAGCTTCATTATCCATTCGTCTGCTGATGGGCTTCTAGGTTGCTTCCATGTCCTGGCTATTATAAATAGTGCTGCGATGAACATTGGGGTACACATGTCTCTTTCAGATCTGGTTTCCTCAGTGTGTATGCCCAAGAGTTGTATTACTAAGTCATATGGCAGTTCTATTTCCAGGTTTTTAAGAAATCTCCACACGGTTTTCCATAGTAGCTGTACTAGTTTGCATTCCCACCAACAGTGTAAGAGGGTTCCCTTTTCTCCACACCCTCTCCAGCATTTATTGCTTGTAGACTTTTGGATAGCAGCCATCCTAACTGGCGTGTAATGGTACCTCATTGAAGTTTTGATTTGCATTTCTCTGATAATGAGTGATGTTGAGCATCTTTTCATGTGTTTGTTAGCCATCTGTATGTCTTCTTTGGAGAAATGTCTGTTTAGTTCTTTGGCCCATTTTGTGATTGAGTCATTTATATTTCTGGAATTGAGCTGCAGGAGTTGCTTGTATATTTTTGAGATTAATCCTTTGACTGTTGCTTCATTTGCTGTTATTTTCTCCCAATCTGACGGCTGTCTTTTCACCTTACTTATAGTTTCCTTTGTTGTGCAAAAGCTTTTAAGTTTCATTAGGTCCCATTTGATTATTTTTTTCTTTTATTTCCAATATTCTGGGAGGTGGGTCATAGAGGATCCTGCTGTGATTCATGTCGGAGAGTGTTTTGCCTATGTTCTCCTCTAGGAGAACATTTTGAGTTTATTTTTGTGTATGGTGTTAGAAAGTGTTCTAGTTTCATTCTTTTACAAGTGGTTGACCAGTTTTCCCAGCACCACTTGTTAAAGAGGTTGTCTTTTTTCCATTATATATCCTTGCCTCCTTTGTCAAAGATAAGTATACGTTCGTGGATTTATCTCTGGGCTTTCTATTCTGTTCCATTGAGCTATATTTCTGTCTTTGTGCCAGTACCACACTGTTTTGATGACTGTGGCTTTGTAGTAGAGTCTGAAGTCAGGTAGGTTGATTCCTCCAGTTCCATTCTTCTTTCTCAAGAGTACTTTGGCTATTCAAGGTTTTTTGTATTTCCATACAAATTGTGAAATTATTTGTTCAGGTTCTGTGAAAAATACCATTGGTAGCTTAATAAGGATTGCATTGAATCTATAGACTGCTTTGGGTAGAATAGCCATTTTGACAATATTGATTCTTCCAATCCATGAACATGGTATGTTTCTCCATCTGTTTGTGTCCTCTTTGATTTCTTTCATCAGTGTTTTATAGTTTTCTATGTATAGGTCTTTTGTTTCTTTAGGTAGATACACTCCTAAGAGTTTTATTCTTTTTGCTGTAATGGTGAATGGTATTGTTTCCTGAATTTCTCTGTCTGTTTTTTCGTTGATAGTGTATAGGAATGCAAGGGATTTCTGTGTGTAAATTTTATATCCTGCAACTTTCCTATATTCATTGATTAGCTCTAGTAATTATCTGGTAGAGTCTTTAGGCTTTTCTATGTAGAGGATCATGTCATCTGCAAACAGCGAGAATTTCAATTTTTCTTTTCCTATCTGGATCCCTTTTACTTCTTTTTCTGCTCTGATTGCTGTGGCCAAAACTTCCAACACTATGTTGAATAGTAGCGGTGAGAGTGGGCACCCTTGTCTTGTTCCTGATTTCAGGGGAAATGCTTTCAATTCTTCACGATTGAGGGTAATGCTTGCTGTGGGTTTGTCATAAATGGGTTTTATTATGTTGAGGTATGTTCCTTCTATTCCTGCTTTCTGGAGAGTTTTAATCATAAATGAATGTTGAATTTTGTCAAAGGCTTTCTCTGCATCTATTGAGCTAATCATATGGTCTTTATCTTTCAATTTCTTAATGTGGAGTATTACATTGATTGATTTCCAGATATTAAAGAATCTTTGCATTCCTGGGATAAAGCCCACTTGGTCATGGTGTATGATTTTTTTTTTTTTAATATGTTGTTGGATTCTGTTTGCTAGAATTTTGTTAAGAATTTTTGCATCTATGTTCATCAGTGATATTGGCCTGCAGTTTTCTTTTTTTGTGGCATCTTTGTCTGGTTTTGGAATTAGGGTGATGGTGGCCTCATAGAATGAGTTTGGAAATTTACCTTCTTCTGGAATTTTCTGGAAGATTCTGAGTAAGATAGGTGTTAGCTCTTCTCTAAATTTTTGGTAGAATTCAGTTCTGAAGCCATCAGCTTCTGGGCTTTTGTTTGCTGGCAGATTTCTGATTACGGTTTTGATTTCTTTGCTTGTGATGGCTCTGTTAAGATCTTCTATTTCTTCCTGGTTCAGTTTTGGAGAGTTATACTTTTCTAAGAATTTGTCCATTTCTTCCAAGTTGTCCATTTTATTGGCATAGAACTGCTGGTAGTAGTCTCTTATGATCCTTTGTATTTCAGTGTTGTCTGTTGTGATCTCTCCATTTTCCTTTCTAATTTTGTTAATTTGGTTCTTCTCTCTTTGTTTCTTAATGAGTCTTACTAATGGTTTGTCAATTTTGTTTATTTTTTCAAAAAAACAGCTTTTAGCTTGGTTGATTTTTGCTATGGTCTCTTTAGTTTCTTTTGCATTTATTTCTGCCCTAATTTTTAAGATTTCTTTCCTTCTACTAACCCTGGGGTTCTTCATTTCTTTCTTCTCTAATTGCTTTAGGTGTAGAGATAGGTTATTTATTTGGCTTTTATCTTGTTTCTTGATGTAAGCCTGTAATGCTATGAACCTTCCCCTTAGCACTGCTTTTACAGTGTCCCATAGGTTTTGGGTTGTTGTGTTTTCATTTTCATTCATTTCTATGCATATTTTGATTTCTTTTTTGATTTCTTCTATGACTTGTTGGTTACTCAGAAGCGTGTTATTTAGCCTCCATATGTTTGAATTTTTAACAATTTTTATCCTGTAGTTGAGATCTAATCTTACTGCACTGTGATCACAAAAGATGACTGGAATGATTTCAGTTTTTTTGAATTTTCCAAGACCACATTTATGGCCCAGGATGTGATCTATTCTGGAGAAGGTTCCGTGTGCACTTGAGAAAAAGGTGTAGTTGATTGTTTTGGGGTGAAATGTCCTATAGATATCAATTAGGTCTAGCTGGTCCATTGTGTCCTTTAAGGTTTGTGTTTCCTTGTTAATTTTCTGTTTAGTTGATCTATCCATAGTTGTGAGTGGGGTATTAAAATCTCCCACTATTACTGTGTTACTATTAATTTCCTCTTTCATATTCGTTAGCATTTGTCATACATATTGTGGTGCTCCTATGTTGGGTGCATATATACTTATAATTGTTATATCCTCATCTTGGATTGATCCTTTGATCATTATGTAGTGTCCTTCTTTGTCTCTTTTCACATCCTTTATTTGAAAGTCTATTTTATCTGATATGAGTATTGCGACTCCTGCTTTCTTTTGTTCTCCGCTTGTGTGAAATATTTTTTTCCAGCCCTTCACTTTTAGTCTGTATGTGTCTCGTGTTTTGAGGTGGGTCTCTTGTAGACAGCATATATAGGGGTCTGGTTTTTGTATCCATTCAGCCAATCTTTGTCTTTTGGTTGGGGCATTCAACCCATTTACATTTAAGGTAATTATTGATTGGTGTGGTCTTGTTGCCATTTACTTTGTTGTTTTTGGTTCACATTTATACAACCTTTCTGCATTTCCTGTCTAGTGAATATCCTTTAGCATTTGTTGAAGAGCTGGTTTGGGGGTGCTGAATTCTCTCAGCTTTTGCTTGTCTGTAAAACTTTTGAATTATCCTTCATATCCAAATGAGATCCTTGCTGGGTACAGTAATCTAGGTTGTAGGTTATTCTCTTTCATTACCTTAAGTATGTCCTGCCATTCCCTTCTGGCCTGGACGGTTTCTATTGATAAATCAGCTGTTATCCTTATGGGAAGCCCTTTGTGTGTTATTTGTTGTTTCTCCCTTGCTGATTTTAGTATTTGTTCTTTGTGTTTGATCTTTGTTAATTTGATTAATATGTGTCTTGGGGTGTTTCTCCTTGGGTTTATCCTGTTTGGGACTCTCTGGGTTTCTTGGACTTGGGTGGCTATTTCCTTCCCCATTTTAGGTAAGTTTTCAGCTATTATCTCCTTGAGTATTTTCTCATGGTCTTTCTGTCTTCTTCTTCTGGGACTCCTATGATTAGAATGTTGGGGCATTTCACACTGTCCCCGAGGTCCCCAAGGTTGTCCTCATTTCTTTTGATCCTTTCTTTCTTTTTTCCTCTCTGCTTCATTTATTTCCACCATTTTATCTTCTACCTCACTTATCCTATCTTCTGTCTCTGTTATTCTACTCTTGGTTCCCTCCAGAGTGTTTTTGATCTCATTCATTGCTTTATTTGTTTTTAATTGACTTTTTTTTTTATTTCTTCTAGGTCTTTATTAAACATTTCTTGCATCTTTTCAATCTTTGTCTCCCGGCTGTTTATCTGTAACTCCATTTTGTTTTCAAGATATTGGATCATTTTTATTATCATTATTCTAAATTCCTTTTCAGGTAGATTCCCTATCTCCTCCTCTTTTGTTTGACTTGGTGGGCATTTTTCATGTTCCTTTACCTGTAGGGTATTTCTCTGCCTTTTCATCTTGTTTAGATTGCTGTGTCTGGAGTGGACTTTCTTTACTCTGCTGTGTCTGGAGTGGGAGGTCTGTGGTTCCTTTTTATTGTGGAGGTTTTACCCAGTGGGTGGGGTTGGACGTTTGGCTTGTCAAGGTTTCCTGGTTAGGGAGGCTTGTGTCAGAGTTCTGGTGTGTAGAACTTGATTTCTTCTCTCTGGAGTGCAATGGAGTGCACAGTAATGAGTTCTGAGATGTGTCTATGTGTTAAGTGTGACCTTGGGCAGCCTGGCGTTCAGGGTTATGCTGGAGAATTTGCGTGGTATGTCTTCCTCTGGAACTTATTGGCTCTTGGGTAGTGGTTGGATTCAGTGTAGGTGTGGAGGGTTTTGGCCGGTCTCTTATTACTTAAAGTTCCATGTAATCATGAGTTTTCTGGTGTTCTCGGGTTTTGGGGTTAAGGCTCCTGCCTCTGGGTTTCAGTTTTATTCTTCCAGTAGTCTCAAGGCTTCTCCTACTCTACAGCACTGTTAATAAAACTTCTAGGTTACTGGCAAAAGATTCTCCCCCATGAGGGACGCCCAGAGAGGTTCACAGAGCTACATGAAGAAGAGGAGAGGGAGGAGGGAGATAGAGTTGAGCAGGAGGAGAAAAAGGGGGACTCAAGAGGAGAGAGATTGATCTATGCAGTTGTCTGTTCCCAGAGTGTTCTCTGTAGCCCAGACACCCACAAAGATTCACAGAATTGGATTGGGAAGAGAAGGGGAAAGGAGGAAATAGAGGTGTTCTGAGGTAGAAAAGGAGAGTCAACATTGGGAGAGAATAATCAACACACTCCTGAATAAAATAGGGAACTGAATATTGGATTCTTAAATGTCCATAATTTATATCATATACTGAAAAACAAAGATTAAAAATCTACAGTAGAGGTTAGACTCCTAAAAATACTATATTAAAAACAAAAACCAAAACACACACAAAAAAATTTTAGAAATATATATGAAGTTCGGTTTAAAAATAGGGCTTCTCTCTCTCTCTCTTTTCTTTTTTCTTTGTAAGGTTACAGTGTAATGAAAATGAAAATTAAGGAGTAGTAGAGGAGTAATAGAGGACTTTAAAAGGAAATAAGAGAAAAAGAAAAATAGAAAATAGAAGAGAAAAAGGGAAAAAAAAAAGAACGAAAGAAAACAACAACAACAACACAAGTAAAAAAAAAATATATTTTCCCTAATTAAGAAAATCGTAAAAATCTATGAAAATGAAAGTTAAGGAGTAATGGGCGAGTAATAGGGAATTTAAAAGAAAATAAAAGAGAAAAAAAAGAAATTTTTTTTTTTTTTTTTTTTTTTTTTTTTACTCAAACCAATAACAACAACAAAAAAAAAAGTAAAAATATATCTAGGAATTTCTCTGGAGCTGTTGCGGTCAGTGTGGGTTCAGTTCAGTTTCAGATAGCTCCTCGTTCCAGCTTACACTTCTCAATATCTACAGGCCCCTTCCGGTGTAGTTGGTGTTACCTACAGGGATTTTAATCTATTGCACTGGTCCCTTCTGAAGCGGTTCCCTTTGTTTATTTGGCTTCTGTTTGCCGGTCTCTTCAGTGCGTCATTTCCACCCTGACACAGGTGGGCGGAGGTGGTCTCTTATTCAGGTTGCTAGTTCCGTCGCGCTGAGGGGAGGGGCTGGCACTGCTTTTCTGTCTATGCTGCTCAGGCTCCCGGCTGCTCTATATGGAGCACCTACGCCCATCAGGTGCCTGCGCCCTGTGTCACGCCGCGACCCTCCTGGCAGATGTCGACCATCCAGAATCTCAGGAGGTCTTTGATTAGAAAGTGGAGGCCTGTTTGCAGTGTGGTAGGGGATGCGATCTTTGGGGCCGAGCCTGCCCCTTTCCCCTCCCCCCTGCCTCCGGCGGGGCTGGGCCGGTCTGCAGCCTGCGAGCTCTTCTCTGGACTTGTTTGGTCCCTTTGTTTTGCGAACGGCTGGCAATGTGTTCGGGCCAGTTAATTTTCCCTCTTTTTCTTTTACTGTCCCACAGTTTAAGTTGGTAATTCACAAAAGCTCCCTCCGATTGTCCTCAGGGCACTCAGGCCCGGTCCATACCCTAAGCAATGCCGCCCGCTCCTCTCCGTTCTGCCCCCACTTGCTGGTGGCAGATGCAGGCGTCTGGGGTACTTTTCCGCTGGGAGTTGCTTTTAGGCACGTAATCTGTGAGTTTTATTTATTGTTCCCCTCCCAGTCAGGTTGCCCTCTGAGGTTCAAAAACTTCCCCCAGACCTGCCAGCGTGAGGGTTTCCGGTGCTTGAAAACTTCCTCTATTAAGAGTCCCTTCCCAGGACGGATCTCCGTCCTTAGCTCCCCTGTCTCCCCTTTTATCTTTTATATTTTGTCCTACCTCCTTTCAAAGACAATGGGTTGCTTTTCTGGGCGCCTGATGACCTCAGCTAGCGATCAGAACTTGTTTTGTGAAGATTACTCTGCGTTCAGTTATTCTTTTGATGAATTTGTAGGAGAGAAAGCAATCTCCCCCATCCTATTCTCCCGCCATCTTGGCTCCTCCCGCCCAGTGACATTTTAAAAGAGGGTAAAACAGAAAATCATAGCTCAGCTATGAAAATGATTGATTTAAGCATACCAAGTTACTAGCATCTAATACACCTCCATTAGTAGTTTTAAATACTTACATATTAGAAGTTATTGTGCTCCACAAGTAAAAATATGTTGTATATCTACAATAAATACAACTTTCAGTGACTTAAGTATTTGTATCTAGTTCAAAGTGACTAGTAATTTTTTGAAATCTCAAACGTTTTAACACCCAGCTGTTCTCAACTTAAAGAGGAAAAAGAAAAGAACAAAGAAACAAAAGTTGGTAGCATGTTATCTCAGTTTTAAAATCAGTTTTAAGTACCTATGTACTCACCTATGTGACCCTACATACTCACAGGGTCACACAGATAAATCTCATATATTCCTGAACTAAGTGAAAAAAGTTGGAACAACATGCTCAAAACAGAGACTTTTATTTTCTGCCTGAAAATCAGCTAGCTAAGTAGATCTTTGAAAAGTTTGTCATATTTTACTAAATCCATAAAGATTAAGCTGTTGAACTAAAATTTTCATATTATCAGTTTTAGGTATTTTGTAAGGGGACTTTCTTTCCAAGAATTCTTTCCAGAAGTGTTTTCACTGATCACTACAGAAAGGTCACTCCCATCCCACCAAATACACTTAAATGGATCACTTTCAACTATATTCCACTTTTTAGGAAAAGTGAGTGAAAGAAAGTCATTCAGTTCATCTGGTTCAGAGACAGAAAATGAGTAACATGGTTCTTTTATCACAGATTATTCAGACAAAACCTGAAAAGGATCTTCTTCAATAGACCTCCAGACCAAGTCACCATGAGTCAATGCAAGGAAAGATGCTGAAGGTGAAGTAAATGCTTTGATCACCTGAAGTGAAGAGCTGACTCATTAGAAAAGACACTGATTCTTAGGAAATGTTGACAGCAGAAGGAGCAGTGATGAGAGGAGGTGAGAAGTTTGGATAGCATCTCTGATTCAAAGGATTCAATCTCAGGAAGACTCTGGGAGAAGGTGAAATACAGAGAGTCTTGGTGTGCTGCAGTCCAAGAGGTCATGAAGAGTCAGACATGGCTTAGTGACTGAACAACAACAGCATGTCAGTTCAAAAAATGGGCCTTCCAATGGTGGTGGTTGGGTACCAAAATTTCAGAGGAATAAGAGTCAGAAACCAATTTCTCCCACACAAATTCATCTAAGGATCATTGGCACAAGGAACAACTTCCATAAAACAACTTGTGTACTCTGTTGCCTGTCCCTAGATATTCAGAAAGGTAAACCAGTCTCTTCAAGAGGTGGTAGGACAAAATATAAGAGACATAAACAGAAATAAATTGTTTAGGGGCAGGGTCCCATCTTGTAGAGGGAGTCATAAAGGAGCAGAAACTTGCACAAAATAAGAAACCCTCACCTCCCCATTCCATGTCAATGGGGAGCTTGGGACCACAGAGGGCAGCATAACTGTGGACAACTGAACAAAAACACAGACTATACCCCTAAATGCAATTACCAACATAGAAGTGACTCAGAATCTCCTCTGCATGATAATTTAATGGGTCCTGAGAAGGAGGCCCAGGCTGTATCATCTGCCCAATGGTTAGGACCAGGTTTTAATGCCCTGGGGACAATTTCAAAGAGCAAAGCTGACAGCACAACCTAATCTGTGGAGAAACTAGAGACAAAATTTATTTAAAAAATAAAAATAAAAAAGCACTTTCTTCTGAGAAGGTTGTAAGGCCACATAGTAAACCCTTCCATGCTCATGGAACAAAATTTTACATACTGGAAAATACAAAGAAGACCAAATTAGCCACCTTTTGTGACCCTTTTGTCAGGGAGGCAGAGTTCAATGTGTGTGACAGCAAGAGATAGAAACCAAGGGGCTGCTGGTATCATGGCCACAGAGACAGCATCACCGACAAAGCTCTGAAAAGGCTGCCAGTTGTTCACCACATCTTCCTTGGTTCATGGACAGTTCACATAGTCCAGCAGGCTCACAGCCTGAGACCAGCTTCCTTCTGGAGACACACAGCATACCCACACCCATGCCCTTGTGACACAGCCAACAAAGAGAGGGTCTGCGGCCAGCCGGGTGTGTAAGATGCATGGCCCATCTGGAACAGCCCTTGCTCGCCAGCCAGTCACCTAAGCCTCGTGGACCTTGGCATGGGACAAAGCACATAGACAATCAAGGTCAGTTCCCTTGCAGAGAACCTGAGAATCTGAGTTGCTTAGACCTGGAAAGTGCATGAAATGCAGGGCTCACTTGGGGTAGTGGCCTTGCAGAACCACGAGGTACCTGAGCAGGGTGGACCAAGAAACCACATGTCACCTTTGGAAATGGCAATGCCCACTGTGGTCCATCCACTTCAAACACCCACAGATATCTCAGTGATATTTGTTTTCAATGTTCCCATTCTCAGCACGCACCACTGAGCAAGTGAGCTCAAATAACTGGCGGCCGCCCCCTCATCTCAGGGTAGAAACTCAACACAGAAAGGGCTTGCAAACAGAGGAAGTAAAATTAAGTAAAGAAGGGCAAAATGCCCAGAAGTGACAGGTGAAACAGATTAAAACTCAGCAGCTGACACAGAGATTGTTCAATTGAGGGACAATCATAGCCACTCATGACAAGCAGAAGCTGGAACAAAAGAGTATCTGACACTGAACTGACACAACAAAGCAATAACTCAAATATCTAGACCTCTGTTTATAATTATGCCTATTATAGTTTTTAAAACATTTTGTTGATTATTATTCCCTTAACTTTCATTTCTATATTTTGGCCACTTGATGCAAAGAGTTGACTCGTGTGAAAAGACCCTGATGCTGGGGAAGATTGAAGATGAGAAGAGAAGGGGACGACAGAGAATGAGATGATTGGATGGCATCACCAACTCAATGGACATGAATTTAACTAAGTTCCAAGAGTGGGTAACGGACAGGGAGGCCTGGCTTACTGCGGTCCATAGGGTCACAATGAGTTGGACATGACTGAATGACAGAATTGAAATGAACTGAGCTATTACCTTTCTACAAAAAATTATGCAAGCTTATTTATTAAACTATATATATATAGAAGGTACAGAAAATCTGTGGTTTCCATTTTTTAAAGTGTTTAAGGGAGTCCATCCTCTGTTTTAGGTTCGTAATCTTTGTTTTAAAATTTGTTATCAATAATATAACCTTAGAAATATAACCTTTAGGGTCTGTTTTCACTTATGGCTTTTATTCCTGAGTTGATTGGTGTATCCCACCTATATTCTCCCTTTTCTCCTCTCAGACACCACTCTCTCCTCCCTTATCTCTGTTCTATTAATTTCTGTGAATACTTTTGGTTCTTTCTGGCTATGGAGATTTGTCTCACCATTAACCTTGGATTTCATTTTCTGTTCTGTATGCATGCAGAATTCTTGATGATACTGTAATAGACGAACTGAAAGTCAGAGGCCAGCAAGTCAATTCCGGAATCTTGAATCATTATTGACCTCCTGACACCGGGGAACTTTGAAAGAGAAGTGCACTCATTTGAAAGACTGACTGATTTGAAAAGACTCTGATGCTGGGAAAGATTGAGGGCAGGAAGAGAAGGGGATGACAGATGAGATAGTTGGATGGCATCACCGACTCAATGGACATGAGTCTAGGTAAGCTCTGGGAGTTGGTGATGGACAGGGAGGCCTGGTGTGCTGCATTTCATGGGGTCCCAAAGAGTCGGACAAGATTGAGTGACTGAACTGAACTGGTATATACCTATGACTGACTCATGTTGAGGTTCCACAGAAAACAGCAAAATTCTATCAAGCAAGTTTCCTTCAATATAAACAAATACATTAAAAAACACGTATCTGGGAGTATGTGTTTATTTGTGTTTTTTTTTTTTTTTTTACTAATTCAACCATTTTATGACTTTGGTTGTATGTTTTTATTTATGGACAACATGTTTACTAACTCAACCTCTTATGTATGAGTGTTCACAGATTTTCCAGTTTTCAAAATATTTTAATCCCTCCGTTATTCTAACAATTTGAATGTTTCACATAATTTAAGACTTATGTAGGCATAAATACTTGTAGAAAGTTGTTAACAATCCTCTTTGTTTACTGGAATTTCAGGGGCAAAAACAAAGACATCTTACATTTTCACTTCAGTAACTAAATATACCTTATTTTGCTTGTACTGATTACCTCATATTTTCAATTTTTATTAATTTATTAATAATTTTAAATTAAATTTTATTAATCTGACTAATTCACTTATCATTTTATTAATTAATTGTTATAATTAATTAACACTAAATTAAGTGGTTTATTAATTTATAAATTAATTATAATTTAATTGAGTTATTAAATAGAAATTAATTAATTTCTATTTGCTGATGTTTCTCTATTATGTTAATATTTATATTAATTTGTTTCCATATTAAGCTTATTGTTTTCTTCTTTCTCCTTGCTATGAGGTTAGATTTTTTTTCCAGTTTTTATAGATGTCATTAGCTTATTCTTATTATGGAAAGCTAAGTTTTATGAATGCTTAAATATATATGGGTTCTGCATTTGCTGTATTTGATGATCTGGGTGCACTACATTTTCCTCTTCATACACCTCAGAGAATATTTTAATTTCCCCTGAGACTTCTTTTTGGAATTATTGGCCCTTTAGGAATGTGTTGTTTAATTTTCCACACATTACAACTTCCAAATTCTCCTACCATTATTGATTTTGCATTTCATATCTTGGATGTCAGAAAATATATTTTACATGATTTAAAGTAATTAGACTTCCTTTATGGTTTAACATAAACCCTATCCTTGAGAATGTTCTGGAGACACTACCAAGTGAACTTGAGAGGGATGTGCAATCTTTGGTTCTTTTCAGGTGGAATGTTCTGTCTATGTGTGTTAAATCCACTTGGTTTATATTGTCATTTATGTTTTTGCCTCACTCAGCAGTCTTCTTATGTTCTTATAGCAATATTTGGATATTTAATGTTGGGCCATACTTTGTGCAAGAGTTTTGTAGTTTTTACACTTCATGTTTGTCAAAAGGCTGAGAAACAATTTGATCTCATTGAACTTGAACTCTTCACTGAGTTTATCATTTATTTAAAAAATCATATGACAAAATATGTAACTAATATCACTTTGATCAAACTAGTGGCGGTGATGAAATTGCAGTTGAGCTATTTCAAATCCTAAAGGATGATGCTGTGGAAGTGCTACATTCAATATGTCAGCAAATTTGTAACACTCAGCAGTGGCCACAGGACTGGAAAATGTCAGTTTTCATTCCAATCCCAAAGAAAGGCAATGCTAAAGAATGTTCAGACTACCACACAATTGCCCTCACTCACATGCAATTAAAATAATGCTCAAAATTCTCCAAGCCAGGCTTCAGCAACATGCAAAGTGTGAACTTCCAGATGTTCAAGCTGGTTTTAGAAAAGTCCAAGGAACCAGAGATCCAATTGACAACATTCACTGGATCATTGAAAAAGCAAGAGAGTTGAGAAAAACATATTTTTCTGCTTTATTGATTATGCCAAAGCCTTTGACAGTGTAGATCACAATTAACTTCAGAAAATTCTGAAAGAGATGGGAACGCCAGCCCACCTGACCTGCCTCGTAAGAAACCTGTATGCAGGTCAGGAAGCAACAGTTAGAAGTGGACATGGATCAACAGATTGGTTCCAAATAGGAAAAGGTGTATGTCAAGGCTGTATGTTCCAGTACTCTTGCCTGGAAAATCCCTAGTTGAAGGAGCCTGGTAGGCTGTAGTCCACGGGTTCGTGAAGAGCTGGACAGGACTGAGCACTTTCACTTTCACGTTTCACTTTCGTGAACTGGAGAAGGAAATGACAACCCATTCCAGTGTCCTCGCCTGGAGAATCCTAGGGATGGGGAGCCTGGTGGGCTGCTGTCTATGGGGTCTCACAGAGTTGGACAGGACAGAAGCGACTTACAACAGCAGCAGCAAGGTTGCGTCTTTTCACTCTGCCTATTTAACTTATATGCAGAGCATATCATGAGAAATACTGGGCTGGAAGAAGCACAACTGGAATTAAGATTGACTGGAGAAGTATCAATAATCTCAGATATGCAGATGACACTACCCTTATGGAAAAATGAAGAAGAACTAAAGAGGCTCTTGATAAAAGTGAAAAAGAAGAGTGAAAAAGTTGGCTTAAAGCTTGACATTCAGAAAACTAAGATCATGGCATCTGGTCCCATCACTTCATGGCAGATAGATGAGGAAATGGTGGGAACAGTGGCTGCCTTTATATTTTTGGGCTCCAAAACCACTGCAGATGGTGATTGCAGCCATGCAATTAAAAGACAATTACTCCTTGGGAGGAAAGTTATGACCAAGCTAGACAGCATATTAAAAAGCAGAGACATTACTTTCTTGGCGACGGTCTTCTAGTCAAGGCTATGGTTTTTCCGGTGGCCATGTATGGATGTGAGAGTTGGACTGTGAAGAAAGCTGAGTGCCAACAAACTGATGCTTTTGAACTGTGGTGTTGGAGAAGACTCTTGAGAGTCTTCTCAAGAGAGATGCCGCAATGGATTTTTTAAATAGGGCAAGTGTTGACTTTCCAGGGGGGAAAAAAAAAATCTTCAAATTGTATGAACTTGAATCAGGTTGTAAGGAAAATTGTATGCAAGCAATAAACAATAACAAGCCATAGTGACTACACTAATGGTAGACAAAAACATTATACAAAAATAACATGAAACAAATGAAATCAAATATCATTATATGTAGTAATTATATATTTCATTGTAGTTTCATATTAATGATAAAATGACATATTCAGTTATATACATATAAGAATTATAGAGATATGCTCACCTCACCAAAGAGTTCCAGGTACCTGAATCAAATACTAAAAATGTTTGAATTTTTTCTCAGCCTTTGGCTAACATAAGACCAATGACAGTAGGGATAAACTAACTGAAAATGTAATCCATTTGGATTTATCACAGATGAATAGAAAATTCCATCCAAAGACAGAAAAATCCACATCCCTCTCAATTGCACATGTAATAATCTCCAGAATATTTTCAATAACAGGGTTTAAATGATCATAAAGCAAAACTAAATAATTCATATCATACCAAATATGTTATCTGATATCTAAGAAATATAAATTGAAATAAAAAATGGGAGGAAAATACAACAACTATAATGTGTGGAAAATTAAAAACAGATTTCTAAGGGACCAATGAGTCAAGGAATAAGTCACAGGGGAGGGAAAATAATAAAATACTCTGAGGTGAATGAAAAAAAAAAAAAGCACAATACACCCATATCATCATTCACAGCAAAAGCAGAATCCATATATAAAATTTGCATAAAAAGAAAGCTCTGTAACCCTGAGAAGAAGCTAAAGTCTTCTTCAGAAACTGATAGGACAAAAGAAAGAAAGAATGAAAAGCCATACTCACAGTAAGGAGAAACAGAAAAACAATGAAGCTTCATATGACAATAAAATAGTGTAATGAGTGAAAGACTAGAGAAAAATCAACAATAAAGGAAATTAATAAAAATGGAACATACTATGTAAACTGAAGAAGCAAAATGAGGGAAGATTTAGTTACTGAAATGAGAATGAATAAGATGCCATTGCTATAAAATCATACTAAATAAAATGGACTGTTAGCTATTTTGGACAAGTATTTATGCCAACAGAAGTCTTAAGCCATGTAAAACAGCCAAATTTCTAGAAGATCATAGTGATTGAAACAAGTTTAAAAACTGGAAAATCTAAATACAATAATAAAAAGAGGTTAAATTCACAGTCATATTGCTTATAAATAAACATATAGAACCAGATTTTTTTTTAATGCTGTGTTATACCAATTCTTTTCCTGAGAATGTCAAATGCTATGTATGAAAGAAAAGGTGTGCTAAATGTATTAGCATTCAGTTAAAGTGATATTTCATGTATTCAATCACTACATTCCTGTCTGACCCTCTGCACCCCCACAGACTGTTGCCCACCAGGATTGTCTGTCCATGATATTCTAAAGGCCAGGAAACAGGAGTGTGTTGCCCTGTCTTCCTCCAGGAGATGGTCCCAATCTATAGAATGAACCTGTTGACCTTATGACTTCTGCATGAGAAGGCAGGTTGTTTACCATTAATGCCACCTGGGAAAGCAGTACACACACACATACATCAGTTCAATTCAGTTCATTTGCTCAGTCATGTCCGACTCTTTGCAACCCCATGAATCTCAGCACTCCAAGCCTCCCTGTCCATACCAACTCCTAGAGTCTACCAAAACCCATGCCCGTCAAGTCCGTGATGCCATCCAGCCATCTCATCCTCTGTCGCCCCCTTCTCCTCCTGCCCCCAATCCCTCCCAGCATCAGGGTCTTTTCCAATGAATTAACTCTTCGCATGAGGTGGCCAAAGTATTTTGCATGTGTATGTGAACACATAAATAGATATATATTCAAATACATGTGCATATTGATTTATATATCTGACTGGCCTGGTGGCTCAGACAGTAAAGCATCTGCCTACAATGTGGGAGACCTGGGTTCAATCCCTGGGTTGGGAAGATCCTCGGGAGAAGGAAATGGCAACCCACTCCAGTACTTTTGCCTGGAAAATCCCATGGACAGAGGGTTATGGTAGGCTCCTACAGTCCATGGGATCATAAAGAGTCAGTCACAACTGAGCAACTTCATTCACTCACTTATGTATCTAAATATATGCATAGATATGTTTATGTCTATAAGTATACTTTTGCTGTCAATAGATATCAGTATATATTTGACTGTAGGAATATACTCAGAGGTACATAATTTTACTGTATCTGATGACCTGCTATGATGCCCTTTCACTTTCATTCACCTTGGAGTATCTTCTAATTCCCTTGTGGCTTACCCTTTGAATCATTTGTTCCTTAAGAATGTCTCATTTAATTTTCCACACATTGACAAATTTATAAAAATTTAACTTATAATTGACTTTTAGCTCCTCTTCTTGGTGGTCAGAGAGCATATTTGGTTATGTCATATAACACACACACTCACACACACACACACACACACACATTGTGTGTGAGTGTGTGTGTGTCTTGAAACATGACACCTTTCTCCTGTTTACCTGTCATATATCTTGTAGAGTTTCTGGATGTGTTCTTGAAAATTACATTTCCCTTCCACTCTCTTCTCTCTTTGGGACTTGAGGTAAACCTCAACACCAGAGGAGACTGTCAACTGAAGAATAAAAAAAAAAAGACAAATCTGATAAAAATGAGAAGACAGTCCCCCACACCTCAGAAGAGCAGAACATCACTGTTAATATAGAAATACTATCTGGCTGGTAGAAGGCTTTCAAATGAAATGTGCACTTAAACATATGGAGGCTGAAATTACACTCTCTCCACTAATTTCAGGAAGAAAACCAGAGCCATGATCATGCACCTTACCCCTTGCTTCAACATGCTTCATACTGTAATCTCAAACTAATGAAGACACTGGTAATGTAGAAGCCTCCACCATCAGTCCAAATAACTGCTCTGTAATGGTTCCAAATATGAAAAGGAGTACATCAAGGCTGTATATTGTCACTCTGCTTATTTAACTTATATGCACAGTACATCATGAGAAATGCTGGAGTGAAAGAAGCACACAGTGGAATCAAGATTGCCAGGAGAAATATCAATAACCTCAGACATGCAGATGATACCATCCTTATGGCAGAAAGTGAAGAGGAACTGAAAAGCCTCCTGATGAAAGTGAAAGAGGAGAGTGAAAAAATTAGCTTAAAACTCAACATTCGGGAAACTAAGATTATGGCATATGGTCCCATCACCTCATGGGAAATAGCTGGGTTACAGTGGAAACAGTGTCAGACTTTATTTGTTTGGGCTCCAAAATCACTGCAGATGGTGACTACAGTCATCAAATTAAAAGACACTTGCTTCTTGGAGGAAAAGCTATGAGAAACCTAGACATTTTATTAAAAAGAAGAGACATCAACTTACTAACAAAGGTCCTTTCAATTGTAAACCCCTATGGTTTATGCAGTGGTCATGTATCAGTTCAGTTCAGTTCAGTAGCTCAGTCATGTTTGACTCTTTGTGACCCCATGAAGTGCAGCATGCCAGGCCTCCCTATCCATCACCAACTCCCAAAGTCCACCCAAACCCATGTCCATTGAGTCGGTGATGCCATCCAGCCATCTCATCCTCTGTCGTCCCCTTCTCCTCCCACCCTCAACCTTACCAAGCATCAGGGTCTTTTCAAACGAGTCAGCTCTTTGCGTCAGGTGGCCAAAGTATTGGAGTTTCAGCTTCAACATCAGTCCTTCCGGTGAACACCCAGGACTTATCTCCTTTAGGATGGACTGGTTGGATCTCCTTACAGACCAAAGGACTCTCAAGAGTCTTCCCCAACACCACAGTTCAAAAGCATCAATTCTCTGGTGCTTAGTTTTCTTTATAGTCCACTCTCATATCCATACATGACCACTGGAAAACCCATAGCCTTGACTAGACGGAACTTTGTTGGCAAAGTAACGTCTCTGCTTCCATATGTTGTCTAGGTTGCTCATAATTTTCCTTTCAAGGAGTAAGCATCTTTTAATTTCATGGTTGCAGTCACCATCTGCAGTGATTTTGGAGCCCAGAAAAATAAAGTCAGCTACTGTTTCCACTGTTTCCGCATCTATTTGCCATGAAGTGATGGGACTGGATGCCATGATCTTAATTTTCTGAATGTTGAGCTTTAACCCAACTTTGTCACTCTCCTCTTTCACTTTCATCAAGAGGCTCTTTGCTTTCTGCCATAGGGGTGATGCCATCTGCATATCTGAGGTTATTGTTATTTCTCCTGACAAACTTGATTCCAGCTTGTCCTTCCTCCAGCCCCACATTTGTCATGATGTACTCTGTATATAAGTTAAAAACAAAAACATAAACACACAGCTCTGATGGCATGGAAGCATGGCCGAGAGGATCTACCCCACATGCAAGGTCAGGAGTGGTGGCTGAGAGCAGCTACTCCATGTTCAAGACAAGAAGCAGTGGCTGTAATTTGCTGGAACAGCCATGAAGAGATACCCCATGTCCAATGTAAGAGAAACCCAAGTAAGCCAGTAGGCACTGAAAGAGGGCATCAGAGGGCAGACAGACTAAAACCACAATCACAGTAATATATAGATATGAGAATTAGAACATAAAGAATGCTGAGAGCTAAAGAATTGATGTCTTTGAATTATGATGCTGGAGAAGACTCTTAGAGGTCCCTTGGACTGCAAGGTGATCAAGCCAATCAATCCTTAAGGACCCCAACCCTGAATATTCTTTTGCAGCACTAATGCTGTAGATGAAACTCCAGTATTTTGCCAGCCTGATGCAAAGAGCCAACTCTTTGGATAACATTGTGATGCTGGGAAAGATTGAGGATGAGAGAAGAAGGGGGTGACAAAAGATGAGATCGTTAGATGGCATCACCAGTTCATTTGACATGAGTTTGAGCAAACTCTGGCAGACAGTGAAAGAGAGGGAGTCCTGTCATGCTTCAGTCCAGGGAGTAACACAGGGTTGGACAACAACAATAATCAAAGTCTCTAGAGCTACTTCTTAAATTCACTCTAAGATACATTTATTAAAAGAAATAACAAAAACAACAAAACATTATGGTGGCATACTAGAAGCTGGGATAATGGATTTTTTAAAAAATATGTCAGCTATAGGTCTGTCAAAGAGATGAAGCTTAGATTTGCATAGATGTTCAGAATCAGTGTGTAAGGAAAATTTTATGTAGGAATTCCTGGCTGCTCATGGGAGGGTTTGGGGTCCTGTCAGCCCAATGCCAACCTCCTCCTGTTGCCAACAGATCATTGGTGAAGTCCTGTGGGCCAATCCCTTGCAGTAATGTTCCTGGGAGGAAGGACCTGCCATGAGAAGTAGCCGACAGAAACATAGGTTGTGAGGGGATCAGGAAGTGTACGCTGGAGCACAATTGTTTAGAGTGAGGATACTCTCCTTTCCTAAATGGGGAAGGTAACCCTCATATAGGCTAGTTGTGGAGCATGGATTCAGGTATGCAGGTAGAAGGTGACAGGCTGAGACTAGAGGCTTCGGGATGTACTGTGTCCAAGTCTCACTGATAGAGCTGTGGTTACAGGATGAGAATTCTAGATGACTCCAATGGAGGCAGGGAGAACTAAGAACTTTACGAGATTCATCTCTCCCTGGGTCCTGCCACTCCTAGGCCTCCTGTTGTTTGAGATTGCCTTGGCCCTTCACTTCTGCCCATCGTCTTGGGAAGGCCTACCTGTTGGAAGGAGTTTCTTTCTGTTGTCCCATTGCACTTTGGGACTGAATTTTTGGGTCTTTGAATTTCAACATCCACCATTTGACCTTTCACAACCACCACACAGACAAAGCTGGAAACAGTTTAAGGCTTCCTGAGGAGAACAGTGAAGAGTTGGGGAGAGGAAATGGACAGGGATTCCAAACTGGCAGGGCAAGGTGCCTACTGATGTCATCTCCCCCATGGATTAGCACAGACATCTTCAGCGATTGAATTACCTGTGGTCACTCTCTGTGTCTGTGTCCCTGTGCCTTGCACCTCTCTATTTACATGTGTGGTCATATATTACCAGTTGTTTGTTTTTTCTCTCTGTGTGTTCAGTCCACTGTAGATGCAGAGATGAAGTCAACAGGATATGAGACATGGAGCAAAAAGAAAAGGAGGCACAAGGCATTTACAGACTTGGAAACACTGGTCAATGTATCTCTGAAGTGCTCACATTTAGGACAGGAATGAGGAATGGATGGGCAGTGATAACTCGTGACAGTTGGTCCACAAATCTGGAATGACATGACGAGACAAACAAGCTCACGATTTCTGTTGTGTTTGTGAGTGTTCATCCTGGGAAACAGCTATGAAGGTTTGAGGAGTTACCCAGAGTAAACCACATAGTGTGGGACTTTGAAACTACTCTTGGAGGACCACAAAGTGCCTATTCTCACTGCAACACATTCTTTCAGAGGTGGAAGATCCATCCATTTAGAACACAAAAGCACCATCATTTGGGGAATCCATGTTTTCTGGGTCAATGTTGTGGCCCTCATATTGTGCTTGTGGAATTTGTTTTATCTGGGCTATTACAAAAGGAGTTTACAGGTCTGGCAGTTTGTGTACAAAAGGTATTTATTGGATTATGGGTATTGGCTACAGTCCTGCAAATCTGTCCCTGATATAATGGGTCATGTCTTTGCTGTTCTAATTAGCATGTGCTGATACTTGGGCTTTCATTGCAGTGCTTCTAATCAGACTTGTCTTTAGCTCCAGGTACTCCTCAGAGTAAAGGGTTGTTTTTCACACGGGACTTCTCCAAAATGCCGGGTGAATTTGGGGTTGAGAATGGGAAATCCAAATGCTTATGTGAGCTGTAGCTCAGAGTGTCCCATTTATTGACCAAAAACTGCACCCTTAGATTCATCTTCAATTTGGGTTTATCTATTGTTCTTCTTGATGCTGTCTTTCCACAAAGTCCAGTGAGTCTCCTTTGTAAAAAGCTGTGCCCCAATATCTATACTTTGTTTCTGTTTTCATCATTCAACTTCTCTTGTAAATTAGTTTATATATCTTTCTCCTCCAGAAATCTTTCTGATGTTACCGACCATTCTGCAATATTATGGTGAATAGTCATTTTATCAACGTATTTAGCTTACTAGGAGGATAATAAATTTACAAATTTGTGATGGTTTTTGCCATACATCAAGAAGAATCAGCCCTAGATATACACGTGTCACCCCATCCTGAAACCCACCTCACACTTATTTCTCCACTCTCTCCATGTTGTCCCCAAACTTGACTTTGGTTGTCCTGCTTCATGTATCAATCTCACACCTCTCATTTATTTTACACATGTATATGTATCTCTCATTTATTTTACATATGTAAATCTATATGCTTCAGTGCTTTTTTCTCAACACATACCACTGTCACATTCTCCCCACTGAGACCAGAAGTGTGTTTTTTATGTCTGTCTCTTATTTGCTGCCCTGCATGTAGGATCATCAGTGCCATGTTTCTAAATTCCATATATATGTGTTAATATTCAGTATTTTTCCTTTGCTTTCTCTTTTTGACTTTTCTCTGTGTTAGAGTCTCGAAGCTCACCCACCTCATTGGACCTGACTGAAATGTGTTCCTTTTCATAGCTGAGTATACAACGTCCTTTTCCATTCGTCTACCGATAGACATCTAGGTTAAGTCCATGTAACAGCTATTGTAAATTGTATTACAGTAAAAATTGTTATATGTACTTTTCAATATGTGCTTAAAGGAAGTTTAGAAGATCACAGACTTTTCCAGGAACTGACTTGAAAAATTAAAATTCTTTAGTGTTTTGCAGAGGATAGATTTCTGTGTTTGTCTGTGTCTATTTCCAAAGGAACCCCCTGATTTTGAGAAAATTATGATAGAACATCAACCTTTCCATTAAATAGAGAAGATAAGAAGCTGCTTCACATGAAGAACAATGATCAGCATAATTCTCATGAACAGAAAATTAACGAAGAGTGGTCTGCATGTGAGAAGTATAGAGGGGTGACACCAGTAAGCCTGAAATAATACAGAAAGGTAAATAGACAGCAAGAATTCTGTGTGTTTGTGTATTGTTTGGGCAGAAACTCAGGATCCATCTTTCAGCTCCCTATATGCTTCTCAGTTTACTGGGTGCCAATTACCATCCATGTAGTGTAATAGAAGTGGTTAGATCCTCCTTTAGGATTGTGTCAGAGGACACAGTTCATTTTGTGGGGTGAGTGTTGGAGAGGAAGTAGAAATAAGACTAGTGTTCTACTTATAATAATACAGTAGTTCACCAAAAGGGCCTGTTGAACAAGGGCCATAAAGTGAAATAATGGATCTCAGTTTTGTTGGATGGTGGTACTCCAAGTGCCCTCTCTGTTGTAAATTGGCATCATCAGACAGTTTAACTGTGTAGAACAAGGAAAAATCAATAACATTTTCAATTAAGTATGAATCAGATAGCCTCATTTTGTAAAAGAGTGCATGGTCTTTCTCTGAGACAATCAGTTACCCAGCGCTAGGGTTCCATGAGTCATCCCAGAAAAACGTGCTACAAGGTATATGGACAGACTATGGCCTAGGGAGAGAGAGAAGGGTGGGTATCCTTAACTTCATTAGTTTCTGTCAAAATGAACAGATGTAAATATGAATTGTCAGAGAATAGGTAAGCAAACAGAAACAGATCCCATTATATATGTTTGTACTCATGTGAACTTCCTTCGTTTTTCCATGAACTCAGTTTAGGTACAAGATGTGCAATAGCAGAAGTGAGTGGAATGGCAATGTAAAACAGACAAGGGCCAGGCTACCCAGATATGTGCTCTGTGTCCCATGATGGCTCAATGGCTAATATCCCAATTTCCAGAAAAGCTTACACTCTTTTCTCAAGACCTTCTAGTAGATCAAGGTCCAGAAATGTCAATATTTTTCTCCTGAACCCTCTGTAGACAGTGACTCTTCCTTGTTGAGTGGCTCAGCACAGACTGCTTTCAGTCACAATGACACTGGTATTTCTTCTTGCCATCTATCAGTACTCTGTGATCCAGTGACCAATGGGAACACCTGGAGCATATAGAGCTCACTCAGGAACTGCTGAGCACTTAGAGTAGCCCTTGTGATTCTGTTTCCCAGAATCGCATCCACCTCTGGACCTGACAAAGTATAGACTGCCACAAATGGAGTATGGGGAGTTCATTTGTCCCACTGAATTCTCTTTTTGAAGATACAATGACCCCAACATGTGCATGCATGCCTGGGGTGATGTTTCTGTCCTACATGGAGTTCTCATTCTATGTCTTTTGGGAGAAGCTGGCAGGATCTCTTTCCAGGATGAACAGGTACAAAAATCAAAGTTCAAGGGTTTGTGGTAGTCCTCTTCAAGGTGCCTTGGATTAGATCTCCTTCTCAGTGCCAGTTTCTGAACTTGAATGCATTCACTCTAGCTTTGTTCTGTCTACAGAGATGGTCTAAAACTCTAGCAGACAAGACTTGGTCTTCCTTGGGTACTGTCCCAACAATCATCTAAGAAACACTGAAAAATGTCTTCTCAGTTTCTTAATCTGTAAGGCCAAACTCACTTATTAAGAAAATAGTAAAAATAAAAATAAAATTTACCATGCACATATCAGTGTATAAGTGTTTGTCAGAAGACTGAAAGTGTTTCTCCTGAAGAAAAATTAATTTAAAAGAGGCTGCAACATAATCATCAATGACCTCCTGTGTTTACTGGGCCCATGTTATGTACCTATGTAATGTATATATTATAACTGTTTTACATCTTTATATATTTGATTCTATTCAATAGCTTCCTTCATATGTCTATTTTTTTATTTGCCACACAATATGCTTTACTCACCTTTTGTGGATGAATGCTAACCTATGTGCTATTTTAAACCTCCTTTATCTATTTGTTTTCAAAATATTAGTTACTCATTCACAATAATTTTAGCTTTCCAAAATCTTTAACCAGTTATATCTATATGTGAATTATACTCCCATGATGGCTGTAGGTATTTGAAACTTTGATTTTTAATTAGGCATCCATTTCAAAAGTATCCCAATCATATCAAGTGTAAAACTTGGTAAATAAGCCATTTTACCATACCCTTAAGGTACCTGTTTTAGAAAGTACTGGCTGACCTAGATAGGGAACAGATTGAGTGACTCTGCTCTTTTCTCCCCTCACTTCTAATTCCTGCTTTTATTTTTAATTCAGTAACATAATGGGAGTCACCATATCCTGAGGTACCCCACCTCAGGACATAGTAAAGGCAGCATTCCAAGTCCATGCTATTTCTTTTCTCTCAAATTTGTTTATGGTCCTAGATGTGCTTTGGCACTCTCCAGGACCTGAGAGTATGAAAGCATGATTTTCCAGAGTTCCATGTTGTTTGTTAGCAAGTTACGTCCTGAAATCATAATTAGGATTACAAGGGCTGGCCCACCATCCTGGTGGGAAAATGTCTGTGGAAATTCAGGACAAGGAGTACCAGTCCAGATAAATGCCTCAGAATTCAAGCAAATGGTACCACTGTGGATGGGCTGAGACTGACCCAAAAGAAATGAAAGTCAGGAATACTGCATGGTTGCTCTTGCAATTAACCAGGAGTATATGCTTTAACTGCAATTGGCTTAGTAGTTAGCTAGGTCAGGTGGGAAACAGTGTCTAGGAAGTGAGCATGGCTGATAGAGGTCTGGTGTCACTGCTATGGGTGGCACTAGAATAATAACTATTCATTGTTTTCCAGAGTAGCAGGATCAAAGCCCTGTTGTCTAATGAGATGAATGGACAGCTAATTAAAAAGGTCTGAAATGACTATAAGTATGTGTGTGTGATGTCCCTCTACAATGCAAGGTCAAGAAGATTTATGGAGGGTGGGTCTATAGCCTCACTGCCTAAGGAAAGGTTATAGGATACAAATATAAGGAAAGTATATATTTATGGTAAGGAAAGCAGAGACATCTACAAGTAACCACATAGTCAATGTATACTGCCAGGATTATTGTGTTTCTTTTCTTTTCTTTTTTTTTTTTTTTATTCAGACCATAATCCCTAACTTGCCCACACCCAGCACTGGTCTCCCTGCATATGTCCCACAATGTCTAGTGTTAGAAATGCCTGCCAGCAAAAGTTCAGTATAAGATTGCCTTGCTGATATAATGGAAATGGTACCTTTTTGTTCAGTTGCTCAGTCACATCCAAGTTTTGCAACCACATGGATGCAGCATGCCAGGTTTCCCTATCCATTACTTACTCCTGTAGCCTACTCAAACTCTTGTCCATCACGTTTGTGAGGCCATCCAACAATGGCATCCTCATTTCATGTCACAGTATCTTTAGGAGAGGCCTAATCTGATATTTTGGGCAAACTCCAGGACATAGTGAAGGACAGGGAAGTGTAGAATGCTGCAAGTCCATGAGGTTGCAAAGAGTCATGACAAAGATTTGACTTGGTGACTGGACCACAACAACCACCTCATTTTTAAAGCATTTCCAAATTTCAGCAGGATATTTTTCTCCCTTCCTCAGACCGTTGTAGGAGAACCTACAAGTAGTGATGCCAGCATATATTTCCCCTTCTTATTTCAATTTGTGGAGTCAGTTCGGGCCAATATATTTAGAATGAGACATACCAGCGTCAATTATGAGTAGCAACAGCATCATTATAAACAATGCAAACTTACTGGAGATTTGCAGCATTCTACCTGGTGTCAGGCATCACTTCTGCTTAAGGGTCGTACTACAGGCTCAACCCAGATGGCTAAACTTTTAGCTGTTCACCTAGTCCTTAAGGAAGGCACAGAAATGGGTATTCCAATAATCTATCCATTGACATATTATTAGACTGTAAATTATTGTCCCCCTCGTAGAATGATTTCACCTGCCCTCTTCAACCTTCTCCTGGGCCTTTCAGCTCTGCTGCCATAATCATTGACATTTACACTAGGTTCCTCTTCAAGACATGGAAACCCTTTCTTTAGTTTATTCTGGTTTTCTTGGGAGCAGTAGATATTAATGATCTGGTAAGTGAAACCACTTTAACTCTCAGAAAATTCAGCAAGAGACTCTTCAACAAAATAGAATTTATTTCTTTCAATACAAAATACCTTGCTTATTGAACATCAAAAAGACGTTTTTAAAGAGGATCTCCTTAAAGAGCTTCCATGTGTGGAGTTCTCAAAATGGATGGGAAACAAGATCCAGGACCTCACTTGGTTGAATTCTCACACACAGAGTCTTCATCCTCAAATATAAATTATTTTCCTCTGCCAAAGTTCCATGTTGGATCTCTTTGGCAATTCTTAAGCTTTTACACTCAAAGACAATCCTCTTTCTTTTTTCTCCTATGACCTTTTCTGCCAAGTCTGCTATAATTTTAGAATCAATACACTATCTGCTTCCACCTGCTGACATGATCAAGGAATGACAGTCCAGTATGATTTCCTTAATATCTGTTGATCAGGCAACCAAGAGAGTACATGCCAAAATCTCCCCAAGTTAGTGAAAGATCATTTTTAGGAAATCCTGAAAAACAGTGAGTCTTTATAAATGGAGATACATCCACACTGGCAGTTCTCCTGAATATAATAGTTAGTTCAGTTCTGTCCAGTTCAATCACTCAGTCATGTCTGACTCTTTGTGACCGCGAGAACCACAGCACCCCAGGTCTCCCTGTCCATCACCAACTCCTGGAGTCCACCCTAACCCATGTCCATTGAGTCAGTGATGCCAGCCAAACATCTCATCCTCTGTCGTACATTTCTCCTCCTGCCCTCAATCTTTCCCAACATCAAGGTCTTTTCAAATGTGTCAGCTCTTCCCATCAGGTGCCAAAGTATTGGAGTTTCAACATCAGTCCTTCCAATGAATACTCAGGACTGATCTCCTTTAGGATGGGCTGGCTGGAACTCCTTGCAGTCCAAGCGACTCTCAAGAATCATCTCCAACACCACAGTTGAGAAGTATCATTTTTCAGAGCTCAGCTTTCTTTATAGTCCAAACCTGACATCCATACATGACCACTGAAAAATCCATAGCCTTGACGAGATGGGCCTTTGTTGGCAAAGTAATATATCTGCTTTTTAATATGCTGTCTAGGTTGGTCATAAGTTTCCTTACAAGGAGTAAGTGTCTTTTAATTTCAGGGCTGCAATCACCATCTGCAGTGATTTTGGAGCCCAGAAAAATAAAGTCAATCACTGTTCTCTGTGTTTCCCAGTCTATTTGCCATGAAGTGATGGTACCGGATGCCATGAAATCAGTTTTCTGAATGTTGAGTTTTACGTCAACTTTTTCACTCTCCTCTTTCACTTTCACTCACAAGAGACTTTTCAGTTCTTCACCACTTTCTGCCGTATGGGTAGTGTCATCTGCATATCTGAGGTTATTGACATTTCTCACAACAATCTTGATTCCAGCCTCTGCTTCATCAAGCCCAACGTTTCTCAAATGGTACGTATGAGAATATGTACAAAATACAGGTGA
Source organism: Dama dama (assembly GCF_033118175.1). Lineage (NCBI taxonomy): Eukaryota > Metazoa > Chordata > Mammalia > Artiodactyla > Cervidae > Dama > Dama dama. The sequence goes on along the minus strand of NC_083715.1, from coordinate 1,207,553 downwards.
CTATATATACAGCCTTGATGGACTCCTTTTCCTATTTGGAACCAGTCTGCTGTTCCATGTACACTTATAACTGTTGCTTCCTGACCTTCATACGGGTTTCTCAAGAGGCAGGTAAAGTGGTATGACAATCTCATACCTTCAGAATTTTCCATATTTATTGCGATTCACACAGTCAAAGGCTTTGGCATAGTCAGTAAAGCATAAACAGATGTTTTTTCTGAAAATCTTTGCTTTTTTGATGATCCAGCATATGTTAGCAATTTGATCTCTAGTTCCTCTGCCTTTTCTAAAACCAGCTTGAACATCTGGATGTTCAAGGTTCATGTATTGCAGAAGCCTGGCTTCGAATATTATGAGCATTATTCACTAGCGTGTGAGAAGAGTGCAACTGTGTGGTAGTTTGAACATTCCTTGCCATTGCCTTTCTTTGGGATTGGAATGAAAATTGACCTTTTTCAGTTCTGTGGCCACTGCTGAGATTTCCAAATTTGCTGACATATTGACTGCAGCACTTTTAAAAAATCATCAATAGCTGAAGTGGAATCCCATCACCTTCACTAGCTTTGTCCATAGTGATGCTCCCTAAGGCCAACTTGACTTCACATTCCAGGACCTATGGCTCTAGGTGAGTGTGAGTGATCACACCATCGTGATTATCTGGGTGGTGAAGATCTCTTTTGTACATTTCTGTGTATTCTTGCCACTTCTACTTAATATCTTCTGTTTCTGTTAGGTCCACAAAATTTCTCTTCTTTGTTTAGCCCATCTTTGCAAGAAATGTTCCTTTGGTATCTCTAACTGTTTGCATTGATTGCTGAGGAAGGCTTCCTTATCTCTCCTTGCTGTTCTTTGGAATGCTGCATTCAAATGGGTTTATCTTTCCTTTTCTCCTTTGCTTTTCATGTCTCCTCTTTACACAGCTGTTTGTAAGGCCTCTTCAGACAGTCACTTTGCTTTTTCTGCATTTTTTCCCATGGGGGTGATCTTGATCCCTGTCTCCTGTACAGTGTCATGAACCTCTGTCCATAGTTCATCAGGCACTCTGTCTATCAAATCTAGTCCCTTAAATCTATTTCTCACTCCCACTGTATAGTCATAAGGGATTGGATTTATGGCCTTCCTGAAAGATTTTGCCATTTTCTCGAATTTTAATCTGAATTTGGCCATACGGAGTGCATGATCTGAGCCACAGTTAGTTCCCAGACTTGTTTTTGCTGACTGTATAGAGCTTCTCCATCTTTGGCTACAAAGAATAAAATCTGATTTCTGTGTTAACCATCTGGAGATGTCCATGTGTAGAGTCTTCTCTTGTGTTTTTGGATGAGGGTGTTTGCTATGACCAGTGTGTTCCCTTGCCAAACTCTTTGAGCCTTTGCCCTGCTTCATTCAGTACTGCAAGGCCATATTTCTCTGTTACTCCATGTTTCTTGGCTTCTTACTTTTGCTTTCCAGTCCCCTAAAATGAAAAGGACATCCTTTTTATGTGTTAGTTATAAAGGTCTTGTAGGTCTTCATAAAACTGTTCAGCTTCATCTTCTTCATCATTACTGGTTGGGGCAAAGACTTGGATTAGCATGATATTGAATGGATGACTTGGAAATGAACAGAGATCTTTCTCTGTTTTTGACATTGCTTCCAAATACTGCATTTCTGATTCTTTCATTCATTGTGTGGCTACTCCATTTCTTCTAAGGGATTCCTGCCCACAATAGTAGATATAATGGTCTTCTGATTTAAATTCATCCATTCCTGTCCATTTTATTTTACTGATTCTCAGAATGTCCATGTTCACTCATGCCATCTCCTGTTTGACCATCTGTTTGCCTTGATTCATTGATCTAACATTCAGGTTCCTATGCCATATTGCTCTTTATGGCATCGGACCTTACTTCTATCACCAGTCTCATCCACAACTGGCTATTGTTTTGCTTTAACTCCATCCCTTCAATATTTCTGGAGTTAGTTCTCCACTGATCTCCAGTAGCATATTGGGCACCTACAGACCTGGGGAGTTCATTTTTCAATGTCCTCTCTTTTGGCCTTTTCATACTATTCATGGGGCTCTCAAGTCAAGAATACTGAATTGGCTTTCCATTCCCTTCTCCAGTGGGCCACATTCTTTCTGACCTCTCCACCATGACCTGTACTCTTGGGTGGTCCCACACGGCATGGCTTAGTTTCACTGAGTTACACAAGGCTGTGGCCCATGTCATCAGATTGACTAGTTGTCTGTGATTGTGGTTTCAGTCTGCCCTCTGATGCCCTCTCTCGGTGCCTACCTTCTTACTTGGGTTTCTCTTAACTTGGACATGGGGCATCTCTTCATTACTTTTCCAGCAAAGTGAAAGCCCTGCTCTTTAACTTGTATGTGGGGTCACTCCTCAAGGCCATGCTCCTGACGTAGCTCCTCTCAGCCACCGCTCCTGACATTGAGGGTGGGGTAACTCCTCTTGGCAGCTCCTACGCTGCTCAGCCACTGGAGTTAGTAGTGTTGTCTAATAAAACCAAATTCATGGAAACATAGAGGCTTGTGGAGGAGGAAAATGCACCAATAAGCACATTAAAACTATGAATGCTTTTGGAGCAACTCACTGGAAAAAAAAAAAAAAAAAAAAGGAAGCTGTCAGAAAGACCCTGTACAATCAATGGTGGAATAAATATGTGCACAGTCATGTAGGAAGGGAGTAGAAGCAATCAGGTTGGGACTTGAACCTCAAGAAAAGGACACAGAAGAGAAGAAGAACATCATGTGTTCAGAGATCCTTCGGGGTGAACAGATTCAGACTGTATAATGGCACCTTATCCATTGGATCTCACACCAGGAAAATGAGTCCACTCAGATGGGATGAAAGTCAGTATAGATTCCAACTCCACTAGTGAAGAGCATGTCTAGCTTTGTTTACTTCTGAAACAAAGCAGTGGAGTTAGACTGAATCTACTCTAAACTCTGGCCATATGGAAATCTGGGTACAATGATTCCTACAGAAAATATGATTGCTGTGTATTCCATGTTTGAAAATATGGACACAGATGTGGACACATATGCTTGCATATGGTATTCTTTCCACTTTACATTTGAAAACCTTGTAAATGATTTTCCCATATGTAATATAGAATTCTCAATATTTAACATTTGAAATTCTAGACATACATTTCCCTACAAGAAATATGGATCTCTCTATATTTCACCATGAAAATCTGAGTACATTTTTATCTCTTGAAATATCATTTCCATTGTATTCATGTATTAAAATCTCAATGACTATTTTCTGACATGAAATATGGAATACATTTTCATAAGATAATCTGAAGATAGTTATTCACCCATTAAGTATGAAATCTCTGTATTTTTTACTTATGACAATTTGGTTGCTGATTTAATTACATGAAGTATGGAATTTTTTTTTTTTTTTTGAAGTGTAGAATTTTCTAAGTGCCATATATTGAATTCTGAGTCTATATATTCTGGTAGGAAAATTAGAATTCTACATTTCACATATGAATGTATGGCCTTAAATTTAATTTATGAACTATGCAATTCACATATGTCATATATAAAATCCTGGCACAGATTTTCCTATACAAATTTTGTAATTATCTGTAATTCACAAATGAAAATCCCAGTTCTGATACTACTACAGAAATACAGAATTCTCTAGATTTCACGTGGGAACATCTGGGCCCTGATTTCCTGAAACGAAATATGGAACTGTCTATACTTGCAAATGAAAATCATTCTTTTCTTCTGCAACATGATATTCCCTTTATGAACTTTGGATACAGATTTTACTCAATATGCTATGATAGCTTCAATAGGCATTCATTACACTGTGATGAAAAAGATTTTGAAATGAAGTATGGAATAGTGTTTATTTCATATTTGGAATCAGGGGATAGATTTTTGTCTTACAGAAAATATGAACCCTCAATATTTCAAATATGAGTTTGGGCACAACAGGGAATTTTCTTTGTTTCATTCTTAACATTATGAACATAGGAATATCTGATGCCAGATATTCCTGCATGAAAGATGGATGTATTGATTTTATATAGGAAAATATATGTGCAGATTTTAGGTCATGAAATACTCTTTAATCCACATGTGAAAGTATGGACAGAGATCTTATGGCATGAAATATGACACTTTTATATTTCACTTTTGAAAATCTGGATTCAGATATTCTATCATGAGACATAAATAGTTATTTCTTTCATGTTTCAAAATATGGTTATATATTTTCTAACAGGACCATGGAGATTTTTATAACTGTCACTTGAAAATCTTTGTCAATTTTCCATCATGAAATATGGAATCCTCTATATGTAATATTTGAAAAAACTTACATCAATTTTCCTACAAGAACGAATAGACTTTTCTATTTCATACAACATTATGTCCTGATGTGGAGTTAAATTCTCCATATTTCACACAAGATAATTTGAATGGATGTTTTCAACATGAAATATAGAATCCTGTATCTTTCACATTTGGGGATAGATTTTCTTAAGTGAAATACAAAATCTCGATATTTAACATATAAAAAATTGTGGATAGATTTTCTCATATAATGGCTTCCTGCATAGTTCCGTTGGTAAAGTATCTGCCTGCAATTTTGGAGATCTGGGTTCAATTCTTGGTTAGGGAAGAATTGGCTTTTCCCTTGGTTTCCCCCCCTGGAGAAAGAAATGGCAACCCACTCCAGTATTCTTGCCTAGAGAATCCCATGGAGAGAAGAGCCTGGAAGGCCAGAGTTCATAGGATCATGAGAGTTACACACGATTTAGCACTATTTTTCTTTCTTTTTCGCACATGAAATATACACTTCCTATGACTCAGAAATTATACTCTGGATATAAATAAAATTGGATCCAAATTAAACTTAAAAGCATTTTTATAACATTTTTAATGAAGTATCATTGTTTTACAGAATTACAATTTTTCTGTCAAGCCTCAACATGAAACATCCATAGATATACATCTATGTCTTCCTTTTTGAATCTCCCTCCCATCTGCTACCCCATCCAATCCCTTTAGATTGATACAGAGGTCCTGTTTGACTTTCCTGAGCCATACAGCAAATTACCATTGGCTACCTATTTTACATATGGTAACACAAGTTTCCACTGTACCCATGTTTCCATACATCTCACCCTCTCCTCCCTTCTGCTCTGGTTCATAAGACTATTTTCTACGTCTGCTCCTCCAATTTTTCCCTGTAAATATATTTTTTAATTAATTAATTCATTTATTTTACCTTAGAGCATTGTATTGGTTTTGCCATACATTGACTTGAATCTGCCATGGGTATATATGTGTGTTTCCCATCCTGAACACCCCTAGCACCTCCCTCCGCATCCCATCCCTCTGGGTAATCCCAGTGTACCAGCCCCGAGCATCCTGTATTATGCATCGAACCTGGACTGACGATTCGTTTCACATATGATAATTTACATGTTTCAATGCCGTTCTCTCATATAATCCCGCCCTCGACCTTTCCCACAGAGTCCAAAAGACTGTTCAGTACATCCTTGTCTCTCTTTCTGCCTCACATACAGGGTTATCGTTACCATCTTTCTAAATTCCATATATATGTGTTTTGTATACTGTATTGGTGTTTTTCTTTCTGCCTTACTTCAGTCTGTATAATAGGCTCCAGCTTCATCTGCCTCATTAGAACTGACTCAAATGTATTATTTTTAATGACTGAGTAATATTCCACTGTGTATATGCACCACAGCTTTCTTATCCATTCATGTGCTGATAGACATCTAGGTAGTTTCCATGTCCTGACTATTATAAACAGTGCTGCAATGAACAATGGGGTACACGTGTCTCTTTCAACTCTGATTTCCTCAGTGTGTATGCCCAGCAGTGGGATTGCTGGGTCATATGGCAGTTCTATTTCCAGTTTTTTAAGGAATCTCCACACTGTTCTCCGTAGTGGCTGTATTAGTTTGCATTCCCACCAACAGTGTAAGAGGGTTCCCTTTTCCCCACACCCTCTCCAGCATTTTTACTTCTAGACTTTTGGATAGCAGCCATTCTGACTGGCGTGTAATGGTACGTCATTGCGGTTTCGATTTGTATTTCTCTGATAATGAGTGAGGTTGAGCATCTTTTCATGTGTTTGTTAGCCATCTGTATGTCTTCTTTGGACAAATGTCTGTTTAGTTCCTTGGCTCACTTTTTGATTGGGTCTTTTATGTTTCTAAAATTGAGCTGGAGGAGTTGCTTGTATATTTTTAAGATTAATTCTTTGTTGATTCATTTGCTATTATTTTCTCCCATTCTGAAGTCTGTCTTTCACCTTGCTTATAGTTTCCTTTGCTGTGCAAAAGCTTTTAGCTTTAATTAGGTCCCAATTTGTTTATTTTTGCTTTCATTTCCAATATTCTGGGAGGTGGGTCATAGAGGATCCTGCTGTGGTTTATGACGGAGAGTGCTTTGCCTATGATTTCCTCTAGGAGGTTTATAGTTTCTGGTCTTACATTTAGCTGTTTAATCCATTTTGAGTTTATTTTTGTGCATGGTGTTAGGAAGTGTTCTAGTTTCATTATTTTACAAGTGGTTGGCCATTTTCCCCAGCACCACTTGTTAAAAATGTTGTCTTTTCTCCATTGAATATTCTTTCCTCCTTTATCAAAGATAAGGTGTCCATAGGTGTGTGGATTCATCTCTGGGCTTTCTATTCTGTTCCATTGATCTATAGTTCTGTCTTTGTGCCAGTACCACACTGTTTTGACGACTGTGGCTTTGGAGTAGAGACTGAAGTCAGGCAGGTTGATTCCTCCAGTTCCATTCTTCTTTCTCCAGATTGCTTTGGCTATTCGAGGTTTTTTGTATTTCCATACGAATTGTGAACTTATTTGTTCTAGTTCTGTGAAAAATACCATTGGTAGCTTGATAGGGAGTGCATGGAATCTATTGATTGCTCTGGATAGTATACTCATTTTCACTATATTGATTGTTCAAATCCATGAACACGGTATATGTATCCATCTATTTGTGTCCTCTTTGATTTCTTTCATCACTGTTTTATAGTTTTCTATATACAGGTCTTTTGTTTCTTTAGGTAGATTTATTCCTAAGTATTTTATTCTTTTTGTTGCGATGGTGAACGGAATTGTTTCCTTAATGTCTCTTTCTGTTTTCTCATTGTTAATGTATAGAAATGCAAGGGATTTCTGTGAGTTAATTTTATATCCTGCAACTTTACTATATTCATTGAGTAGCTCTAGTAATTTTATGGTGGAATCTTTAGAGTTTTCTATTTAGAGGATCATGTCAGCTGCAAACTGAGATTTTTCAGTTCTTTTGCAATCTGGATTCCTTTTATTTCTTTTTCTGCTCTGACTGCTCTGACCAAAACTTCCAAAACTACATAGAATAGTAGTTGTAGAGTGGACACCCTTGTCTTGTTCCTAACTTTAGGGGAAATGCTTTCACATTTTCACCATTGAGGATAGTATTTGCTGAGAGTTTTTCATATATACCTTTTATTTTTATTTTATTTATTTATTTATTTCTGCTAATAAAGCAAGAGATTTTATTGGGAAAGGGCACCTGGGTGGAGAGCAGGAGGGTGAGGGAACCCAGGAGAACTGCTCTGCTGTGTGGCTCTCAGTCTTGGTTTTATCATGATGGGATTAGTTTCTGGGGGGTCTTTGGTCAATCACTTTAATTCAGAGTCTTTCCTCATGACGCACGCATCGCTCAGCCAAGATGGATGCTAGCGAGAGGGATTCTGGGAAGTGGACCGACATGCAGTGTCTCCTTTTGACCTTTCCCAAAATCTCCCGGTAGGTGGTGGCTTATTAGTTCCATATTCCTTATCAGGATCTCCTGTCATAAAGCAACTCATTGAAATGGTTACTATGGTGTCTGGCCAGGGTGAGCTGTTTCAATCAGTGTGCTTCCCCTAAAAACTCCTCCCTGAGAGACTTCATACTCAAGATACTTCTAGGGAATTGGGGCAGGGATCTCTTTCTTCTGTAACTTCTTACTGCTGTGCATGGAGATAGGCCTGCCTAGCAGAGCAGAAGTCTCTTTCTCCCTGATCTAAGATGGGGTGTTTCACATCTGAAACCACCTTTCACTCTTGTAATAACAGCAATTTAGTTTGAAACTGTTGGTGCCTCTCAGAGAGGAAATAGACAGGGGCCAAACAGGAGACCTAACAGGATGGTCATCACTGGTCCCCAGAAACAGGGGACAATTTGTGGTGAGGGCTGCAAGGTTTGTGACTTTTTCTTTTCTTTCTTTTTTTGATTGGCTGGTGGTGAAGCAACAGAGCTGTGCTCCAGGAATCTTGTGTTTAGTCTGAAGTTACCATCCTCCACCTGGGTGGGGGCCCCAGTTCTATAGAAGAACTCAAAAGACATTGTTATGCATATTTCTTTGAGTAGGAACTTGGACCCTGCCTCAAGGCTGTATCGCCATTTGGTTGTTTCTCCATTGTTTCTGTATTCACCCCCTTCCCTGATTAGCAATCATTTGAACCCACCCTTTGGAACTCAGGGAAGTTCAAGGAGGCGGAATGAAGCCTGTATCCTACAGATAAGAAATGGAGAACACACAGCAGATCTGTACCGCAGAGTTGCCACCCCACAGAGTCCTGCTCAGTTTTAGTTTAGGGAACAGGGAAACTATGACTGTGATAACTTCCTGTCAAAATGAGGCATAGGACTGTCTCAGCCTGGAGAAGAGACTGAATTGGAAGTATTCCTGAGTTCCAAGTCCTAGATCTGAGATTTGTATGATTAAAATCTCAATCCCTTGGTCTCCATTTTGTTGTAACAGAGCCAATTAGTAGTAGCTGGAGGAGGGCTAACTGGAATTTTAATAGACAAAGTAAATCTTTCTTTTTAGAAGAATAGGCCTGAAACCCAGTCTGGACTTGGCACTTCAGGAAGACTTTTAGCCAGGTGGCAAGTTGCCTAGTTTTTTATAAAAAGTAAGGTTGCAGTTACTAGCTTCTGGCAGACATTGTTTTGAGAATGGTGGCATCTTAGCCTGACACGACTCAGAAAACTCAAGTGTTTAGCAATATAACATCTAATCTGAAATTTCACCCATAGTAACACCTGGTTATTTCCCAGGATGTCTGAACCATAGCTGAGTACTCTATTTTGCATTAAATTGTAAAATTTTCCTTAATAGCCAAAGCAGATGTCACTATTAATGACATCAGTGTTTCTCCAGGTATGAGAAGATGCAAGAATTGGGACTCATAAAATCTCCTGAAAAGATCTAATTGTCTGAAGGCCTGTTCTGCCAGTTTTTCTCAGAGCACCGAGTGCCTCATTCCCGATTTTCACCCTGAAGGCCTTTCAGGGACATTGAAAGTCAGCAGTTGCAGTGGCAATGATTTAATCTCTGTAAATGCAGATGGTAAGTATCAATCTTCAGTTGGCAGAGCCCCTTTTGCTCATAAACTTGACCATGATTTTGAGGGGGAAATTTCATGACCATTTTATCTCATGGTGTTGAGAATGTCCATTCTCAGGTTTGGCAAAGATTTTGTTGAAGGCCACTCAATGTGCTGTTACTGGACGAGGCCATAAAACAGTATCCAAAATTCTCTGGATCACCTGTCTTACTAGCCTCTTGGTCCAGGAAAACATTCCCTCTTGTTGCTTCTTTCTATTTCCCCTTTAATTCTGTCTTACACATTTTTATCTTGTTTCTTTGCCTGCAACACGCTTTACTGTTTTCACTTTTGTTTAGCTTACTATGTTAATGATCTTTTCTTCCCAGGATGCAGCATTGTAGTACTCACTTCCAGTCTATGCTGTGAGTGGATACGTTTGGGCCAGTAGCTAGTGTGTCCTTGAAGAGGGAGGGACTGGCAGCTATATTCTTGTGACCACAGGTGATGTTTCTGTCTTTTATATGGAACCATGTCAGTGCGGTCTTTTGCAGGTATGTATGGGTTTAGTCTTACTTTAGCCAGTCCATTTGTGAATGATTTGACTTGTGTTTCTGTCTTGCTTTTTCTGTGGTGTAAGTCATCAGCTTTGCATAGGATAGGGTTTTGGGTAGAACTGGTTTTTAGTTTCAGATGGAGGCCTTTATAGAGACTCTCACCAATTCATATTCACTGGAGCCAGGATTTCTTTGGTGGTCTATGGTTCTTGATACAGTGTTGAATGCCTAGATGATCAGGCCCAACTTCTGGTCAGAGATTCAAGAACACATAGCAAAAGATTAGACAGAGGAATAAAAAAGGAAGACAGACAAATAGTAAGAAATCAATATCAAACTACAAGTAAAATAACACAAACAATAATGATGATTGGGAAAAACACAGAATCAACAGTAGGACTAACCAAATAACTTGTACAACATAAAAGGACACCAGAGCAGAGTGCCACCTGAAGAATGAAAGGAAAAAATCTGAAAAAATGACAAGGGCTGTCCCACAGTACAAGAGAAAGTCACAGTTAGTATAGAAATGTATACCTATTAAAACAAAAATGGCAAGAAACAATATCAACAAAAGGCACAGAAATCCAGAACACAAAGTACACAATCAATATATATGTATATATGTATATATATACACACACACACATATATATATATATGATTTAAACAATCTTAAAACACCAAATAAGCAAAAATTTTAAGAAAACTTACATGTGGCAAGAGTGGGAAATTCAATTCTGTCACCACCTGCTCTGTGTGACTGAGCCCTAAGGTCCCGCTTCCTTGTCAGTTTTGGATTTGTTGAAAGGCATTCCTTTCTACACACTTTGTTGTCCCAGATCCATCATTCTATCTCCACATAGTCAAAAGCAGTTCCCTCCCAGGTTGGCTTTCTAAGCCCATGTGTCATCTTTCAGGTTGTATGCACACTAGTTGGCCTGCATTGCAGTTTAGGGCATGCAGGACCACACCACACATTCTCTGACTCTCACTCTAGACAAACTATATTTCCTCAGCATATTCACCTTGCTTCCTTTCAGTCAAAAGTAATTTAAGTTTAGTGAGGTTACTTGCCTGAATCCTCAAACTATTCCCTGCTTTTCCATCTCCCCCCTCAAGACACAAGCTTGGTTCTATTCCTCTCATCCTCCATCTCCTATCTTCCCTCCATTCTTCCCAGTTATGCCTAGTTCCCATATAGTCCTTGCTGTTGAGCAAGGTCTTCTGTTGATATTCATTGATGCTCTGGAGGAACTGTCACCTTTGTAGAAGGATTCTTTGTGATACTTCCAGGGAAAGAGTTGCACTCAATGTCCTCTTGTTTTCTGCCAAATCAGAACTTCTGATTTTCTTTCTAGGCAAGCTCTGTAATTCCTTTATGCATGCCAGTGAAATGACAAACTTTAGTTGACATGAATTAATCTGTTTGATGGGAGGTTACATACATACACACATAATTGGTATATCATTGACTTTGAACATGCAGATAAGCACATTTATTTTTCCTGAAATTTATGCTAATGAGGAATTGTCATTAGCTTGAGGAAACATAGTTCTTTTCCACATAAGAGATGGTACAGGAATTGGGCTCAAAAAGTCAGTTCCTGAAAATATCTAGCTATTTGTCAAACTGTCCTGAGATTTTCCCAGAGCACAGATTCCTTATTTCTGCTCTGGAAACTTAACTGCTTTGAGTATCAAACGTCAGAGGCTGGCATGGGCATGATTTAATTCATATGTAAGAAAATGGAAAGTGTCCAGGAATGTAGCAGTTTATAGATAATAGCTTGAAAAAGAGAGACAGAGAAAAACAATAGAAACAAAAACAACAAAAAGAGGCAGGTGTAGTTAGTCATTTAGTTTTAATAGGTAAAACTTAATTGGGGTTTGGATCATAGAAGAAACAAGAGGATTCCATGAAGTCATCAATATCTGCTTTATTGTCTCTGTTAATGGCTTAGACTGCATGTGTAAATGAGTCATATCTGACTCTTTTGACCCCATGGACTGTAGCCTATCATTTGCTTCTCCAAGGGATCTTCCAGACACAGGGATCGAAACTGGGTCTGCAGATGACTTACCATCCGAGCCAACTGGGAAGCCATTAATCTGTGTCAGTCACAAAAAAATTGTGGAAAATTCTTAAAGAGATAAGAATATCAGACAATTGTACCTGTTTCCTCGGAAATGTGCATGCAGGTGAAGACACGACAGTTGGAATTGGAGAAGGAAAAGTGAACTAGTACAAAGTAGGGAAGGAAATACATCAAGGCTCTATGTTGTCACCCAGCTTATTTAACTTCTATGCAGAAGACATCATGGAAAGTAACTTGCTGAAAGAATCTGAAGTTGGAAACAAAATTACTGTGAGCAGTATGAATAGCCTTAATTATAAAAGGACAACAACAAAAAAGAAAATAATAAGAGGACAACACACAAATGGCTGAAAAACACTAGAAACTAAAGAGTCTGCTGGTGAAGATTAAAGGGGAGAGTGGAAAAGCTGGATTAAAACTCAATATAAAAACAAACAAATACAAAAAATAAGATCATAGAATTTGGTCCAGTCATTTTGAGATATATCGATGGGATATAATTGAATCAGTGACAGGTTTCACTTTGTTCACCTCTGATATCACTGTGGGAAGTGACTGCAGCCATGAAACTTAAAGGCACTTTCCCCTTGGATGAAACTATGACCAATCTAGACACCACATAAAGAAGCTGAGAGATTACTGAAAAAGATCCAAACAGTCAAAGTTGATTTTCAGGAGTAACCTATGGAGAAGGGAGCAGGACCACAAGAACTGAGTGCCAAAACATTGATGTTTTGCAACAGTCATGCTGGAGAAGACATATAAGAGTTCTGTGGTGAGCATGGAGTTCAAACTAGTAAAGCAAGAAGGAAATAATCTCTGACTCTTCTCAGAAGGACTGATGCTGAACATGAAGAGCCAATAATATTGGCCACCTGAGGCCAAGAGCAAAATCACTGGAAAGAAATTTATGCTGGGAATTATTGGGGGCAGGAGAAGAAGGGAACAACAGAGGGCAAGATGGCTGCAAAGCATCACTCACTGAAAGGTCATGAGTTTGAAGGGGAGGAGAGCCCAGGTTTCTTGCTGTGCATGGAGTCACAAAGAGTCAGACAAGACTGAGTGACTGAACAACATCAAAAGATTGATATTGGCAGTGCTTGGGAGATGGTTTGGAGAGCATGGTAACTCTGTCAGGGTACCTGTGATGATAAGTGAGATTCAGGACAATTAGAAAGAAAACAGCTCTTGTCAGTTTCCTTCTTTTCCTCCCTCAAGTTGTACTTCTCACAATGTCTTTTGAGAGCTTTCCAGAGAAGGAGAACTCCTGCGGAGTCATGTGGTATCCTGAGATGGAAACCTTACCCACCTGCCACTTGAATCTGCAATCTTGGTCTTAGCAGAAGCAGTCATTGTCTCTAGATATCTGCTACAGCTGGCCATCTTCTGATGTGGTAACAGTCATAGTATGTGATCTTTAGGATGAGGTGAGAGTTACACAAACTTATAGCTTCTAAATCAAACTCTGTAATCTTTTGAACTGTGGTGTTGGAGAAGACTCTTGAGAGTCCCTTGGACTGCAAGGGGATCCAACCAGTCCATCCTAAAGGAGACCAGTCCTGGGTTTTCACTGGAAGGACTGATGCTGAAGCTGAAATCCCAATACTTTGGTCACCTCATGTGAAGAGTTGACACTTTGGAAAAGACCCTGAGGCTAGGAAGGATCGGGGACAGGAGGAGAAGGGGACGACAGAGGACGAGATGGCTGGATGGCATCATTGACTCTATGGACATGAGTTTGTGTAAACTCCGGGAGTTGATGATGAACAAGTAGGCCTGTCATGCTGTGATTCATGGGGTCGCAATGAGTAGGACACAACTGAGCGACTGAACTGAACTGAATCCTGCGAGAAGCGTCTTTGACTTGTTTATCCTGGTCACCTTTAGGAATGCTTTCAAGGTGCTACATTACTGAGGATGGATGTAGGTAGGAGACCGGAGCCATTTTGATTTTGCCACTTGCCTTCTCTGGGAATAGACCATTCCTCTTCTCTTTATGTCACACTTTTTGTCTTCAGATGAAGGTTGAGGATTGTGGACGTGTGTGAATGCATGTGAAAGCCCCATAAAACTGAAAACAGGGAGTACAAAGTTTTCCTCTTTGAATCAGATCTCAAGATTTTTGGTTTTATGGATCTGCATTATCAGAGCATATCAAATATGCATAAAATTATTTTATGATGATTGCCACACAGAGTTGAAGCCAGAGGTCCTGTATAGTCATCATATTAGCAGTGTGGTGGGGTTTGGACATTTAAGGTATTATGTAAGAAGCATGTGGGCGATCTTATAAATTCCTTCTATTTTAATTGTTTTTCTGATACACTTGGGAAGGGGGAAGGCAGCTTCTACCCTGTGGGAACAGAATTCCAGATTTCATCCTTAGTTTCTTTGATTCCCAAGAATAGTCTTCATTACTGGTGAGTGTGCATCCTCATATAGGAAGGTAGTATCCTATTACAAGAAGGCCTGGTTCAAACTCCAGGCATCTACTTAGGCTTCTCTGGTACTCCCATATTAGCCTGTGGGTGTTTTGTTATTGCCAGACATAATAGACATCTAAGGTCCCACTCAACTTCTGCTAGGCTGATTGGGAGAGTACCATAGTTTTTAACTATGTTTGGGTGCAGTAGCTTGGTGATTATTGAAATGCTTTCAACCTTTGCAACTCACCCATTTGTCTTGCCCTTTGAAATGTGAAAGCAGGGTTTTAAATAGTCACTTTAATTTGTGCCTCTTTCTGTTTTGGAATTAGCCATTTCATCATCCAAAATCTCTAACATAAATTTCCAAAAGAGAACCCAGACATATACTCACAAACACATTCTTAATCTGATGCACACACACACACACACACACACACACACACACACATGAACAGTCACAATCTTATATGCTCAAAACACACTTAGGAAATGAAAAGAAAACTCAACTCAGTGAAGGACACCTATGAACTGCACAGAGTTTCCTCGTTACTTTTTTCTAGGCTTAATGTTGGAAGTTAATTTGTAGATTAATGATTTCACTCTAGTGACATATTAAATCAGAGTGTTTTAAGTAATTAGCCTCCAACTAATAAAAATAAATGAAAAAAAATAAAGAAAAAATAAATAAAAATAAAAACGAATAATCTATATTCCTCATTAAAAAAAATAAAAGATATACCTTTGTTCTGCATCCCATGTGATCTTAGAATATTTTGCATGTAACAATATTCTGTGATTTGCTAAAATGAAAATAATGGTGTAGGGTAACAAAATTGAAGTCATATTGACCTCTTTAGGCCCTGCAGTTGCACATTGGCTTGTTATATATATATAAATATATATATAATACATGTTTCGATGCTGTTCTCTCAAAACATCCCAACCTCGCCTTCTCCCACAGAGTCCAAAAGTCTGTTGTGTACATCTGTGTCTCTTTTTCTGTTTTGCATATAGGGTTTTCATTACCATCTTTCTAAATTCCATATATATGTGTTAGTATGCTGTAATGTTCTTTATCTTTCTGGCTTACTTCATTCTGTATAATGGGCTCCAGTTTCATCCATCTCATGAGAACTGATTCAAATGAATTCTTTTCAATGGCTGAGTAATATTCCATGGTGTATATGTACCACAGCTTCCTTATCCTTTCGTCTGCTGATGGGCATCTAGGTTGCTTCCATGTCCTGCCTATTATAAACAGTGCTGCTATGAACATTGGGGTGCACGTGTCTCTTTGAGATCTGGTTTCCTCGGTGTGATATTTTAAGCATCCAATTTCATCCTCTGAACTTCTCCCATCAATTTCTCTACTCCTTGCCCAAATCTTCTGTATTTACATTACTTAAATTTTTGTTTTCACTTTTACTATTTTAGGCACCAATTATAAAATAAACACATAAAGGAAATAAAATTGAAATAATGTACAATATTTCCCTAAAGTATTGAGCAGTTTTCTCTATATGCTTTTGAGAATTAAAGGCACTGATATGTTCAAGCCATATGGGAATTGTTCACCAAGGTAATATATCATGTAACCAGGCTTCCATTGGTAGGACAACTGAAGTACAGGTTAATAATATGCTTTCAGGAGGGAACCAAAACAGTAGCTTTTCAACATGTCCTTATCCATGCTTATCCAAGTTATCACAGAGGACTAAGTGGATTAATCCTGTTCTTTCTGAGAAGGACCTGCCACTCTAAACAGAACATGAAAATAAGGTAGAAGGGACTGAGAAGGAATAGAATATATTTCAAGTATATGGCCTTGAAATAGAAGATGGAATCACCTTTAAAGTGACATTGCTCAAAGCATCCACATTTGACTATACAGTAAAACACCTGAAATCTAAACCAAGGTCATTGGATTCTGCGCTTGAAATGATAATGGAGGACACGAATTTCCATAACTTTTCAAAGTGCTGTAAAACGATTACCTCTAAAGCATGGTATTCTCACCTACATTTAATGAACGTTTTCAGTAAAAGAAAAAGAGTGTGTTTGGTGAACCACTCCCTTACCTACACAAATATTCCAGAGATTTCACTGTTAGCTGTAAGAATGAGAACGGTGAACTTAACTTGGTGTTGTCCTATGTGAGTTACCATACCAAAACAGGGACATGGTTTAATGTTGCCACAACTATCTAAAGGAAGGGCCTCAATTCTGAGATTGCCAAGATTTCTAGGTAGTGTTCATGAGAGTCTGGATAGTCCAACAAACAGAAGCTCTGCTCAGAGCATTTTGTTGTAAATCATATTAATGATCAGCCATTGATTTTGATCCCTGCTTACTCCATGACTTTTTTAGTTGATTAAAATGAATGATTCCTTTATAAATTTTAGGGAACTGGGGCCTGAAATAACATGCTTAGAATGGGTTCTTATAGACTGTAAACTTCATGAGAACAGCAATCATTTTATAATGAATTTTGAATTCCTACATTTGACATTCATGTAAATATAATAAATATTTATCAACTTGGAAAAATTTCTCAGTAAGTAGGAAAGGTCAATTATGATAACAGTGCAGGTTATAGGATGTTGTTGAGTAATGTGTATAGCATTTGGTTGGGTATTATATTTCTTTATTGATAATTCAGCAAGTACTTAAAATGTGTCATTTGCAGGCTCTAAGTTTTAGCTGATGTGAAAGACACATAAAGTAAAGAAGGTAGACCCAAAACGTATGAAAGATCTGATATCTGTGCTCAGCTTGGAGGTCACAGAGAAGTTCCTTCTAACCCCAAGAGGGAGTTGAGGCAAACTTGTGAGAAGGGGCTTAGCATGACAAAGTAGTTTGTGTGATTGTAGCTCCAGAAGCACAGTATAAGAGAAAGATAATGAAATTACTAAGGAAAATATATATCATGTCTTCAAAGAAATTGTTAACCAGGCTGATATGCTACAGTCACCACCAGGAATTTATTCTGTATCTGTGGGAACAGATAAGCAACATGTAAACATGCACTAGGAAATATAGGGTGGAATCTTGGTGTCAGGAAATAAATGCATGCCTTAAGACAGTAGAGCAAAAATGACCCTGTAAAATACCACTTGTAAAATACATATCTTGTGCTGTCTATGGGCTAGTCACTGATTACATCATGCTATCTTTGGTATCACAGTAATGGTTAATGGTGATCATGGTTTTGGACATGCTACAATATCTATATTTTCAAGTACAAAAGGAATTTCTGTAATGAAAACAATCTGCTGTCTAACCTCTTAAGACTTTATCAATAACTTATAGATTACAATGTAAATGTAAATGCACTAAGGTACATACAATGTATTTGCATGTGTTTTTATTTTGTTTGTATCTCTTCCTGCTCCCATGCTATCCTATTTAAGACACCCATTCATTTCAGCAGGGATGATTTCAGAAATCACTTTATATCCATTACCTCTTTTCCCTTTGCTCTCATTTTCTTGCTTACAAACATTAGATCAGGTATCATTTACCCAGGACAGTTAACAAAAGTTTTCCAGAACAGAGGAGTTTATAATACAGTGCAGTGAAATAGCCAGACATCGATCTAAAGCCTCATTTCCACTTCGTTGTTTGAAAATGAAGTTATGAAATGAAAATGAAGCAAATGAAACTATGACGATGAACAAGTAATTTTATTGCTCAGTTACAAGAATTATAGGTATTTGTTGACATCTTTCAAAGTAAATTTTAATCTTCATTAGGCTCCATAATCTGACACTTATTTGATAGGTCAGTTTTAATTAGCATGGTTTTCATATAATGATGACTCTTGATAAGTTGACTTGAAAGAGAGGAGGCAGATGTATAAGTGGTCGTTGGCATTGAGGACCATGAGTTGCCTCTCTGTTGCTGTTTAGGATAAGGACTGTCATGGGCTGACATATCACTATAGGTAACTGGAAATTTAGAAGGCTCCACCATCAGTCCAGAATAACTGCTCTGTGATGGAGAAACGATGGGGTTCTGAGAAGTAGGCGTAGTTGTAGTAGCAATGTCCTCAAGGTGGCCATTTACTTGAGTGTAGCTGCTATACGAGTGCCAATTAAAAATGCTCACCTGATTTAAAACAGCAGGTTGGTCTACCACAATCTGTTCTGTTTGTCTAACTGATATTGATGATGGGGAAGGTAAGTCACACGGAGGTAGGGCACTTGTATTAGCGACTCTCTGGCTGGTATAAGGCTTTTGTATGAAAGGCACACTTAAGCTTGTGGAGGCTGAAAATGCACTCTCTCCACTAGTTTCAGGAAGAAAATCAGAGTTATGATCATCTGTGTTGACCCTGGCTTTAACATGCTTCGTCTTGTAATCTCGAACTAATGAAGATATTGGAGACACATTGTTAATCCCAACTCTCCTTTTCATTCTTACTAACAGTTGGGGATAGCCTCTTTTGAAATTTGGATTATAGTAGATATGTAGCTAAAATCAAAGGATAAAATTATTTAATTTCTTTATAAGCCAAGGTAAAACTGACAAATACATTTAAACCATAACAATGTATACCTTTAATGATACCAATTAAATAGCATCAAATGAAACACAGCCATTAGTAGTTTTAACAGCTAACATGTTAGAAACAATTATGTCCCTCAACTAAAAATGATTGGTACATATACAGTAAATACAGTACATACACACACATGCATCTATGTATATGTATATACATATACATAAATAAGTAGCTTCAGGACTTGTATATGATTTCAAGTTGCTAGGAAAGCTTGTTAAATATCAAATATTTTAGCCTCCAGATGTTCTCAACTTCAAAAAATTAAACTTTTTCAACAATTTGCTATCTCAATTTTTAATTCTGTTTTATGAACATGCTTTCTAATTCACATGGTTTAATCTTACATATTGCCAACGAGTGAATATTTTGGAATACCTTGCTCAAAAGAGAGATGTTGTTTTCTTCTTCCAGAAAGTCAGGTAGTGAAGCAGATCTTTGAAAAGTTGGTCGCTTCTTACTAAATCCATATAGGTTAAGCTGCCGAACTAAGCTTTTCATACTATTGGTTTCAAGTACTCTGAAAGGTGCCTTTCTCTCCAAGACTTCTTTCTTGAAGAGTTCTTCATTGATCACTATACAAGTGCCACTCTCATCCCACCAAATAGATTCAAACTGATCACTTTCAACTATTGCCCACAATTTTTGAGGAAATCCAGGTGGAAGAGGTGCATTCACCTCATCTGTTTCAGAGACAGAAAATGTGTAACGTGGCCTTTTTATCACAACTTCCTCATACAAAGCCTGAAAAGCATATTCTTCAACCATAGATCTCAAAACCTTGTCCCCAGTAAGTGTACAATCATACAAAGAAGATCTAATGGAGGTTTCTGAACCAGTTGATTCATCTTTTGGAGGAACATCTTGAATTTCTGAAGAAATATGTGCCATCTTAGATCAATCTTTCTTCAGATACTTTTCTCATTTGTCTGACTTTACACAGTGCAACTTCAAATTCTGCTTGGCTGGCCTACAGAGATAAACTCTCTAGATCATCACAGTGGTTCTGAAAGTCAAAAGCTGTGACATCACAAAATCACTGGTCTCCTAGCAATTGAAGGGTAGCTGTGACATCACAAAGTCACTGGTCTCCTAGCAATTGTTGGGTAGCATTCAACCAGTGTTTACTACAGCATCATGTTAAAATACAGGCTGCTTACAGAAATAGTAACCAAACCATGAAGCCTGCAAAATTTCATTCCTCAAGAATTTTCACACAGAAAAATCACATCAAGAAATCTACCTGGTTTCTGAAATAAAAGTGATTTATCACCCTTCTATACACATACTTAATATTCAGTACTGGTACCCAACCAAACTTGGGTCTACTGGCTTCTGTGTAATGAAGTCAATCAACTGACTGTGGGTTTCAGTGAAACCATGTGTTTATTGTAGGACCAAGCAGGGTATCCTAGCAGATGGTGCTTCAAAGACTCCCACTCCCCAAATAGTTTCAAGAGAAGTATTTTAATGACATATTGAGGTTGGGCCATGGGGTGTGTAATCGGTTTTGGGGCATTCTACTAATGGTCTGCTACTGAGGACATCGGGAATCAACATAATCAACTGTCTGGTTACAACTACTCTGTGGTATATGCACTTAAATTTCAGTCTGGTGGGGGCTTTAGCATCTCTAAAACTTCACAGGATATTGCTGAGAATGTTATCTATGGCCATTGAGGAGGAACAAAAGATCATTGATTTTGCTAAATCTTTACAATTGTATATTGCTTGATTATTTTCCTTTGTTTCTGGCTTTTCTAGTTTCTTGATTAAAATGAATCTTGGAACACGAGGAGGTCTACAATCTCCTACCTCTCTCTCTATTTTCATAGTTTTCAATCTTAAGAAGGGACTGCTTAGAAAAAGAAAGGAAATTAAGTGTTGGGCTTAGAGCTCAATTATAAATATGACTGAAAATCTCAGATGCAGGTTAAATTTTTTTTTCAGGTTGCCCATGTCTTGGAGTGTTTGAGTCAACAAAAAATTTGGCTATTTCCTGTGGAGATGGAGCATGGAGTTGGAAATAATTCTGATATCTAACAGAAATTATTAGAAAACAAATTATCTAATAATTAAAAATGTTAGATAACAAATTATCAATGTTTTCTGTTATGCAAACATATCTATTTTATATAGATACATTCATATGTATATATAAGCATATATATTGTCATTAAACCTGGACAGACGTTTGAAAATTGGTCAATATTGATTAAAAGAAATGAGGGGAGTGATATAAAAGATTCCTCATATTTGAGATGCATCCAAGAAAACATATTTTGAAGTATTTCCACACACATATATATATGTATATATACTGAATTCTCCACAATTCAGTTTGTAAAATTTTCTTTCATCACTTTGAACTTCTCGTACCAAATATTTCAAGAGAAATCATTGATGATCAAAATTTCTCTTCCTTCATGCCACAGTGGTTCAGCTTCCTGCCCCCTCCACATCTTATCTTTTCTTTCTTGTCCTCCTTTGTATCTTTCTATTTGCCCATTAGAGAAAATCTAACTATCTATATTCAATAACCAAGTACATTTTTGAATCATTTTACTTTTAGGTTTTAATTTTTTTTCCATGCTGTTATACCTAAATGTAATTAAAACCATTGAACTTTTTTAACACACACACACACACATATATGTATATATGTCAAAATGTAATTTTAGGCAACTTTATTTAGGTGGCCAAACACTGTGCTTGCCCCCAAGCAAATTTAACTTAATGAACTGTTTGGGAAGCCCTGTATTACTTAATGATTTTCTAGCTGAATATTTCTGATCCTGTTTCTGAAAGTCTCTTCCTTAATCTAGCTCATCTTTCACTATTCTTTCTGTATTAAGAGATGGGGTTCATACTTCTGAGGACACCTTGAGCCCATAAAATTGCAATTATCTTTTACTTAAAGATACTGTTTTAAGAAAGCTATTGTTATCCTCACAATGGATACAGCTTTAAACATCCAGGTCTAGTAACATAGGGACATGTCTCAGCCACATGCACAGTGGTCAACTAGCTGAATTTGGGATAACAGCTACCCACTTCATGGGTAAAACAGATGCACAGGGCACTGTGCAGAGATCATAATCAGACTCTTCTTGCTAGCTGATCATTGAAATTATATGGTATATACATCAAAATCACTTCTCCACAATTCAGTCTGTAAAATTTTCTTTCATCACTTTGAACTTCTGGTACCAAATATTTCAAGAGAAATCATTGATGATCAAAATTTCTCTTCCTTCATGCCACAGTGGTTCAGCTTCCTGCCCCCTCCGCATCATATCTTTTCTTTCTTGTCCTCCTTTGTATTTTTCTATTTGCCCATTAGAGAAAATCTAACTAGATAACATGAACAGACTCAATATATTATGTTAATGGAGAAATATATTATAGGCTGTGTATTTTGTCAGCATTTTACCCAGTTGTCACAGAAGCATGGCACAAATGCTCCAGCAGGAAACTTAAAACCAGCAGTATTATATATAATAAGTAACTATCACCTTAGAGTATGCTTAGAAAATAAGTTCTTATCCAAAACACTGAGGGAAGACAAAGGTACAAGAATACAATAATTGTCAGTGTTGATAGGAAAACATAGGGTTAATAGTACATTTGAATTCTCAGTATTACACAAAGTAAGATCATGGCATCTGGTCCCACTGCTTCATGGGAAATAGAAGTGGAAAAGGCAGAAGCAGTGACCAATGTCCTCTTTTGTGGCTCTAAATTCACTGCAGATGGTGATGGCAGCTATAAAATGAGAAGACAGTTACTTCCTGGAAGAAAACCTCTCACAAATTTAGAAAGCAGGTTAAAAAGTGGAGACATGACTTGACCAATGGAGGCACATAGAGTCACATCCATGGTCTTGCCAGTAAACAGGTACAGATGTGAGAACACCAAACTGCTCTTCTGCGAATGACTTGTGAGTGTCCAGTGGATTGCAAGATCAAGCCAGTCAAACATAAAGGAAATCAACTCTGAAGATGCATTAAAATCACAGGCGCCAAAGCTGAGACTCCAAAGCTTTGACCAACTGACCAAAGAACTGACTCACTAGAAAAGACCCTGATTCTAAGAAGCAATGAAATCAGGAGGAGACATGTGTTAGAGAGGAGGAAAAGGTTGTCTACCTTCACCCAATCCATGGACATGATCTCAGGCATAACCTGGAAGATGGTGAGGGGCAGAGACACCTTGTGCACTGCAGTCCAAGGGGTCACAAAGAGTCAGACATTGCTTTTTGGCTGAACAACTACAAGATTTTAATAAAATGGATCTTCCAGTGTCGTGGTGGAGTCTCATAATGTTAGAGGAATAGGAGACACAGTCCACTTTCTCCTACACAAATCCATCAAAGGATGTATCACACATGGAACACCTTCCAGAAACCAATTTGTGAAAGATGTTGATGGGCCCTAGAAACTGAGAAAGGAAAAAAGTCTCTTAAAAACGAGGTAGGACAAAATAAGAGACATAAGGGAGGAAAAGTTTTTAGGGATGGAGACCTGTCTCGGAGAGGGTGTCATAAAGGAGGAGAAATTTTCACAATATAGAAAACCCTCTCTCATAGGTGTCAGTGGGAGAAGAAACAGAACCAGGGGAAGAAAGAAAACACACACACACAAACACAGATTATGCCAATAAATGCAATTACTAGCCAAGAAGTGGCTCAGATGCTCCACTGTCATCCATGGGGCCTGGGAGGGAGGCCTGGGATGTATCAAACACACTATGATTAGAACCAAGCTTTAGTGCCCTGAGGACAGCTAAGGTGACATAGAAACTTAAACCATGGGAACACTAGAGACAGAAATTTTAGAAAAATCCTTTCCTTCGAGAAGGTTCTAAGGCCACATAGTGAACCATGTCACACTCACAGAACAGAAGACTGTGCACTAGAAAATACAAAAGGAGACCAATCCAGCTTCCATTTAAGACTCTTCTCCCCATGGAGGGAGAGAGGAATTCATATGACTGCCAGAGGCAGAAGGAAATAGGCTACTGGTATCTTGGCCCCAGAGACATCCCCTACCATGCTCTAAGCTGGCTGACAGTTGCTAATGATGAATTCCTGGGTTCATGGACAGTTCACATAGGCCAAGATCATAATAGCCTGGGTTCAGCTACACTGAGGAGACCTGTGGCACACCTGAGACTGTGCCCTCTGGCACAGGAAGTGAATTGAATGGCTGAGACCAGAGAATGGCATAAGATGCATGGCCCAACTGGGACTGTGCCTTGCCCACTACACAGTCACCTGAGAGTTTGGACTTGGGAGGAGCACAAAGCACAGAGCCAACCATTGTCAGTTCTCTTGCTGAGCACCTAAGTGCCTGATTGGCTTAGACCTGGGAAATGCAAGAAACACAGGGCCCACTTGGGACAGTGCCCTCATGTAGCAACTGGGAGGCAGAGCAGGGTGGACCCAGAAAGTACATGTCACATTTGTCAGTGGCAAGGCCAATGTGGTTCATCCACCTTGAACAACCCCACATATACCAGTGGTATTTGTTTTCAGTGTCCCACCTCTCACCACCAAAACACTGAGAAAGTAGCGTGAATGAGTGTACCACACCCTTGTCTCATGTTGAAAGTCAGATATGGAGAGGCTTTCAAATAAAAGAAGGAAATATAAACAAAGAGTTGTAAAACAACACAGAAGTGACAGGTTCAATGGAATAAGTCTGCAATTAATGCCGAGACTGTTCAATTGAGGGACAGCAGCAGCCTCTGACAACAAGAACAATCTTCAACAAGAGACTTATCTGACACTGTACTGACACCACAAAGCATGCAACAACTTCTTTGAATATCTGAGATCGATTTCTATAAGATTTATTTAACTTTTAACAAGTTTCATCCTTTATTATATCCTAAACTCTTATTTCTATTAGCTATAATTCCTTTTCCAAACAAGGAAACAAATAAACCTATTTTTTAAACACTTCTTTTATTTTAAACACTTCTTTTATATATATGAGAATGAATTTGGCCTCCACTTTCTTTATTTACACTATTTATATGAGGCTAAACTTTATTCTCAGTTCTTAACTTTTGCTTTCCAAAAATTGTAATCAGTGTTGTAAATTTAGGAACAAAATCTTTAGGATATGATTTCACTTACATATTTGTTTCCTGAATTAATTTCTCTCTCCTCGTTTAACTCTTCTTTTTTTCTGCCTAGGCACCTCTCTCTCCTTCCTCCCTTTTCTCTGCTGTATGGAACTCTGTGAATCCTTTTGATTCTTTCTGGATGAGGAGAGTTGTGTCACCATTAACCTGGGGTTTTATCTTCTGTATTGTGTGGATGTGGATTTTTGATGCTACTCTAACCTGGGGACAGAGGACTTTGATTCCAGAACTGTAGATCAACATTGAACTCCTTACCTCAAGGAACATTAAAGGAGAAACACACATCCCAGAGTTTCCATGTCTACATGGAAAGCAATCTCCACACTTGAGGAAGCAAGTCCAGTACAAGAGAACCCACAGCTATTCTCCAACAAAACAAGAAAACAGCAGAGAATATTATAAAGGGTGGGGTGGGGTGCACAAAGCCATACAAAACTCACAAACACCCCAAAGGACATTGCTGGACAATTCATTTCATTCTAGAGAGAAGAGATACAGATCTGCCTGCCAGTGCACAGGCACAAAGTCCCCAAAGCATTAACCTTGACAAGTCACTGGTCTAATCCCATCCACAAAATGCAGGTTCCACAACACAGTGGAGACATAACCCTCTAGCCTGCAGAAAAGGGACCCAAACCATAGCAATCTTAACCAATGAAAAGGGAGAGAAATTTGCAACTGGTGAAGGTATTATGAAGACAAACAAACAAACAAACACACACACTAAAACAAACAAAGGAAGCAGAGACAGGAAGTTTTCCAGAAAAAATAATTCAGAATACTGAGAGTAAAGGCAAAAATCTTGAAAGCTAAATAGAGTTACCAGTAAATACACTGGAGGCCCAAACTGAGGAGAGATAACATGCTTGTCATGGATCTAAAAGAAATAAAGAAGAGTCAAGCAGTAATAACCAATGCAATTATTGAGATTAACAACACGCTGGAAGGAACCAACAGTAGAATAACTGAGACAGAGAAATAACTAATTAGGTGGAGGTAGAAAGGAGGAAATAGATGAAACAGTGGGGTGTGCAAAACAAACAAACAAACAAAGTAAAACAGGAAAAGCTCTGATTGGAGCAAAGATAAATGTCCCACTGTGAGAAACATAGATGTCTAGATGGAGAACAGCAAAACAAAAAGGGGTTCGGTACATGGAAAATTATTGAGGAAGCAAAAGTTGAAATCACTCTTAAATGAGTCAAGACACAAAAATTGGGACCAGACATGGAAAAATTGACCAGTTAAAAACTGGCAAAGGAGAGTGACAAAAGTCCATATTGTCACTCTGCTTATGTGAATCAACTGCAGAGTATGCTATTAAAATACCAGGTGACTGAATCACAAGCTGCAGCAAGGTTGTTTGGAGAAACATCAACAACCTCAGATATGTAGATGGTAGCACTGAAAATAATATAGAGTGAAGAGGAAATAAAGAGCCTTTAGATGAGGGTGAATGAGAAGGGTGAAAAACCGTACTGAAAACTTGACATTCATAAGATAAGGGAATCTGGTCCCATCACTACTCGGCAAATAGAACGGGTAAACATGTGCAAACAGTGACAGGATGAATTTTCTTTGGCTCTATAATTACTAAGAATGGTGACTGCAGTCATCAAGTTAAATGTCACTTGCTTCTTGATGTAAGAGCAATGACAAAGCTAGACATTGCATTAAGAAAAAGACACGCCACCTTACAAAATTCTCAGTAAATAAGAATAGTCAATTATGATACAAGTGGAGGCTATGGGATGTGGTTGAGTAATGTATATAGCTTTTGATTGCTAATTTATTTAGCATCTGTTTATTGCTAATTCAGTAAGTATTTAAAGCACATCATTTGGCAGGCACTACGCCTTAGCTGATGTGCAAGATACATAAGGAAACTTGGGTAGACATGAAACACATAGAAGAATTGGGTATCTGTGGTTAACTTGGTAGGAAGGCAGACAGGTTCTTTCCAATCCCAAGCAAGTGTTTAGGAAAAGTTGTGAAATGTGGCTTATTAATGACTGAAAATATTTTGCCTGATTGTAGCTCTAGAAGTTCAGTGAAACAGGTAGATAATGAAGTTACCAAGAGAAACAGATGTCATGTCTTCCAAGAACTGATCACCATGCTGAGATGCTGCATTCAAGCCAAGGTTTTAAGTCTGTCTTTGCAGGAACAGGAAAGCAACATCAAAATATACATTAGGAAATATAGGGTGGTGTCTTGGTGGGAGGAAATAAAGGCATGACATAAGGAGAGCAGAGCAAGAATGACCCTCTATAATGCCTCTCTTCCTTGTGTAAAATTTTCCTTTCAATGTAATGTTGAAAATCTGTTCAATTGAAAGCTTTGTCACTGTGCTGAAATCTTTGACTATGTCATGTTACCATTGGTATACCAGTCATGGTATAATATTGATCATGATTACTCTGTAGATTACATCCATATTTTTAAATAGTAAATAAATTTTTATATTTTTTTAATGAAGACAACTTTTGTCTAACCTCTTAGCTTTCTTTCCAATAACTGACATAATACAATAAAACTGAGAAAGTGCTGAAGTATATACTCTTCATTTTGCTTTTTCTAAATTTGATTTGTATTGGTTCCTTCTCCCTTACGACCCTAACATAGATACCCAGTCAGTTCAGCCTGGATGATTTCAGAAATCATTTAAGTTTCATTGTGCCTTTTAAATTCGTTCACCTTGTCTACTTTGTGAAACAATTCATTGGGTGTAGAGCCTGGTGGGCTGCTGTCTGCGGGGTCGCACAGAGTTGGACACGACTGAAGTGACTTGGCAGCAACTTACGTAGGATGCATGTTGACTGTTTCCTTGAACAGAAGAGTTTATACTAAAGCAGAGTAAAATATTCAGGAACTGAAATATTCATTTTACTCTTTTATTTATTTATTTATTTATTTATTTTTTTCAGTGGGTTTTGTCATACATTGACATGAATCAGCAATAGATTTACGTGTATTCCCCATCCCGATCCCCCCTCTCACCTCCCTCTCCACCCGATTCCTCTGGGTCTTCCCAGTGCACCAGGCCTGAGCACTTGTCTCATGCATCCCACCTGGGCTGGTGACCTGTTTCACCATAGATAATATACATGCTGTTCTTTCGCAACATCCCACCCTCACCTTCTCCCACAGAGTTCAAAAGTCTGTTCTGTACTTCTGTGTCTCTTTTTCTGTTTTGCATATAGGGTTGTCGTTACCATCTTTCTAAATTCCATATATATGTGTTAGTATGCTGTAATGTTCTTGATCTTGCTGGCTTACTTCACTCTGTATACTTAATTATTTCAAAATAGATATTGGCGCTATGAAGATAAACATGGAACTTTACTCTTCAAATAAGAGAATTGTAGGAATTTGTTGATATCTTCCCAACATTAATTTTAATTTTCAGCATCCTGCATCATCTGACACCTATTTGGTAGATCAGTTGTATTAGGATGATTTTCAAATAATAAAGATGGCTGGTGTGTTGAACTAGAGAGACAGCAATGTATCAGGGATATTTGGCACTGGAAAACATGAATTGCCTGCCTGTTGTAGTTTAGGAAAACGATCTTCATGTGCTGACATATTATTGTATAAACCTGGAAAGGTAGAAGGCTCCACCCTCAGTACAAAATAACTATTCTGTAATGGAGATACGATGTGGTTCAGAGAAGTAAAAGTAGACATAGCTGCAAAATTTTCCTTGGAACCATTGATTTAGTGCAGCTGCTATGTGAAAGCCCTTGACAAATGCTCAACTTAGATTATTGGATGGGGTGGGAGATGGGAGGGTGTTCCAAAAGGGAGGGAATATATGTATATCTATGACTGATTAATTTTGAGTTGTGACAGAATACAGCAAAATTCTGTAAAGCAATTACCCTTTGATTAAAAAAACAACAACAGCAACAGGAGGCTGATGTATCACAATATGCTGCTCTGGTCTAATTGATATTGATGATGGAGAAGAGAAATGATTTCAATTTGGGCCACTTGTGTCAGCAACTATGTCGTTGGTAGAATGCTTTTGTAAGAATGGAACACTTAAACTTGTGCAAGCTGAAAATACATTATCTTTTCTAGTTCCATCTCTTTTCAGGATGGAAGTCAGAGTTGTAATTATCCACATTACCCCATACTCTAACATGCTTCTTCTTATAATCTCGGAATAATGAAGATACTGTAGAGACACTTTTATTCCCAACTCTTCTTTTTATTCTTACTAAACTTGGGGATTACCTCGTTCAAAATGTGGTATGATGGAATTGCAACTAGTACAAAAGGATATATATATATATATATAAATATATATACATATATATATATATATATATATATATATATATATATATATATATTTGTTAACTTTTTCAATGCAGGTAAATCAGAAAAACAGAGAAAAATTGATTTTTTTAATCACAAAAAAGTTAATAAAAGTTAAATAATCCCCCTCCATTAGTAGTTTTAAAAACTTACAAAATAGTAGAAATTTTGCTCCTCAAGTAAAATATGTTGTAAATCTACAGTAAATATCATTTAAATGGCTTCAGGGTTTTTATCTTTTTCCAAGTTTTTTTTTTTTTTTTTTTCTTTCAAAATATAATTTAAGTCATCTTTATTAAACTGGCCAAGCAACTGGCACTCCCAAGGGAGGACATCACCAGCTGGTCAACACTGAAATCAGATTGATAATTTCTTTGAAGGCCAAGACAGAGAAGCTATATAGAGTCAGCAAAAACAAGACCAGGAGATGACTGTGTCTCAGATCATGAACTCCTTCCTGCAAAATTCAGATTAAAATTGAAGAAAGTGGGGAAAAACAATAGACCATTTAAGTATGACATAAATCAAATCCCTTATGACTATATAGTGGAAGTGATAAATAGATTTAAGGGACTAGATCTGACAGATAGAATGCCTGAAGGACTATAGACTGAAGTTCATTACATTGTACAGGAGATAGGAATCAAGACTATCCCCAAGAAAAATAAATGCCAAAAAGCAAAATGGCTGTCTGAATAGGTCTTAGAGATAGCTGTGAAAAGAACAGAAGCAAAAAACAAAGGAGGAAAGGAAAGATATAACCATTTAAATGCAGAGTTCCAAAGACTATCAAGGAGAGATAAGAAAGACTTCCTCAGCAATCAATGCAAAGAAATAGAGGGAAAAAATACAATGGGAAAGACTAGAGATCTCTTCAGGATAATTGCAGATAATGAGGGAACATTTCATGCAAAGATAGGCTCAATAAAGGACAAAAATGGTAGGAACCAAACAGAAGCAGAAGACATTAAGAAGAGGTGGCAAGAATACACAGAAGAACTGTAGAGAAAGATCTTCACGACACAAATAATCACGATGATGTGATCACTCACCTAGAGCCAGACATCCTGAAATGTGAAGTCAAGTGGACCTTAGGAAGCATCACTCAAAACAAAGTGAAAAGTTGTTGCTGAATGATCAGACGCAGGATTCTTGGCCTCTGGAGGAGACGAATTCAATCAGGGGCCAGAGACGAGGCTGGATCACTCAGAGCTTTTGTGTAATAAAGTTTTATTAAAGTATAAAGGAGATAGAGAAAGCTTCTGACATAGGCATCAGAAGGGGGCAAAAGAGTACCCCCTTTGCTAGTATTAGCAATGGAGTTATATACACTCCAATGAATCCAAAGAATATCTGGAGGTTGTAAAGACCTCACCAGACCTACTCCCATAATTTACATTTTAAGATAACAGAGTTGGCCAGAAGGTTTAATCCAAAGATTGTCCTCAGGCAGGATCATCCTTGTAAAGACCAGACCTACTCCCATAATTTATGTTTTAAGATAACAGAATTAGCCAGAGGGTTTAATCCAAAGACTGTCCTCAGGCAGGATACATTATTGTTATATAGCCACACACAATCTGTTAATTAAAAGAAAGGAATGTCATAAAGCTTAGAATGGCACCAGATAATTCATCCCTGGCCAGAAAACGATTGACTTGAATCTTGTAGAAGGGCAGATTATCAACAAATAGTTTCATTTACATAGATTAGGGAACGATACCTGAGTAAGTAGGTTGGGCCATTTGGCAGAACCAACTTGAAGATAGAGTCATAGCTTAAGTCAACATTTCCATAACAAAAAGAAATGTATTGGTTAACTCAAGGTTTGAGAGTAGTTAGCTTCAGGTGAAACCAGGCATCATGGCAACACAGCATTTTAAGAGAAACCTCCTTTTAAATTTCTGTAGAGAAGAAAACATATCACTGGTTTGTTTCCTCCTGCCAATTAAGAGAGATAAAAATGTCTGGCACTTGCAGCCTCTTTCGTCCATTTGGAGACCCCCGGCCTTCCTGCCTGTTACCCTCTCAGAAGCTAGTGGAGATGATGAAATTTAAGTTAAGCTACTTCAAATCCTGGAAGATGATGCTGTGAAAGTGATGCACTCAATATGTCAGTAAACCTGCAAAACTCAGCAGTGGCCACAGGGCTGGAAAAATGTCAGTTTTCATGCCATTCCCAAAGAAAGGCAATGCAAAAGAATGCTAAAACTACCGTACAATTGCACTCATCTCACACATTAATAAAGTGATGCTAGAAAGTTGTTGTTGTTGTTGTTGTTGTTGTTGTGTGTGTGTGTGTGTGTGTGTGTGTGTGTGTGTTTTAACTAAGACATGACTTGGCCAATAGAGGTCCATAAAGTCACATCGATGGTCTTTCCAAACACATGTAGAGATGTGAGAACTCCAAAGAATTGAAGATTTTGAACTGCTTTGCTGTGGAGGACTTCTGAGAGACCCCTGGATGGCAGGAATATCAAACAAGTGAATGCTAAAGTAATGCTAAAGTAAATCAACTTTGAAGAATCATTGGAAGGACTGTTGCTGAAAATAAAGCTCAGAAGCTATGTCCATCTGAGGAAAACAGCTGACTCATTAGAAAATACCCTGATCTTTAAGCAAATGTTGAAAGCAGGAGGATCAATAGGTGAGAGGGGATGAGACATTTGGATAGCATCAGCGATTCAAAAGATAGGGCCTCGGGAGACTATTTGAGATGGTGAGGGACAGAGAGGTCTGATCTGCTACAGTCCAAGGGTGCACAAAGAGTCAAACATGGCTTAGTGTCTGAAGAACAACATTTCAGTTAATAAATGGGTTTTTCAGGTTGACAGTTGGTCCGTAAAATATCAGAGGAAAAGAAAGGAAAGATCACTCTCACCCCAACAGATTCATCTAAGGATCAACTACATGTGGAAGAACTCACATTAAACAAATTGTGAACACGGTTGACTGACCTAAGATTACCAGAAAGTCAAATATGTCTGCAAAAGGAGGTAGGGCAAAACAAAAACAAAAACACATAAACAGAGATAAAGTATTTAGGGGCTGAGGCAGGTCTTGGAGAGGAAGTTGTAAATGAAGAGAAGCTTGCAGACAATAGTAAACCCTCTCAAATCAGTGACAGTGGAGAACTCTGGGATCGCATAGAGCAACATAACGAAGGGAAAGAAAAACAAAAACAGATGTCCCTAACTGTAATTACCAGCAGAGAAAAAGCACAAATACTCCTGTCCACCATCATTGAAGTGGACATGTGAGGGATGCCTGGGCTCTGTCCACTGCCCTATGGTAAATACCCAGTTTTAATGCTCTGAGGACGATCTGACAGAGCTAAAGTGAATTAGCAACCTAAATCATAGGAACACCAGAGACAAAACTGCCAAAAAGGACCTTTCTTGAGAGAAGTCTTTATGGCCACAAGGTGAAAACTGACACATTCACAGAACAAAAGACTTCACATTACAAAATATCAAAGGTGTGCAAGCTAGCTGCCATTTATGGCCCTCTCCTCCATAGAGGCAGAGAGAAATGTTTGCATCAGACAGAGGCAGAAGGCAAGAGGCTGGTCTTACATCAGCCCACGAGACCACATCTCCCACCAAGCTCTGAGCAGGCTGCCAGTTGCTAATCATATCTTCCTGGGTGCATGCACAGTTCACATAGGCCAGGGGGCATCAAAGCATGAGTTCAGCACCCCTGCAGAGCCACAGGGAATTCTTGTAAATTGCCCCACTGGCAAAGCTGACAATGAAGGAAATTTTCATGGTTCAAAATAGACTGGAGTTAAAAATCCCCTCCAGGTCTTCCCCACCATTCTATGCAAAACAAAGAACTTTCTCACCTGAAGAATAAAAAGGGACTTTAAGCCTGATTACACCCAGCTCCCAGCTGGTCCAGCCTCTGGCTAATCTTTAATTCCTTGCCCCAGCCATTTAAGAGATAACTACTCTGAACAACCTTGGTGAAGAAAAGGGCCCCTTAAGACAGTAGCTTTCCATATATATGGCTATATATATACTTACTCTTTTCTTGGGTTAGTGCAGCAGCTCAGTAATCCAACTGCTGCCCTCTCCTGCCTCATTAACGGTGACCTATTCCCATACAGAGCTGGTCTCATTCTTTTTCTGAACCTTGCTTTCTCTAACTCCCTTACCCTACAAACAAACTGAGTGGCTGGGACCTGACAGGTACATAAATGCATGGCCTACCCTGGACAACACCTTGCCTGCCAGCCAGTTTCCTGAGCAGTTTGGGCCTGGAAAGGAAACAAACCATATAGCTATTTGTGTTCAGTGCCCTTGCAGAGCACTTGAGAGCCTGAGTGACTTAGAACTGGGAAGTTCATGAAATACAGGTTCCAATCTGGACAGTGTCCTGGCGGATCACCCGGGAGCCTCAGCAGGGTGGACCAAGAATGTACATGTCACCAGTGGCAAGCCCACTGTGGTCCATTCACCTTATGCACCCCCATCCACATATCCCACCAGTATTTGTTTTCAGTGTCCTCCCCCTCACCACTGCAACACTGAGCAAGAGAGGTGAAATAAGCCCCTGCTGTCCCCTCATGTTATGGTGTAAGCTAGTCATGTGTAAATTTGTCACGGCAGAGAACTGTAAACTGAAGAAGTAAAAATAAGCAAAGTAGGGTAAAATAGCCCAGAAGTGACAGGCGCAA
This sequence comes from Dama dama, assembly GCF_033118175.1. Taxonomy (NCBI): domain Eukaryota; kingdom Metazoa; phylum Chordata; class Mammalia; order Artiodactyla; family Cervidae; genus Dama; species Dama dama. Next base: position 1,173,388 of record NC_083715.1, on the reverse strand, counting down.
CAAATTGAAATTCTGAAGTCAATGCAGAAACTGTGTAATTCAAGGACACCAATAGCCTTTGGAAACAAGCAGAAGCAGGAAAAGGAGACTAACTGACTCTGATCTGACACAACTAAGCTCACAGCAGCTCTAGATTCCTTGCTAGATTATTCTTTACTGTTTTCATTTGTTTTAAATAAACATTTTTCCTCTTATTATTCCCATTGCTTTCATTGCTATATACTACATTTTAAGTCTGAAAATTTTTGGTTTCTATCTTTTTGCTAGTTTTTATAGTAGTCTAAATTCTATTCTAGGTTATTGTTTTTGCTTTTTGAAACTTTTTTTTAAATTAATCAATGTTTATACTTTGAGGAATGTTATCGTTAGAATCTATTTTCATTTATGGATTTAATTCCTGAGTTGATTGTGCTCTCATCTTTTTACTCTCCCTTTTCTCCTCCTAGAAAACTCTATCTTCCTCCTCACTTTGTTCTGCTCTGTAAAACTCTGTGAATCCCTTCGACTGTTTTTGGCTATGCAGAATTGCTTCACCATCAAAATTTGGTTTTATCTTCTGTTCTGTGGATGCAGAATTGTTTATGCTACTGTAACTCAGGATCCAAACCCAGAGGCCACGAAGTCAATTCCAGATCTTGAGATCATTGTTGAACTCCTGACACCAAGGAACATAAGAAGAGAAGAACATTCAAAAGTTTCTATGCCTACATGGAAATCAAGCCCCAAGCTGAAGCCAGCAATTTCAGTGCAAGACAATCCACATCTATTCTCCAGCAAAGCAGAAACACAAAAATTAATATTATAAAATGCACTTCCTGAAGCCATACCAAACCCACAGACACCACAAAGAATATTACAGGCCAATTCACTGCACTTCATAGAGACATAACCCGGCTCCATCTGACACACCACAGCACAAGATCCAATAAGCATTAAGCTTTGACTACTTAGTGGTGCAACCCCACACACAAAGATCTGGTTCCACAGCAGAGTGGAGCCATAACCCTCCAGCCTGCAGAAAGGTGACCCAAATCACAGCAAACTAAACAAAATGAAAAGGGAGAGAAATGTGCAGCTGGTGAACGTTGATGATAAAAACCCACGAAAACAAAGAAAAGAATAGTAAATAGGAAGTTTCCCTAAACAATTATCCAGAATAATGAGGGTAAAGATGACCAAAATCTTGAAATCCAAGTGGAGTTGCCAGTAAATACACTGGAGGCCCAAACGGAGAAGAAATAAGCATGTTTATCATGGATCTAGAAGAAATAAAGAAGAGTCAAGCCATAATAATCAATGCAATAGCTGAGATTAACAACACCCTGGAAGGAATCCACAGTAGAATAACTGAGAGAGAAAAAGAACTAATTAGGTGGAGGTAGAAAGGAGGAAGGAGAAGGCAATGGGACCCCGCTCCAGTACTCTTGCCTGGAAAATCCCATGGATGGAGGAGTCTGGTAGGCTGCAGTCCATGGGGTCTCTAAGACTCGGACACGACTGAGCGACTTCTCTTTCACTTTTCATTTTCACACATTGGAGAAGGAAATGGCAACCTACTCCAGTGTTCTTGCCTGGAGAATCCAAGGGATGGGGGAGCCTGGTGGGCTGCCGTCTATGGGATCACACAGAGTCAGACATGACTGAAGTGACTTAGCAGCAGCAGCAGAAAGGAAGAAGCAAACAAAATATAGTGGGGTGTGGTTAAAAAAAAAGAAAAAAGAAAAACAAGAAAAGCTGTGAAAGTTCTCGGACAATATCAAATGCCCTATCATGAGAATACTAGTTGTCCAAATGGAGAAGACTGAAGAAGAAGAAGAGGAAGAAGAAGGGGAAGGGGAAGGAGAAGGGGAAGGAGAAGCGGAAGGAGAAGGAGGGGAAGGGGAAGGGGAAGAAGAAAGATATCAGCTGATCTTCCAATAGAAACTCTTCAGGCCAGTAGAGGATGGTAGCAAATTCTTAAAATGATGAGTGAGCTAAACCTAATGCCAATAAGGATCTCATTCAGATATGAAGGAGAAATCATATGGTTTAAGCAAAAACTGCAAGCATTCATTAACATGAAACTGCTAAACTCGTAATGATGCTGTTAAACTGGGGCACTGAGTTCATATGTCATAAGATTTATAAAACTAGTCAGTGGCCATGAGATAGGAAAAGGTCAGTTTTCATTGCAACACCAAAGGAGGGTAAGATCAAGGAATGTTCAAACTGGTGTGCATTTTTACTCCTTTCACATTCTAGCTAGGTAAAACTCACAATTATTCAGCAGTACACAAACCAAGATGTGAAAGCTAGACTTGGAAACAATAGACGGACCAGAGAACAATTAGGAAACAATGGAATTTCAGAAAATCATTTACTTCTGCTTCAGTGACTCCACTAAAGACTTTGGCTGTGTGGATCACAGTAAACTGGGGACAGTTTATTATGTGTCCACAGACCTTCTTACCTACCACCTGAGAAAAGTATATGCATGTCAAGATACAAGAGTTGGAACAAGACATGGAACAACTGACCAGTTTAAACCTGGGATTGGCGAGTGACAAGACTGCACATTATCACTCTGCTTATGTGAAACATATGTAAACTATACTATTCCAAATGCCAGGTTGGATGAATAATAAGCTGGAATGAAGATTTCTGGGATAAATGTCAACAATCTTAGATATGCAGATGGGGACACTGCAAAAATAGAAAGTGAATAGGAACTAAAGAGTGGCCTTATGAGAATGAATGAGGCGAGTAGAAACCTTGCTGAGAACTCAACATTCAAAAGCCCAACAGCAGGGTGTCTGGTCCCATCATGTCTTGGCAAATAGAAGGGGAAAACGTGGAACCAGTGACAGACTTAATATTCTTCAACTCCAAAATCACTGTGAATGTTGACTGCAAGTATGAAATTAACAGACACTTGCTTCTTGGAGGAAAAGCTATGACAAACCTACACCTTGTATTAAAAAGAAGAGACATGAGTCTATTAACAAAGGCCCCCTCCACCACAAACGCCTATGGTTTATCCAGTAGTCATGTATAGATGTGAAAATTGGAATGTCAAGAAGGCCGAGAGCTGAAGAATTGATACCTTCAAACTGTGATGCTGGGGACAACTCTTAGGGGTCGCTTGGACTGTTTGGAGATCAAGCAAATCAATCCTCAAGGAAACCAACCTTAAATATACTGTTGAAGCATGAAAGCTGAAGCTGAAACTTGAGGATTTTTCCAACCAGACGCCAAGAGCCAACTTTAGAAACACCATGATGCTGGGAAAGATTGAGGACAAGAGGAAAAGGAGGTGACAGAGGATGAGACGGTTGGATGATATCACCAATTCAATGGACATGTGTTTGAGCAAACTGTGGGAAACAGTGAAAGAGAGGAAGGCCTAGTGTGGTGCAGTACAGGGAGCCACAAAAGAGTTGGACATGACTGAATGAACAAGAGCAATCAAAATGTCCACAACTACTTCTTAAAATCACTCTAAAATCTATTCAATAAAAGAAATAGCAACAACAAGAACCACAAAACCCAACACATTAAGGTGATATATCAGAAGATGGGATGATGGATTTTTTTTTTTTTTTTTAAATCGGCAACTATAAACTGTCAAAGAGGGAAATCTTACAAATGAATAGACTTTCACCATATACTGTAAGGAAGATTTTATGCAAGCAATAAGCAATAGAGTGCCATAGTTACTATACTAATAGTAGACAAAACAGACTTTAAATAAACAATGATATGAAACAAATGACATTAAATATATTCAGTTCAGTCACACAGTCATATCTTATTCTTTGCCACCCCATAGACTTGAAAGGTTGTTGCTGAACCTCAAAAAGAGGCTAGAATACTTGGCCTCTGGAGGAATAGAATCAAATCCGGGGCCAGAGGAGAGGGATGACCACTCAGAGCTTTTATGTAATAAAGTTTTATTAAGCTATAAAGGAGATAGAGAAAGCTTCTGACATAAACATCAGAAGGAGGTAGAAAGAGTACCCCCTTGCAAGTGATAACAGTGAAGTTATATACTCTTCAATGAATCAAGAGAATGTCTGAACGTTGTAAAGACCTCACCAGACCTACTCCCATAATCTACATTTTAAGATAACAGGATTAGCCAGAAGGTTTAATCCAGAGACTCTCTTCAGGCAAGATACAATAGTGTTATACAATCCTAAGGAAAGTAGAGGAAAGAAAAAAAAAAGGGGGGGGGGGAGAAAAGTCCATCTTCTTACCTCCTTGAGAATTTTGTATCTCTCTCTCCTTGGGGACATCTAAACTACTTATCAGCCTCCCTAGGAAATGACTCTCTCATTCCCCTCTTTTCTTATAGAAGAATTATGTTGCCAAGGGAAAGTGGCATCATTTTCATTCAATGATTACTTCCTGCTGTTTAGGGGCATGACCCCTACATTGTTGAGGCCAAATATTCTCCTAAACCTCATATTGAGGGTCTCTGATTAAAGGGGCCCCAAGTGATAGTTGGAGGAGTCTGTGGCACTTGTAGGGCCTTGGACAACCATTTGTAAATTAAAAGCTTTTAGACGCTTAGAAAACCCCATTATACAGTTACAGGCATAAGGCAAAATAGTCATTAAACCAAGTCAAAATCAAAATGAAAAGTCACATTATGCCCATAGCTACTTCAGTCCATCTGAAGTTTGTTAGATGTCATCAGTTTAACAGGCATTACAGGCAATTGTTGTTGAAGGTGTTTGCAAACTTGGAGAACATCTTTTCCTTGAAATGGAGATGTCCACCATGGGAAGCCTTCCACTTATGGAGAGGGGAGTGCTTCACAGACCCAGCAGTTAGACTGATTGTTGAATTCAGTGTAGGATTGAGCCCAGGACAGGAAGGCATTGTCTTGAAGATCAAAGTGCAGACTCAGGATTTTTGGAGTCAGCAGAAGTAGGCTCACATAGATGATCAGACCCACTGCAAAGTACAAAGTGAGAGCACAGAAAGGAAACACATAAAATGAAGTCATTTCATTCTGGTCAGGGTGCCGACTCTTAACTCGAGTGTGATGTACCCATGAATCAATTTCTGGAACTTTGGCAGCTGTGAGAGAAGAAAGAATAACCTGGTAAGGGCCTTCCCAGAGGGGCTCAAGGGATGACCCCCAAATCCCAATGTTTTTATGAGAACCTTGGTTCCTGGCTCAAATAGAGTCTTGCATGTGTCAGGAGTCATCTCCTGGAGTTCTGTTAATGCCTGTTGAAAAGCTGAGAGCTGAGTTACATAACTAGTTAATCCCAGGGCTTCAGGGTCTATAACAATGTCTTTTCATAAGAAAGACCTCCCATAAAAACATTCAAAGGATGACAGTCCCTCCTTTTTGGGGGTAGTTCGAGCACTCATGAAAGATCTGGGAACGACTTTAATCCAGTTGTCCAGTGTCTCTTCAGTTAATTTGTACAGATGTCTTTTGATAAAATCATTAGCTCTTTCAACCTTTCCTGAGAGTGAGGTCTCTAGGAACAGTGCAAGGGATATTCTATTCCAAGAGCTTTAGACACCCCCTTAGTTGCAGCAGCTGTAAAGGCGGAGCCATTGTTACTCTGAAGGCTCCGGTGGCAGCCCAAACCTGGGGATAATTTCATGGATTAAAATCTCTATTACCTCCGTAGCCTGTTCACTATGATAGGAAAAAGCTTTAATCCATCCAGTAAAAGTATCCATTCAAATTTTATGTAAGAATACCCAAAAGCTTTTGGTATATGAATAAAACAAATTTCCCAGTCCTCTCCAGGATACTTTCCATTTCCTTGTAATCCAGATTTTGCTAGCTTTCAGTCTTTGGGTTATGTTTCTGACAAACTTCACATCTTTTGATAATATTCTTTAAAGTTTTCATTATCTTTTTACCTTCAAACAAATGAGAAGCCTTCTGGTAAGTACTCTGTGCATCTAATTGTAAACTCTGGTGTAAAGCCTTAAGAAATTTCCATTGTGCATTTTTAGGAATTATTAATCGTCCATCCTCGGACTGTAACCACCCTTTATCAATAATCTTTGCTCCTCTTTTCTCATATATTTCTAATGCTTCCTCAGTATATTGTTTGTTTGTTTTTTCTGTTCCACAGGACCTGTCCAGATCAAAGACATCTGTACTGAAGGGTTTTCATGCATTGCTGCTTTTCTGGTTTGACAGTCAGCCAACTGATTACCTTCGGCTACATTACTCCCATCTCTGCTTTGCCCTTTGCAATTCATCCTGCTAGTTCTGTAGGAAAACATATAGCAGTTAAAAGCCTCTCGATCTCTCTGAAATGTTTAATAGGTTCTCCTATTGCTGTTTCAAACTGTCTTTATTTCCATATTGCAGCATGAGCTGTAAATTGAAATAAGCATACTTAGAATCAATGTATTTATCTGCTGCCCTTTGCTTAACTCAAGAGCTCGGGTCAGAGCCACAAGCTCCTCTAAGTGAGCATTGCTTCTGTGGGGCAGAGATTTTGCTTCTAAAACCTGTTCAGCAGTTACCACATCATAGCCTGCTTTACACTTTCCATCCCAAACAAAAGAACTGCCATCTCTAAATACTTCCATGTCAGGATTATCTAGTGGGGTATCCTTTAGATCTTCCTGAGATGCATAGTTTAAAGTTAGGAATTGGGAACAGCCATGATCAGCTGTTTCAATTTCCTTTTCAGCAAGAAAAGTGGCAGGATTTAACTTTCCACAAACTTTAAGCTTAGTTACTGGTTCTTCTAACAATAATGACTGATATTTAAGAAGCTGCTGCCCGTCATCAAATACTAGCCTTAGAATTTGAGATTCCACTCATATCATGAGAAGTCAGTAGAGTAAGGTTTCATCCATTGACTACTTTTAAAGCTTCAGGTGCTAATAAAATCATTGCCCCAATTACTCTTAGGTAGTGGGGCCACCTACGATAAATTCTATATAATTTTCTGCTTAGATAAACAATAGGTTGCTGCTGAGGCCCTTGCAGTTGTGTCAAAACCCCCAAGGTCATACCTTTTCTTTCAGCGACAAACAAATTAAATTCTGAGCATGTGGGCAAGCTCAGAGCAGGAGCTTGCAGGAGAGCAGTCTGAAGATCCTTAAAAGCCTCTTGAATATCTGGATATTAAAGCAGTGTGTCTCTTCGGGTCTGCTGAGTTTCAGCTGTAAGTTTATTTAAAGGCCAGGCAAGATCCCCATAACCTGAAATCTAAATGCGACAGTAGCCTGTGATTTCCAAAATCCTCTCAATTGTCTTAAAGTCGTAGGAAGGGGATGATTTAGTGTAGGTTTAATTCTCTTGGGCCCTTGCTCCTAGGCCTTTTGATATGATTAGGCCCAGATATCTAACAGATTGTTGACAAACCTGAGCCTGTTCTTTTGATGTCCTGGAACTGAAGCCTGCCAGAAAGTTTAAGAAATCTTCTAAAGCTCAGGAACAAGCTTATTCCATCTCAGCACAGAGCAAAACACTATCTGCATATTTTAACACCCCCGCTTCGGAGCTATTAAAGTTTTGTAGATCCCTTGACACACTTTGTCCAACTAAGTGATGACTGTCATGAAATCCCTGGGGCAAAACTATACAGTTTAACTGAGAAGCTGGCAGCATTAGGCCCTCAAAGGCAAATAGAAATTGACTTTCCTCCATGAAAGCCACTGAGTAGAAGCATCTTTTAAATCAATTACAGAGAAATATTTGGCTCGTTCAGGAATTTCAGACATTAGAGTGTAAGGATTAGGCAATGCGGGGTGTAAAGGAACTATAGCCTCATTTATTTCTTGTAAATCTTGAACTAGTCTGCATTTTATATTTTATTTCTTTATACTCAAATTAGGAGTGTTGCAGGGACTGTTACAGGGAATTAATAGTCCCTGCTCCTTTAAATTTTTGATGATGGGTTTTAACCCTTCCTTAACCTCAGGTTTCAGTGGATACTGCTTCTTATGTGGAAATAAGTGTGGGTCCTTGAGCTTGACAACTACAGGAATAATATGTTGTGCTCAACCCACAGATTTTCCATCAGCCCATACCCTAGGATTTACTTTTTGTTCAATTAAAGGGAGAGAAAGGGAAGGCTCCATGTTCATGAAAACAGTGGCATGGACCTTGCTCAGTACATCCCTCCCCAAAAGAGGTGAGGGAGATTCTGGCATGATCAGAAACTTGAGTGAAAATTGCACAGGATCCCAGTCACAACTTAGAGGAACACTGAAGTAACGCTTTTTGGCTCAGCCAGACATTTCCATTATGGAAGGGGATCAGAAAGAAAGTGGATCAGGTGCTTCAGTAAGCACTGATTAAGTTCCCCCAATATCTGAAAGGAAATTGACGGATTGGCCCATCACAGTTATTAATACCTGGGGTTCCTCAGGTGTAATTAGGATGGGAGCTTGTGTGGGGACCCCCAGGCCCTTCCAGTCCTGATTATCTTGAGAGTCTGACCCCTGAAACCTACACCTCTGGGGGCAGTCTCTCTGCCAGTGTGGTCCCTTGCAAACTGGACATGGACCTGGGGGCGGCTTGAAGCCTGAAGAGGTGCCCTTCCTTTCCACAGAAAAAGCAAGCCCATCCTTTTTCACCTGGGTCCCTCAGGGCATTTTTCTCAGGCTGTCGAACAATGGTTTTCATAGCCATTGCGAGGGCTTCCACCTGTTCCTTTATCATTTCCTGCCTTCTTTCTTTTCCTCGTATTCCCTACCATAATAGACTGTCTGAGCCAATTGTAACAGATTATCTAAAGGCTGATTTGGTCCATGTGCCTATTTTAATAGCTTACAGCGGATATCTGGAGCCAACTGTGTGAGAAATCTATTCATTAATATCACTTTTCCTTCTTCACTTTCAGGATCAATCTCTACAAATCTGTGAAGGGCTTCTCTCAGTCTATTTGGAATTTACCAGGAGCTTCCTTCTCCTCCTGCTCTATGTTTGCCAATTTGCCATATATTAAAGGCTTAGTACGTGCTTGTCTGAGTCCTTTAGGAATACATCCGAGGAGAAGAGCTAAGATGGTGGAGGAATAGGATAGGGAGACCACTTTCTCCCTTACAAATTCATTGAAAGAACATTTGAACGCTGAGCAAACTTCACAAAAGAACTTCTGACTTCTAGCAGAAGACATCAGGTGCTCAGAAGAGCAGCCCATTGTCTTTGAAAGGAGGTAGGATGAGATATAAAAGATAAAAAGAGAGGCAAAGGAGCTTGGAAAGGAGACCCATCCCAGGAAGTGAGTCGTCATAGAGGAAGTTTCCAAACACCAGGAAACCCCCTCATTGGCGGGTCTGGGGGAAGTTTTTGAATCTCAACCAAACTTGGAGGAAAAATAAATAAAACACACAGATTACATGCCTAAAAGCAACTCCCAGCAGAAAAGTACTCCAGACACCCTGCACCCACCACCCACAATTGGGGACGGAACAGAGAGGATCAGGCGGCATTGCTTAGGGAAAGGACCGGGCCTGAATGCCCTGAGGGCAATTGGAGGGAGTTAACATGAGACAGCATCTTAAACTGTGAGATAGCAAGAGAGATAGAGAAAATTACCCCGAATGGCCCGAACACACAGCTGGCCATTCACAGAACAAAGGGACTGAGCAATTCCAGAGAAGAGCTAACCGGAGGACTGGTCCACCCCCCGCTGGAGGCAGGAGGCAGAGGGGAGGGGAAGGGGCAAACGTGGCCCCAGAAATGGCACCCCCTGCCAAACAGGCTCCCAGTTTCTAACCAAAGACTTCCTGAGATTCTGGATGGTTGACATCTGCCGTGAGGGTCGTGGTTAGAGGCCAGCTCCCGAGAACAGACACAAGGCTCACACACCTGACTGGCACCCATGGAAACTGAGACTGGGACCGCAGAGGGGAGAAGGCACACCACACCCGGGGAGAGTGCACTCGTCACAGCTCCTGGCTGTCTGAGCTGCTCGGGCCTGGGAAGGAACAAAACACAGGCCCAACTGAGTCTGCGCTTTTGTGGAATACCTGAAAACTGGAATTGCATGCAATGGAGGGCCCACTCCATATAGAGCAGCCAGGAGCCTGAGCAGTGTAGACGAGGAAAGCACACACACTTGAGCCGGGGCAAAGCCAATGTGGCCAGAACACTGTGAGTGCTCCGCACACAGGCCGGTGACAATTGTCTGCAGTGCCCCTCCGTCGCTACAGCACAGCTGACCAAACAAACCTAAACAAGAGACCACCCCTGCCCGCTTCTGTCAGGGTGGAAATTAGACACTGAAGAGACCGGCAAAGAGAAGCCAAATAAACAAAGGGAACCGCTTCAGAAGTGACCGGTGCAACAGATTAAAATCCCTGTAGGTAACACCGACTACACAGGAAGGGGCCTATGGATATCAAGAAGTGTAAGCTGGAATGAGGAGCTATCTGAAACTGAACTGAACCCACACTGACCGCAACAGCTCCAGAGAAATTCCTAGATGTAATTTTAATTTTTTAAATTATTTTTTCTCTTTTTTTTCTCTTATTTACTTTTAAAGTCGTCTATTACTCCTTATTTTCATTATCATTTCACTATAGCTTTGAGGGAAAAAAAAAAAAAGAGGCCCTATTTTTGAACCAAACTTCACATATATTTCTAATTTTTTGTGTTTTTGTTTTTAATATTATAGTTTAAGGGTCTAACTTCTACTCTAGATTTTTAATCTTTGTTTTTCAGTATTTGATATCAATTTTGGACACTTAAGAATTCAGTATTCAGTACCCATTTTTACTCAGGAGTGTGTTGATTACACTCTCCCACCTTTGACTTTCTGTTTTCTCCCTCAGATCACCTCTATTTCCTCCCTCCCCCTTCTCTTCCCAGTCCAATTCTGTGAATCTCTGTGGGTGTCTGGGCTACAGAGAACACTCTGGGAACAGGGAACTGCATAGATCTGTCTCTCTCCTCGAGTCCCCCCTTTTCTCCTCCTGCTCATCTCTATCTCCATGCTCCTTCTCCTCTTCTTCATGTAACGTGGTGAACCTCTCTGGGTGTCCCTCACAGTGGAGAGTCTTTTCACCATTAACCTAGAAGTTTTATCATCAGTCCTATATAGTTGGAGAAGTCTTGAGACTACTGGAAGAGTAAGACTGAAATCCAGAGGCAGGAGACTTAAGCCCAAAACCTGAGAACACCAGAAAACTCCTGACTACAGGGAACATTAGGTAATAAGAGACCATCCTAAGGCCTCCATACCTACACTGAAATCAACCACCACTCAAGAGCCAATAAGTTCCAGAGCAAGTCATACCACACAAATTCTGTAGCAATGTAGGAACGTAGCCCTGAGCGTCAACATACAGGCTGCCCAAAGTCAAACCTCACACATAGACCCATCTCAAAACTCAGTACTGGACACTCCATTGCACTCCAGAGAGAATAAATCCAGTTCCACACAGCAGAACACCAATGCAAGCTTCCCTAACTATGAAACCTTGACAAGCCAATTGTCCAACCCCACCCACTGGGAGAAACCTCAATAAAAAGGAACCAAAGGCCACCAGAATACAGAAAGCCTACTCCAGACACAGCAATCTAAAGAATATGAAAAGGCAGAGGAATACCCAGAAGGTAATGGAACATGAAAAATGCCCACCAAGCCAAACAAAAGAGGAGAAGATAGGGAATCTACCTGAAATAGAATATAGAATAATGATAATAAAAATGATCCACCATCTTGAAAACAAAATGGAGTTACAGATAAATAGCCTGGAGACAAGGATTGAGAAGATGCAAGAAATGTTTAATAAAGACCGAGAAGAAATTAAAAAGTCAATTAAAAATGAATAATGCAATAAATGAGATCAAAAACACTCTGGAGGGTACCAAGTGTAGAATAATGGAGACAGAAGATAGGATAAGTGAGGTAGAAGATAAAATGGTGGAAATAAATGAAGCAGAGAGGAAAAACAGTAGAAAGAATCAAAGGAAATGAGGACACCCTCAGGGACCTCTGGGACAATGTGAAATGCCCCAACATTTGAATCACAGGAGTCCCAGAAGAAGAAGACAAAAAGAAAGACCATGAGGAAATACTTGAGGAGATAATAGCTGAAAACTTCCCTAAAAATGGGGAAGGAAATAGTTACACGGGTCCAAGAAACCCAGAGTCCCAAACAGGATAAACACAAGGCGAAACACCCCATGACACATATTAATCAAATTAACAAAGATCAAACACAAAGAACAAATATTAAAGGCAGCAAGGGAGAAACAACAAATAACACACAGAGGGATTCCCATAAGGATAACAGCTCATCTATTAATAGAAACCCTCCAGGCCAGAAGGGAATGGCAGGACATACTGAAAGTAATGAAAGAGAATAACCTACAACCTAGATTACTGTACCCAGCAAGGATCTCATTCGGATATGAAGGATAATACAAAAGCTTTACAGGCAAGCAAAAGCTGAGAGAATTCAGCACCACCAGCCAGCTCTTCAACAAATGCTAAAGGGTCTTGTGTAGACAGGAAACACAGAAAGGTTGTATAAACATGAACCCAAAACAACAAAGTAAATGGCAACGGGAACACACCTATCAATAATTACCTTAAATGTAAATGGGTTGAATGCCCCAACCAAAAGACAATGACTGGCTGAATGGATACAAAAACAAGAACCCTATATATGCTGTCTACAAGAGACCCAGCTAAACACAAGGGACACATACAGACTAAAAGTGAAGGGCTGGGGGAAGAAAAAAATCACGCAAACGGAGACCAAAAGAAAGCAGGACTTGCAATACTCATATCAAATAAAATAGACTTTCAAATAAAGGCTGTGAAAAGAGACAAAGAAGAACACTACATAATGACCAAAGCATCAATCCAAGAAGAAGATATAACAATTATAAATATATATGCACCCAACATAGGAGTACCACAATATATAAGGCAAAAGCTAACAAGTATGAAAGAGGAAATTAATAGTAACACAATAATACTGGAGACTTGAATACCCTACTCACAACTATGGATAGATCAACTAAACAGAAAATTAACAAGGAAACACAAACTTTAAATGACACAATTGGCCAGCTAGACCTAATTGATATCTATAGGACATTTCACCCCAAAACATTCAATTTCACCTTTTCCTCAACTGCACACAGAACCTTCTCCAGAATAGATCACATCCTGGGCCGTAAATCCAGCTTTGGTAAATTCAAAATAATTTGAAATCATTCCAGTCACCTTTTCTGACCATAGTGCAGTAAGATTATATCTCAATTACAGGAAAACAAAAAGAATTAAAAATTCAAACATATAGAGGTTAAATAACACACTTCTGAATAGCCATTAAATCATAGAAGAAATTTAAAAAGAAATCAAAATATGCCTAGAAACAAATGAAAATGAAAACACAATAACCCAAAACCCATGGGACACTGTAAAAGCAGCACTAAGGGGAAGGTTCATAGCATTACAGGCTTACCTCAAGAAACAAGAAAAAGTCAAATAAATAACCTAACTCTACACCTAAAGCAACTAGAGAAGGAAGAAATGAAGAACCCCAGAGTTAATAGAAGGAAACAGATCTTTAAAATTAGGGCAGAAATAAGTGCAAAAGAAACTAAACAGACTATAGCAAAATTCAACAAAGCAAAAAGCTCTTTTTTTTTTTTTTTTTTTTTTTTGTTAATAAACAAAATTGACAAACCATTAGCAAGACTCATTAAGAAACAAAGGGAGAAGAACCAAATTAACAAAATTAGAAATGAAAATGGAGAAATCATAACAGACAACATTGAAATACAAAGGATCAAAAGAGACTACTACCAGCAACTCTTTGCCAATAAAATGGACAACTTGGAAGAAATGGACAAATTCTTAGAAAAGTATAACTCTCCAAAACGGAACCAGAAAGAAATAGAAGATCTTAACAGACCCATCACAAGCAAGGAAATCGAAACTGTAATAAAAAGTCTTCCAGCAAACAAAAGCCCAGGACCAGATGGCTTCACAGCTGAATTCTACCAAACATTTAGAGACGAGCTAACACCTATCTTACTCAAACTCTTTCAGAAAATTGCAGAAGAAGGTAAAGCTCCAAACTCATTCCATGAGGCCACCATCACCCTAATTCCAAAACCAGACAAGGATGCCAGGAAAAAAAAAAAGAAAGAAAGGAAGAAAGAAAAGAAAACTACAGGCCAATATCATTGATGAACATAGATGCAAAAATCCTTAACAAAACTCTAGCAAACAGAATCCAACAACATATTTAAAAAAATCATACATCATGACCAATGTGCTTTATCCCAGAAATTCAAGGATTCTTTGCTATTCACAAATCAATCAATGTAATACACCACATTAACAAATTGAAAGATGAAATCCATATGGCTATCTCAATAGAGACAGGAAAAGCCTTTGACGAAATTCAACATCCATTTATGATTAAACTCTGCATAAAGCAGGAACAGAAGGAACATACCTCAACATAATACAAGCTATATATGACAAACTCACAGCAAGAATTACCCTCAATAGAGAAAAATTGAAAGCATTTCCCCTGAAAGCAGGAACAAGACAAGGGTGCCCACTCTCACCACTGCTATTCAACATAGTTTTGGAAGATTTGGCCACAGAAATCAGAGAAGAAAAAGAAGTAACAGAAATCCAGATAGGAAAAGAAGAAGTGAAACTCTCACTGTTTGCGGATGACCTGATCCTCTACATAGAAAACCCTAAAGACTCTGCCAGAAAATTACTAGAGCTAAACAATGAATAGAGTAAAGTTGCAGGATATAAAATTTACACACAAAAATCCCTTGCATTCCTATACACTAACAATAAGAAAACAGAAATAGAAATTAAGAAAACAATATCATTCACCATTGCAACAAAAATAATAAAATAGTTAGGAGTATATCTCCCTAAAGAAACAAAAGACCTATACATAGAAAACTATAAAACACTGATGAAAGAAATCAAAGAGGAGACAAACAGATGGAGAAATACACCGTGTTCATAGATTGGAAGAATCAATACTGTCAAAATGACTATAATACCCAAAGCAATCTATAGATTCAATGCAGTCCCTATCAAACTACCAATAGTATTTTTCACAGAACTAGAACCACTAATTTCACAATTTGTATGGAAATACAAAAAAAAAAAAAAAAAAAAAAACTCAAATAGCCAAAGTAATCTTGAGAAAGAAGAATGGAACTGGAGGAATCAACCTTCCTGACTTCAGACTGTACTAAAAAGCCACAGTCATCAAGATAGTATGGTACTCCACAAAGACAGAAATATATATCAATGGAACAGAATAGAAAGCCCAGAGATAAATCTACGAACTTATGGACACCTTATCTTCGACAAATGAGGCAAGAATATACAATGGAAAAAAGACAGCATCTTTAACAAGTGGTACTGGGAAAACTGGTTAATCATTTGTAATAGAATTAAACTAGAACACTTTCTAACACCATACACAAAAATAAACTCAAAATGGATAAAAGATCTAAATGTAAGACCAGAAACTATAAAACTCCTAGAGCAGAACATAGGCAAGACACTCTCTGACATAAATCACAGCAGGATCCTCTATGACCCACCTCCCAGAATATTGGAAATAAAAGCAAAAATAAACAAATGGGACCTAACTAAAGCTAAAAGCATTTGCACAACAAAGGAAACTATAAGTAAGGTGAAAAACAGCCCTCAGAATGGGAGAAAATAATAGCAAACGAAGAAACAGACAAAGGATTTATCTCAAAAATATACAAACAACACCTGTAGCTCAATTCTAGAAAAATAAATGACCCAATCAAAAAATGGGTCAAAGAAATAAACAGACATTTCTCCAAAGAAGACATACAGATGGCTAGCAAACACATGAAAAGATGGTCAACATCACTCATTATCAGAGAAATGCAAATCAAAATCACAATGAGGTACCATTACACACCAGTCAGGATGGCTGCTATCCAAAAGCCTACAAGCAATAAATGCTGGAGAGGGTGTGGAGAAAAGGGAGCCCTCTTACACTGTTGGAGGGAATGCAAACTAGTGCAGCTGCTATGGAGAACAGTGTGGAGATTCCTTCAAAAACTGGAAATAGAACTGCCATATGACCCAGAAATCCCACTTTTGGGCATACACAACGAGGAAACCAGATTTGAAAGAGACACGTGCACCGCAATGTTCATCGCAGCACTGTTTATAATAGCCAGGACATGGAAGCAACCTCGATGTCCATCAGCAGACAAATGGATAACGAAGCTGTGGTGCGTATACACCATGGAATATTACTCAGCCGTTAAAAATAATTCATTTGAATCAGTTCTCATGAGATGGATAAAACTGGAGCCCATTATACAGACTGAAGTAAGCCAGAAAGATAAAGAACATTACAGCATACTAACACATACATATGGAATTTAGAAAGATGGTAATGATAACCCTATATGCAAAACAGAAAAAGAGACACAGATGTACAGAACAGACTTTTGGACTCTGTGAGAGAAGGCGAGGGTGGGATGTTTCGAGAGAACAGCATCAAAACGTGTGTATTATCAAGGGTGAAACAGATCACCTGCCCAGCTTGGACGCATGAGACAAGTGCTTTGGGCTGGTGCACTGGGAAGTCCCAGAGAGATCGGCTGGAGAGGGAGGTGAGAGAGGGAATCAGGATGGGGGAACATGTAAATCCATGGCTGATTCATGTCACTGTATGGCAAAAACCACTACAATTTACAAATATTATAAAGTAATTAGCCTCCAACTAATAAAAATAAATGGAAAAAAAAGAATACATGTGACAAAATTGTTCTGATTGGATCTTCCTTTAGCTGTGTTGTATTCCCAGTCTGTTTCTGTAGCTGGTAGCGCCTGATTCCCAGTGGGGAGGGTGGTTATCTCGTTCTCCCCCTTCCCTACTGATTCGTTACGAAGACATTCATCTCCATAAGGAACCGCTTTTCCCAGAGCTCGAGATTTTGAGTCAGGTGTCAGTGTTTGTCCCAAGATATACATCATATCCTTCCAAGTAATGTCACAAAGCAGAGTGACACCTTTAAAAGCTCTAATATATTTTTCTGTGTCCTCTAAATAGTCTCCCAAATGTTCCTTGATTCACAGTATTTCTTGATAAGAAAAATGTTTATTAACTCTCATAGGCTGATTATTTCTCCTGGTGGGTGCTCCATGAAGAGGGATCAACTTCTGTGACTGTTCCACAGTTTCCCTGTCTATTCTGTGCTTATGATCTCAGGGATAGATTGGAGAAACCTGCTTTTATTTATCTCTTTGTCTCCTGTCCTCCATCTCATCTAGCAAAGTAGGAGGGCAGGAAGGAGCTGAAGGTGTCACATCCAAATCTATACCCTTAGGACACAAGACTGGCATATTTCTCAGAGAGAAAAAGAGCAACACATATGCTACCTCTCCCCATTTCCCTTGTTTTCTACATAACCAGTCTAATTGTAAAACAGTATTTTAGTTAAGAGACCCTCCAAATGGCCATCGTTCACCATCCTCCAGTGGGTACCACGGCCATGCAGTATCACGTAGGAAGACCAGGTGTGTCTGGTCTTCCTGTGTCTGTGTCTTCTTAAGCCCTGGGGATCAAATCTATCCCAGTTTTTCAGGATACAGTTCAAAGGAGAGAGGCTGGAATTGTTAGCTCCCATCTGTAAGAGAGAAAAAAAAAATTTAAAAAAAAAGAGTGAGAGAGATCAGTGCCTACTTTCTACTGGAAGCATGCCTCCCTGCTCTGGATGGGGGTGTGGACAGACTTTCCACCAAAGCTTTTCTTTCCTGGTCAGACTTAGTCTGTCCCTTAGCCATGCAGGTGACATACTCGTCCCTCCCAGTTCGACCACCGAGAGGGGGTGGAAATGCAGCAGGGGTAGACCTGATGGCATCCCTGACTGACATCCCCTCCTCACCATTAAAATCTTCATTGCCTCTGCTGCCACCTGGGGTGTGATTAGAGTAACCTTCTGGAATGCTTCCCAGGCTAAGATCGCTGGGGGAAACATCCATCACCTGAGTGCCTGTGAATGAACCTGAGTTTATTCCTTACCACAATAAAACTGATACAAACATAAAATAGAAATGTTCCTTCCCAGTGTCACCACACCAGCATAAGAGCCTCCTCTGGTCCACTAAGAGCCAGCATTACCAAAGGGGGGGAAAAATGTGGTTCCAAATGGAGAACCCTTTAACCTCAGAGATGCTCTTGTAGCTAAAGTTCTATCTAACTTCTGAACTGTCTATTCTTAACGAGGCAAGGTGCTTCTGGACTACCAATCCAAGTTTGGGGTTAAGTAACAGTACACAGTAACAGCATAGATCACAAATCCCTTGAAAGTCTATAAGACAACAGATTAGGTTACTACTTCTAATTTCCAAGGAATTATGAAATGGTCAATGAGACTGAAAAGTTTAACCGAGAAAGGAGGGTTCAGCCCACATACTTTCCCCGTTTCTGGTCTGTCAACTCAGGAGATGTTGGGTGCCTCTTGGAATTGGCAGGTCGGTATAAACCCCTGACAGGTTTCTGCCATAAGCTGTATGAGGTCCCCACAGAACCACAGAGCAGGGCTCCTGACTTGCTTCACGCAGGGCATTTCATTCATTCGTGCAAGCACACCGTGGAGTTAGTAAAGTACAGCAGAAAACGTGTTCGCTGAGAGAACAAAGAACTAGAGCTCCAAGTTTCATTACCTTGTCCTAAAGAATCCCAGATGAGCCTCCAAGATGAAAGGTTGTTTCTGAACCTCAAAAAGACGCCAGAATTCTTGGCCTCTGGAGGAGAAGAATACATTCCGGGGCCAGAGATGAGGCTTGATCACTCAGAGTGTTTGTGTAATAAAGTTTTATTAAAGCATAAGGAAGATAGAGAAAGCTTTTGACATTGACATAAGAAGGGGGTAGAAAGATACCCCATTGCTAGTGTTAGCAGTGGAGTTATAAACTCTCCAATGAATCAAAAGGATGTCTGGAGGTTGTAATACCCTAAGCAGACCTACTCCCACAATTTTCATTTTAAGATAACAGGATTATCCAGAAGGCTTAATCCAGAGACTGTCCTCAGGCAGGATACATTACTGTTAAATAATCTTAAGGAATGTATAGGAAAGAACAAAGTTTGTCCTTTCTTTCTCCTTGAGAATTCCAGACCCTTCTCTCCTTGGGGACCCCTAGACTTCTTCTCAACCTTCCTAGCAGATGTTTCTCTCAGACTGCAGCATTCCAGACCCCCTGTCTCCAAAACCAACTCCCGGAGATTTCTCAAACTCCTGTCCATTAAGTTGGTGATGCCATCCAAACACACATCCTCTGTTGTCCCCTTCTCCTCTTGCCTTCAATCTTTCCCAACAACAAAGTCTTCCCAAATTAGTCAGTTCTTCACATCAGGTGACCAAATATTGGAGTTGCAGCTTCAGCACTAGTCATTCCAATCATTATATTAATTATATAGTTTTTCACCTTATCTTTGTATTAATGATATATGGGTATATCACACACACACTCACACACACACACACACACACACACACACACACACGATCACATCATGAAAGAGTTAAAGTTACCTAATACTGGAAATGTTTCTCTGCCTTTAGGCTAACATGAAGTTTAAAGACTGCAAAACATGAGCCAGAATTATAGCCCAAGAATTAATATCCAGCAATAAATATTCCAATAAATCAAGAATAATATAAGACAACTAAGGGAAAAGAAAACCTATATACCATACAAACCAGTGGAACAAACACAGATGTGCAGAACATTCCACCCAAAAAGAACAGAAGAATATACGTCTGTCTCAACTTCACATGGAATAATCTCCAGATTATTCCTGAGAATTGAGATTATATTAAGCCATGGAATAACCACCAATAATGTAAATCGTACCAAGTATGGTCTCTGTCATCCAAACCATGTAAATTGAAATAAAAAATGGGAGGAAAATTTGAAAAATGTAATGTGTGAAAAACTAAATAACACATTCTGAAGGGCCTGATGAGGAAAAGAATAACTCACAGGAGAAATGAGAACATACTCTGATGTGAATCAAAATGATATATATATATATAAATATATATATGATTATATATTCATATAGATATGAATATATATTCCATATATATTGATATATATGAATATTTAATATATATATATATATTCATTCAATATATTTGAATAGAATGAAATATATATGAGAAAGAGGACATCAATAAATGTTAGTATGGGTATAAGATAATATAAATAGTAAAAAAAATACATAGAAAATTGAACAAAAATCTCAATTAGTAAAAAGAATATTAGGTAAACTAAACAAACACAAAGAGAAGATTTAGTCACTGAATTGAGAATGAATATGATGCCATTGCTATTAAAGATACTAAATAAAGAGGAATTTTAGGTATTTAGGACAGGAATTTTTGTCAACAAAAGTCTCAAGCTATATGAAGCAGTCAAATTGCTAGAATAACAGAGTGACTAAAACAATTTTAAAAACTGGAAAAAAAATCAATCGATTCATAAAAAAGGAAGTTGAATGGTTATCCCATTGTATGTAAATAACCCCATAGAATCAGATTTTTTTTTAATGCTGTACTATATTCAATTTTTTGCTGAACATGCCATTGGTAATATATGAAAGGAACATGTGTACTATATGTGTGTTAAATCACTACACTCCCGTCTGACACTCTGCATCACACAGACTCTCATCCATCATGAATTCTCAATTCATGGTATTCTCAAGATGAAGGAATAGGAGTGGGTTGCCATGTTTTCCTGCCATCTCCAGGAGATCTTCCCAACCCATGGAGTGAACCTGCTGTCTTATGACTTCTGCTTTAGAAGGCAGGTTCCTTAGTATTAGTGCTACCTGGGCAACTATTAGTTTACACACACAAACACACACACACCTACAAATATACATGCACATGTATATGTCAAAAGTTTAGGCATATAATTTTGCTGTTTACAGGTAGCAGTATCTATTTTGCAGGAGGGATATAACTGCAGGTATACACTTTTGCAGGATCTGATGATTTGCTAAAAGTACTTTCACTTACATAAGCCTCATAGAATTATCTTACTTCCCTTGTGACTTACACTTTGAAACACTGGTTCTTCATAAATGTCTTGTTTAATTTTCCACACATTGACAAATTTGCAAACATGTATCTCATTTTTAACTTTTAACTCCACTTCTTGGTGTTCAGAGAACATACTTGGTTATGATTTAAAATACTGAGACTTGTTTTATGTCTTAAAGTAAAACCTATTTCTGAGAATATTCCAGAGAATGTTCAGATACATACGGACATATATGTTTGTGTGTGTGTATATATACATGTATAGACACGTACATGAGTAGAGATAAATATATACACAGGATATGTGTATATGCCTATTTGAGCATTTCAGTGTAGGTACATAAATGCAAATATAAATATACAAATGTATGTGCATGTATATGTATATACATGAATTGAAAATGCAACACCCCTTCCTGTTTACCATTCCTTGACCTTGAAGTGTTTCCAGTCGTGTTCTTCAAATTTATGTTTTGTTTTCAGTCTCATGTCTCTTTGGAACTTGAACTAAACCTGTATTAGGCATTTTCACAATCGTTTAGGTCCTCTTTATGTCCTGTTGAGGTAGAAGCCCACAGTCACCTTCTGTTAGAGTATAAGAATCTCTCTACAGATAGTAGCATTTTCTGAGGTTGTAGAGAATAGACCACACTGTGAAGCAAGAAATTTGCCAGCCATATCAGTAAACCAAGGATGCTGAAATCCTCAAGTCATAAGCCATTTCATCCATCCCTAAATGTGAAACTTGAGGGGACTCTTGACGAAATCAAGTTGCAATCAAGTCCTTAGTTATTGCAGCTGCCACCAGTGTTGCCCAAAGAACTGACTTGAGAGAGAACAGATACTCCACCTAGTTAAGGTGCTTATCAAAGGAATTATTTCAAGGAGCCCAGATTCTTGCATCTTCCCATAGATAGAAAATAGCTCAATCCATTCACTTGAGGTGTCCAGTTCTTCTTTCATTAACCATAATATTCAGACACTCTCCATACCTGATTGTTGTACCAAAATTCTGTGAAACCTGGCTCCTCCTATCCTTCTTCAGAGCAGTCTTTTTACAATACTTGAGAAGTTTCTCCTCGTGATTAAATCTTTCTTAGGATGAAAGTCCTAATGAAGAATTCTCCACTTTTAGGCTATGCATTTTTTTCCCAGTCAGTAGCACACATTATATCATTACAAAATAAGGGATTCTTGGGCTGCATCTCAGTTTTAAACTATGTTTACTAATTCCTGCTTAGTATAGTTCTGAAAGTCAAAGTTCTGCTATTGCTTATTAAAACTTGAGGGAATTAATGTTTTCATAAATTGGTGACATCGGTTAATGAAAACATATAATCATAAATGTTTAGTTTCCTTTTAGGAATCCCTTCTTTATTTTTAGAAGCAAAAACAAATTAGTGAAGTGAAGGGACACTTAAGTGTAGTGTCTGAAATTTTTCTGGCTAACTTAGCTCTTCTTTTTAAGTTTTTTTTTTTTTTTTTCTTCTTTTGTCTATACATACTAAAGCAGTCCTGAGCACACATTTTACTTGAGATGCACTGTGATGCTTCACTTGTCACTTGCACAAGTTGTCCAAGGACTGATTTTCTTTCTTCACTTGAAACAAAATGATTAAAATTTGGAGTATAATTGACTTACAATGTTATGTTAGTTTCTGCTGTCCAGCAAGGTCAATCATTTATTAGTAAATATAGCTGAGCCTCCCTTTTGAGCAGTCCTCCCATCTCCCTCTTGGACCTCCTCTCCTACCCCACAACCAACTCCACTAGAGCCCTCTATAGCTCTAGCTATCTACTACATTCTTCAGTTTTTACATATGTCAGTGCAATTTGTTCAATTTATCCCATTCTCTCCTTCCCACTCTGTGTCCACAAGTCTGTTTTCTATGACTGCATCTCTTCCTACCCTCCAAATGGGTTCTTCAGTACCCATTATTTTCTAGATTCCAATTATATGCACTAGTATGCAATATTGGTCTTTCTGTTTTTTTAATTACTTCAGCGTGTAATAGGCTCTAGATTCAGCTGAAACTCTATAGATAATCCAATTTTGTTTATCTTTAAGGGTGAGTCAGTTTCCATCATATATAAAAAACATAGCTTCTTTATCCATTCTCTGCTCAATGGGCACTGAGATCATTTCCCTTTATTAGCTACTCTAAATGGTGTTACAATGGATACTGGTGTACATATGTCTTTTTCATTTAAGGTTTCTTTTGAGTATATGCCAAACAGTGGGGTTGTTGGATTGTATGGTAGTTTTATTCCTGGTTATCTAAAGAACTTCTATACTGTTCAGCATCATGGCAGTATTCATTAACATTCCTAACACAGTTCAGAAAGGCAGAAGGATTCCCTTTTCTCCATGCCATCTCCTTCATATAATATAATACTATGTATATATATATAGATAGATAGATATCAAATAATATATATATATATGTACCAAATAATATGTATATGTACAAATTATATATATACCAAATAATACTATATATATATATATATATATATATATATACCAAATAATTATATATATATATTTATTTAAATTGTTATATGTATATATACACAATCACATAAATATTTACTTATTTATTTGTTTGCCACAAACCTCAATCACTGCATGTGGAATCTAATTCAATGACCAGGGATCAAACCTGGGACCCCTGCTTTGGGATCATGGTGTCATAGCCACTGGACAAGCAGGGAAGCCCCGTTATAGATTTGTTATGATGCTGGCCATTTGGAATGGAGCGAGGTGATACTTCATTGCAATTTTGACTTGTGTGTCTTTGTTAAGTTGAGGTAGTTTGCTATCTGCAGTTTTTGGAAGGTTTCAATTTCAAATGCTTGTCAAATTATGTCAAAGTATTTTCAGGATCTATTGAAGTGATCATATGGTTTTAATGCTTCAGTGTACATTGATATGCAGCTAATGAAGAATGTTTGCATCTCTTAGATAAAGCCCACTTAATAATGGTGTTCAATCCTTTTCAAGTACTGGTGGATTTTTTTTACTCATATTTTGTTAAGGATGTCTGCCTCTGTCCATCTATGTGATATCGGTCTCTAACTTTCTTTTTCTGTGTTATCTTGGTGTTGGTATCAGTGTGACGGTGACCTTGTAGGATGAGTTTGTGGGTTCTCCTTGTACTCTAGAATTTTGGAAGAGATTCAGATGTGCATGTGTTAGCAGTTCTCTGACTGGTTCATAAAATTTCCCTGTGACACCATCTGCCTTTAATTTTATTAACTGGAAAATTTTCATCACAGTTTCAATATATGTGCTTGTAATTGCTATGTTCATATTTTCCGTTTCTTCTTAGATGACCTTCTGTGCATTTGTCCGCGGATTTCAGATTCTAAATTTTGTTGACTTATAGTTGTTTCCTGTAGTCTCTTATGATTCTTTGTTATTTACATGGTGTCAGTTATATTGTCTTCTTTTTCATGACATGTTTGGTTGATTTAAGTGTTTGCCTTTTTATTTTGTTTTTCTTGATAACTCTAGACCATGATTTAAGTATTTTGTTTATCCTCTCCATGAGACTCCTTTCCGTGAAACTGATTTTGCCTATTTTTTAATCATTTTTTTCTTTAATTTCCGCTCTGATTTTTATCACGTTTCCCCTCTTCTATTAACTTTGGGGAATTTCGTCTGCTTTTTCTTCTTTCTCTAAACGTGTTACATTTAAGCTTAGGTTGATTATTTGGTTTTATCAGTAGTCATGTATGGATGTGAGAGTTGGACTGTGAGGAAAGCTGAGCATGGGAGAATTTATGCTTTTGAACTGTAGTGTTGGAGAAGACTCCTGGACTGAAGGAAGACCCAATGAGTCCATCCTAAAGCCGATCAGCCCTGGGTTTTCACTGGAAGGAGTGATGTTGAAACCGAAACTCTAATAATTTGGCCACCTCTCGTGAAGAGTTAACTTTTTGGAAAAGATCCTAATGCTGGGACCGTTTGAGGGCAGGTGGAGGAGGGGATGACAGAGGATGAGACGACTTGATGGCATCACCGACTCGATGGACATGGGTTTTGGTAGACTCCAGGTGTTGGTGTTGGTCAGGGAGGCCTGGTGTGCTGGAATTCATGAGGTTACAAAGAGTTGGACAGGACTGAATGACTGAACTAAACTGATTACTTGAGATATGTAGTAGTTATCTTCACTTTTCCACTGCTTTAGCATGCTCCATAAGTTTCAGACTATCATCTTCTTAATATTATTTGCTTCTAAAATTTTTCTTTTCTTTGCTCTCTGATTTCATCAGTGGTCTCTTGGCCGTGTAGAGGTGTATTTGTTAGCCTACATGGGTTCATGTTCTTTACAGTCCTCACCCCCAAAGACTGGTATGCAAATCATAGCAATGTGTTTATAAAAAATAACAATAATAAATACAATTTCCATTGTCTTAAATTTACCAAGGCTTGACTTGAGATCTAGTTTGTGATTTATCCTGTAGATATTTCATTTTCACTTTAGAAAAATGTATATTCTACTGTGTTTGCATGAAATGTTCTATAAGTTTCAATAACTTTAGAAGGCCTGTTGTGTCATTGAACACTTGTGTTTCTTTTTAAATTTCATTTTAAAATTGGAGGATAATTCCTTTCCAATACTCTGTTAGCTTCAGCACTACCACAGTCTGTATTAGCCTATAGTATACCAATGTCAGTTTTTGTGTTAATTATTCATTGCTGCTTGTTTATTTTTCTAGGCCCTTCAAAACTGTTTCTCGTCTTTTCTCCACTCTATTTCCAGAATGTTTGATAATATGTATTATCATTACTTCCAAGTCTTTTTCAGGGAGCTTGCCCATATTTTCCTTAATTATGTTTTGAGTTTTTACTATATTCCTTTGCCCACAACATATTTATCTGTCTTCACATTTCCCTACTTATTGTGTTAATGGTCATTTCTTCCCAGACTGCTGGGTTATCGTTACTGCTCCTAGTCTCCACTCCAAGTCAATAATTATGTTGGTCGAGTGGCTAGTGTGGTCTTTGGAGTGGGAGAGACTGGCAACTATGTTCTTGAGTCTGCAGCTGAGTTTTTCCTCTCTAATGGTGGGGCCATGTCTGTTCTGTCACTTGCAGGTGTCTGTGGGATTAGTCTGACATTTGGCAATCTATCTGATGAAGATTTGGTTTGTGTTTATATATTGCTTGTTGTGTGTTGTGAGGCATCAGTCCTGGGCTGTGCAGGCAGATGGGTGGAGTGTATCCTAGATTAAGAAGGAGGCCTTCGTGGAGACTGTCACCGTTAATATTCACTGTAGACAGGAATTCTCTGGTGTCCCACGATCCTGGTCTCAGTGCTGGCACCCAAGAAGATCAGACCCAACTTATACTCAGAGAACCACGATCCCATAGTAAGAGGTTGAGGAGATTAAAAACAGTAACATAGATTAGTGGCAAATAAATAAATAAATAAATTAGCACAAGCAATAAACACAACAGAGAAGACAACTGATTCATAAAGAGAACCAATCAAATAAATCTCAAGGCAAAAAAACAGCACAAGAACAGAGTGTCAATTGAAGAATAAAGAAAGCAAATCTGGCAAGAAGATCAGATACAGCCCCTACAGAATAACAGAAAATCACAGTTAATGTGGAAATGCATATCTATTTAAAAAATGAAGAGATGCAATATCAAAAAAAAAGGTACAGAAAATAAGAAACCAAAGTGAAAGTAGAAATAGATACATAAAAATTTTAAAATATGGTTGAAATAATCTTAAAAGACCAAATCAATGTGTAGGATCAAAGAAGTCTACAAATGAAAAAACTAGTACTCCAAAAACACAACCATTCAAAGCATCAAAAGAGTCATACATTTTTCCTAGTGTCTCATCTATGAGTGTCCTAGTCCCCGGCATGAGCTAAACAACCACAGCTCTTTGGGAAGCTCTACAAAGATGGAGAGAACTGGACTCTGGATGTGTCTAGGACAGCTCAGACTCAAAACTGCTAAAATTCCTATGTGTTCTTACAGCTGCCTGACCCTGGGCATTTTCTTTCGTTTGACTTCTTATCGTCTTTTGATGTATTCCATCGATACAGGGTCTGTGTTATTAATCGTGTGTATTTAACGGCAGCATGCTCAACTTGTTTGATAGATTTCCAATCCTCTCCCTAATGGCTCTGTCCCTGGGCTCTGTCTCAGATGTAATTTTCATGTTTCCTCTACATGTGGTCACCAAAGAAGTCTGCCTTGAGACACATACGCAGCACTGGGGCCTGCCTTGGTGAGCACAGGAGGTTGTACAGCTGCTTGGAGTGCTGTAACCCTGGTGGTGACAATTATGAATAGGAGCCAGCAACCAAGGGCAGAAGAGATTTAGCCTTAATGGGATCATTTTCTAGCCTGTGGTTGTAGGAGCATGAGTGGTACTTCTGGCTGGTGTTTCTCTATTGCCTTGTAGTAGGTGTTAACAGGTAGGAAGAGGAGGGGATACAATGGTATCTTTACCTCCTGAGTGTGACACAGCTGTAAGGTCCTGCCTCTTTGGCAGTTTGGGAATTCTCAAAAGGCATTCCCTGCTACACAACTACGCATACATGCTCTGTCAGGCCGTTTCCACATAGTCAACAGCAGTCCTCTCCCAGGATGGCTCTCTAAACCCCGTGTTCCAGCTTCCAGACCCCATGCACACTGGTTGAGCTGCACTGCAGTTTGGGCCATATAGGGCTACAGCACACATTGTCTGGGTGACTCTCATTCTATAGAAATTATGTTTTATCAGCTCTTCGCTTCCTTTCAGTCCAAAGTAATTTACCCTTTAGTGAAAGGGCTTTCCTCATTCTGGAAATCTCTTCCCTGCTTCTCCATCTCCCACCCCAAGCCTCTGGTTTTGTCTTGCTTCCTCATATCCTCCTTCTGCCATCTTAATTCCTTTCCACCTAGGTATGTCTGAAATCCACATGGGACACTCTTGTAACCAGGGTCTTCTGCTAGTATTTATCTGATGCTCTGGGATAACTATTGTCAGTGTAGAAGTATTATTTGTGATCCATTAATTGAGAGAGTTGCATTTCACATCTGTCTACATTTCTTCCTTCTTGGAACTTCTCAGTTTTTCCTGGCAAGCTCTATAATTTGTTTATCCTTGACAGCAAAGCATAAATCATTAGTTGATGTGAATTAATCTGTTTGAGTGGAGGTTGCATACACACACATGTAACTGGTGCTACTTTGACTTCCAAAATTCAGTCAAGCACATTTTGTTGTTGTTATTTTTCTTCCTCACTTGGAAATTTCTGTTAATGAGGAATTGTCTTCAGCATGAAGGAATTCAGAACTTTCACATAAAATATAATAGCATAATTGGGCTCAAAGATCAGCACTTTAATATACCTAGCTATTTTTTTAACATTCCCGACATTTCCCCAGAGTACAGATGCCTGATTTTTTAACTCGAAGGTTAACTCCATTCAATGTGTGTCAAAGGTCAGAGACTGCCATGGGCATAATTTAATTCTTGTAGAAGTAAGATAGCAAGTTCATAGGAAATTACCAGTTAGTACTTGACTACTTAAAAGAGAGAGAAAAGAACAACAGCAACAATGACCAAAAAATAAAATAAAAAGAAAATGCATGAATGTATAGTTAGTGATTTAATCATAAGAGGTACACATTAATTGATTTTTGGATCATAGACAAAACAAGGAGATGCCATAAAATTATCCATATCTGCTTAATTGTCTCTGCTAATGACTTGATCACTGTGAGTCACACACAAACCAAAAAAATGAAAGAAAGAAAGAAAATGTAAAAATTCTTAAAGAGATAAGAATACCAGAACTCCTGGGAAATGTGTATGCTAGTCAAGATGCAACAGTTAGTATTGGACATGGGACAATGAACTGGTTCAAACTTGGAAAAGAAATATGTCAAAGCTATATATATTTTACCCTGCTTATTTAACTTCTGTGCAGAGAAGATAATGAAAAATAAAATCCTAGATCAAAGTCAAGCTAGAAACAAAATTTATGTGGGTGATATGAATAACCTTAATTATCCAAATGACAAAAGAATAATTGGAACTAAGGAGCCTCTTGATGAATATATTATCTGTTTCAAGTATAGACAGATGAAACAAGATAGTCTTACATAAAAGATGAAATTCTCAGTTTCACATATGAAAATCTAGGTGCAGATTTCAGGATGTGAAATATAAAATTTTCTATTATTCACACACACAAATCTGGGGAAAGGTATTTCAACTTGAAATATGGAATTCTCTGTACATCACACAGGAAGGTATGGACAAAGAATTTCTGGCATAAAATGTGGAAATTTTCTTGTGAAAGTTATAAAAATCTGGATGCAAATTCTTTTATAGGAAATATGAAAATGTCTACTTAACATATGGTCACAGGTTTCTAACATGAAATAAGGATTATTTTCATATTTCTCATTTGAAAATCTTTGTGTTGTCTTTCCTTCATGAAATACTGGATACTGTTAATTAAACATTTGAAAAACTTGCATTAATTTCCCTAGGGGAAATATAGAATTTACTCACAGGTTTTTATGCTTGAGCATGAAAATTCTCTTTATTTCTATCAAGAAAGTTTGAATGAAGGTCTTCTGATATGAAGTATGGAATTCTGTGTATTTCACATTTCAAAATCAAGCAAGAGAATTTCTCATATGAAATATGAAATCTCAGTTATTCACATATGAAAACTTTTTCCATATTTGTCCTCATAAAATAGAGAATTTTCAATGATTCAGAAATTAAGATCTGAGCTAAACAGTCAAATGTCAAACAGCTATATTTTGTGTATTTCCCTAATAATATATAGAGTTATCTGTATTTTTTGATGAAAGTCTGGGTGAAGATGTCCCTACAGAAAATAGGAAATTAATGTAAAATCAAAACCCTTATGATCACACAGTGGAAGTGATAAATAGATTCAGGTGATTATATCTGATAGACAGAGTGCCTGAAGACCGATGGGTGGAGGTTTGTGCCATTGTACAGGAAGCAGTGATCAGGACAATCCCCAAGAAAAAGAAATGCAAAAAGGCAAAATGACAAGGCATTGGCTGAGAAGATTTGAGAAGCTAAATGAAAAGGAAAACTATACATATTTGAATGCAGTCCCAAAGAATAGCAAGGAAAGATAAAACCTTCCTCAGTTATCAATACCAAGAAATAGAGAAAATAAATAGAATAGGAAAGATTACAGATCACTTCAAGAAAATCAGAGATACCGAGGGAAATTTTCATGCAAAGAGGGGCACAATAAAGGACAGAAATGGTACCAATGTAACAGAACTAGAAGAAACTAAGAAGGGGTGCAAGAATATGCAGATGAACTATGCAAAAAAGACCTTCATGATCCAGTTAAGCACGATGGTGTGATCACTCACCTAGAGGCAGATGTCCTGGATTGTGAAGTCAAGGTGGGCTTAGGAAGAATAACTACAAACAAAGCTCGTGGAGGTAGTGGAATTCAGTTGACCTATTTCAAGTTCTAAAAGATGATGCTGTGAATGTGCTGCCCTCCATACGCCAGCAAATTTGGAATACTCAGCCGTGGCCAGAGGACTGGAAAATGTCAGTTTTCATTCCAACCCCAAAGAAAGGCAATGCAAAGAATGTTCAAACTACCACTTAATTATACACATCTCACACACTTGTAAAGTACTACTCAAAATTCCCCAAGTCAGGCTTCAGCAGAATGTGAACCATGAGCTTCCAGATGTTCAAGCTGGGTTTACAAAGGGCAGAGGAACCCGAGATCAAATTGCCAACACTTGTTGGGTCATCAAAAAAGCAAGAGAACACCAGAAAAGTTATCTACTCCTATTTGACTACATCAACGACTTTGTGTAGATCACATCAAAACTTTGAAAGTTCTTCAAAAGATGGGACTACTAGACCATGTTACTGCCTCCCAATAAATCTGTATGCAGGTCAGGAAACAACAGTTAGCCAGGACATGGAACAACAGACTGGTCCCGAGTTGTGAAAGGAGTACATCAAGGCTGTATATTGTCACCCTCTTTATTTAACTTATATGTAGTGTTTATTACACAAAATGCCAGGTTGTATGAAACAGGGTTTTGAGTTAAGGTTGCTGGAAGAAATATCAATAACCTCAGATACACAGATGACAAGATCCATATGGAAGAACTTGAGAAAAAAAAAAAAAAAACCTAAAGAGTGTCTTGAGGAGAGTGGAAAGGGTAACTTAAAACTCAACACTCAAAATGAGAATCATGGCATCCAGCCCCATCATCTCCTGGCAAAAATGTGGGGAAACAATGGAAACAGTGAGAAATGTTATGTTGGGGGTTCCAAAATCACCGCAGATGGTGACTCTGGTCATGAAATTGAAATATGCTTTCTCCTTAGAAGAAAAGTTATGACCAGGCTAGACAACATATTATAAAGCAGAAAAAGGTCGGTCTAGTCAAAGCTATGTATAGAGTCAAGTACAGAGATGAAAACTGGATTATAAAGACGAACTCCAGAGAACTGATGCTATTGAAATGTGGTGTTGGAGAAAACTCTTGAGAATCCCTTGGACTGCGTGGAGATCAAAGGGGTCAATTCTAAAGGAAATCAGTCCTAAAAATTGGTTGGAAGTGATGATGCTGAAACTCAAACTTAAATACTTTGGCCACCTGATATGAAGAACTGTCTCATTGGAAAGGACCCTGATGCTGAGAAAGATTGAGGGTTGGAGGAGAGGGCGAATACAGAAGATGAAATATTTGGATTGCGTCACTGACTCAATGGGCATGGGTTTGAGCAGGCTCCATGAGTTGGTGATGGACAGGGAAGCCTGGCATTCTGTAATCCAAGGGTCCAGCAAGAGTCGGATAGGACTGAGTGACTTAATGGAACTCACTGTACTTCCTTGGGTTCTCAGCAAAAGGAAAGTGCTAAAGAACTCTCTTACACATCAACTGGTAATTCCCACAGATTCTTAATATTCCCTAAGAGTTTTCACTGTTTCCTCAGATTCAGCTGAGAAGAATGTTCTTTCTATTAAATGGGTAAAGATTCACTAGGAAATAATGGAAGGGACATAATTTACAAAAAGTGATAGAAGATAATCAACACATCAGAAAGGCAGCATGACCTTGTCAAAAAGTTGCAGTACTCTCCTTTAATCCTTCCCACGGATTTTCTTCTAAATCCATAGGATAAAACCTGACCAGTCCTGAGGACTGGTCTTTGAAAAGGGCAGTGACCAAGGCATTGCTGCTTATTGCTTTAACAATGACACAAAGCAAGCATGACATGGTAATCCTGCCTCCATAAACCTTCCCTAACCAAGTAAATAGGCTGCAGTGGCCATTGGAGAGCTTAGAGAATCACAAGGTTAGGATCAAAAATGGTTGGAGCCACCTGGGACTTTCCCACAGAGAGTTTTCCAGGTGGGATGAAGTCACCTTTTCCATAGTAAAACTTCTTGTCTATGGCCTCCACTCTTATTGCCAGCCCTACGGATTTGTGAGAACCAGAAAGATCATGATTCTAGCTTTCAAAGTATACATCTGATTAAAAAAAGAATAAAATCCAGTCCAAACTGAAGGGCCTATGGAGAATCACATGGTTCTCAACCCTAAGAAGGGCCATTAAAACAGCAAAACCACAGCTCCTGGCAAGTTACTTATTCACACCTGCAGCCCTTGAAGAGATAGTTCCAAGTATTGTAAACAGTGTAGATTTTAAGTCCTCTCCCAACTTGAGAAATTGTGCCAACAAGACCTCTGAACCTCCTGTCTTAACCAAGCCTAAAAGGCAGACCCTGTACACATCAGGACCAAGGTATGCTCAGCTGGGAATATTTGGAGGTAAAATACCAGGGATAGGACACAATAGAGAAGGTGTACACTCAAAGTGAAGTCATAAAAAAAAAAAAAGCCTTTTGTGAAAGTTTCAGAGGGAAAATGTTCCTCCCCCAGATGGCCCAGTTGATAGGTTTCAAGTCACTAATAACATTCAGCATAGCCACGAATCAGTGTGGATTTCTTCTATGTAACTTCAGATGCTTCTGTTCAGGCCTGTCTGCAGCCTCTGACTCCCATTCCTAAATTGTGTTCATTCGGTCAGCAGACAGTTTGAAATATAGGCAATGGGTAAACACCAATGGAAGAGGATGAAGACTGCAAGAACAAAGAATCTGTCCAGGGCAAAGGACAGAACAAGCTACAGCTTGGAGAAAAGATGGAGGAAGTTGGAGAGGAGAATGAAGGGCAGATTTCAGAGCTAGCATCTGGCCTTTTGGGATGGTGACAGCTGCTCCAGACCTGGCTGCAGGCCTTGGGGAGATATTTCCAAATGTAATAAAAGAATGTGGTCTCTGTCCACAATGAGCTGATACAATCTTAAAGCCTCAGCCTATAATACTATGCCAAGTACAGGGACTTCACTTAGAAATTCAGGAGAGTTTAATTTAGGGGACAGTGTGTGAGACTTGCAGGAAATATGCTCTATCAGACATTTTCTAACACTTAGCATAATTAATCGGGCTCAAACCAGGACTCACTTATATGCATGTAGACTGTTCTCTTAGGCATATTCCATTTATGAGGTCATATAACTTCCTATCTGGGATTTCACTTTCTTGCTGAGTACTTCTTGACTTATGACAAGGGAAGATAACACTAACTTGGAAGTCATATCTTTGTTTTAGGACTTTTCTATCAATTTTCCAGCTCTACCAATTGTGCTAGGTAACTTCCTGCCACTTTATAAAGTTGCCATATGGCCAACCTTATAGTGTCTCCTCCTGCCATACCAGAGGTACTACAGTAAGTGTAAAAGCAGATAACATTCAAAAGCACAATTATAGCTCATGATTCTTTGCTAATTTTCTTTCCAGTTGATATAGTCATAGGTGTGAGTGGGGTATTAAGATCCCCCACTATACTTTTGTTATTGTTAATTTCCCCTTTCCTACTTGCTTGCATTGGCCTTACATTTTGAAATACTCCTAAATGATACAATGGATTAGTTGCACCTAATTTTATACATAGACATTACACTCATTAGTAATGGAATCACCCAAGTGTGCACAGAACATCCTCCAGAGAAGATCGAATCCTAGCCCATAAACCTGGCCTTCATAAGTAGAAAAAGAAGAAGAAGAAAGAAAGAATTTCAATTTTGTTTTCCAATCACAATGAAATAAGATTAGGTGTCAACTGAAGAAGAAAAAAAGTTAAAATCCAAACATATTTCACTAAAATGGGCAATGTTGAAGAAATTGAAAAATTCTTAGGAAAGAATAACCATTCATAACTGAATGACAGAGAAATAGAAATTCTTCAAAGACACATCAGAATCATGGAAATTAAACCTGTAATCAAGAATCTTTCAACAATGAAAAGACCACGACCAGATGGTTTCACAGGTGAATCCTGTAATTTCTTTATTTTCTTTTCTTTTTTTTTTTTTTTTTTTTCAGAATTTACCAAAAAAATGTTTTATGGAAAAACTAACACCTAACCAACTCAAACTTTTCCAGAAAATTGCAGAGGATGGTAAGCTCCCAGACTCATTTTATGAGGTCACCATCACCCTAATACTAAAACCAGATAAAGATGCAACAACGAAAGAAAACTACAGGCCAATATCACTAAACAGATTGGGAAGCATAGATGCAGAAATTTTCCTGCCCCTTCAAGGAAATAAGCAGAACCCGAAAACATATTGAAAAGGTGATACATCATTACCTTATAAGCACGTGGGCTTCATCCCAAGGATGCAAGGAATCTTCAATATTTGCAAATCAACCAATCAATATGATACACTATAATAAACTGAAAGATTAAAAACCATATGATTATCCCAATAGATGCAGAGAAATTTTGACAAAATTCAACATCTACTTATGATAAGTCTCCAGAAAGTAAGTGTAAAAGGAACATATCTCAACACAATAAAAGCCGCGTATGAGAAACCCAGCAAACAGAATCTTCAATGGTGAAAAATTGAAAGCATTTCCTGTAAAATCAGGAACAGGACAAGGTTTCCCACTCTTACCACAACTATTCAACATTGCTTTGGAAGTCCTAGCCACAATAGTCAGAGAAGAAAATAAATAAATAAATAAATAAAAAGAAATCCAAGTTGGTAAAAATAAAAGAGAGGAAACTCTCACTGTTTGCAGATGACAAGGTCCTATACATAGAAAGCCCTAAAGACACCACGAGGATATTACTAGAGCTAATTGAAGAATATGATAATGTTGCAGGTATAAATTATTACACAGAAGCCCCTTACGTTGCTCTATGTGAACAGTGAGAAAATAGAAAGAGAAATTAAGGAAACAATCCTGTTCACCATTGCAGTGAAACAAATAGCATACTTAGGTGCAAATATACATATATAGAGAAAAAAAGATGTATATGTGTATATAGAAACCTATAAAACAGTGATGAATGAAATGAAAGATGAGACAAACAGATGGAGAATTATACCAGGTTGATGGACTTAAAGGAGCAATATACATGAGTATATAAAACAAAACAATCTATACATTTAATGCAACCCTAACTAGTTACCGATGGTATTCTTCAGAGAACTAGAGCGAATAGTTTCACAGCGTGTATAGAAACACAGGAAACCTCTCATAGTAAAAGCAGTCTTGAGAAAGAAGAATGGAGATGGAGGGATCAACCAGCCTGACTTCAGACTATACTACAGAAAAACAGTCATCAAGACTGTAGCACAAAGACAGAAATCTAGATCAATGGAACAAAATAGAAAGTCTAGAGATAAGTCCAAACACCTATGGACATCTTAATTTTGATGAAGGAGGCAAGAATATACAACGGAGAAAAGGCTATCTCTTTAACAAGTGGTGCTGGGAAAAAAATGATCAACCAGCTGTAAAAGAATGAAACTACAACCCTTGCTAACACCATATGAAAAACTAAACTCAAAATAGATTAAATATCTAAATATAAGACTAGAAACTATAAAATCTTTAGAGGATAATGTAGGCAGAACAAACACTCTGACAAAAATCATAGCAAGATGCTCTATGACCCACCACCCAGGGAAATGGAAAGAAAACAAAAATAAACATTTGGGATAAAATGAAACTTAAAAGCTATTGTACAATGAAGAAAACTATAAGCAATGTAAAAAAGCACCCTTTGAAATATAACAGCCAGAGAAAATATGTTATGGAGAAATAACAGCAAGCAAAGCCACTGACAAGAATTAATCCCTAGACTATAAAAGCAGATCATGTAGCTCAATGCCCGAAAATAAACGACTGAATAAAGAAATGAGCCAAAAACCTCAACAGCCATTTATCCAGAGATGACACACAGATGGCTAACAAAGACATGAAAAGGTGCTCAACCTCACGCATTATCAGAGAAATGCAAATCAAACCCACAATGAGGTGCCTACTCGTGCTGGTCAGAATGGTGCCATCAAACAGTCAAGACAATAAATGCTGAAGAGGGTGTGGAGAAAGTGGAAGTGGGAATCCAAACTAGCATCACCACTATGGAGAAGAGTATGGAGATATTTTAAAGAACTGGAATTAGAACTGCCATATGACCCAGTAGTCCCGTAGTTAGGCACGCACACTGAGGAAAGCAGAATTGAAAGAGACACAAGCATTTCAATGTTCATTGCAGCACAGTTTCAATGGGACATGAAGGCAGCCTAAATGTGTATCGGCAGGCGATTTGATAAGGAAGTCAAGATACACATACACAGTGGGATATTACTCAGCTATTAAAAAGAACATATTTGAGTCAGTTCTAATGAGGTGTATGAAACTGGAGCCTATTATACAGAGTGATGTAAGGCAACAAAGAAACACTGATGAAGTTTATTAATGTGTATATATATATATATATATATATATATATATATATATATATATATATATATATATATATATATATATGACATTTAGATAGATGGTATGATAACCCTAAAGGCAAGAAAGCAAAAGAGGCACAGATATAAAGAACAGAATTAGGGACTATTTGGAAGAAGTTGAGGGTTGAAAATATGAGAGAAGAACATTGAAACCTGTATATTACCATGTAAAGTAGTTGACCAATGCAATTTTGTTGAGTGAAGCAGGGCACTCTGAACAGGTGCTCTGGAACAACCAAGGAAGAAGGGAGGATGGAGGTTGAAGGGGGATTTAGGATGCTGTTACACATGTGCAGCCATGACTGATTCATGTCAAAGTATGGCAACATCCACCACAATATTGTAATGCAGTTAGCCTCCAATTAAAGTAAATTAATTAATTAAAAATGCAAAAGCACCAAGAAACCAAGCTTCTGAGGCATGTTGGAAATAAAGAGAGACCATGCAAAAGTGGACCATTAGATGGCTGATTGATATAGTAGTGTGGAAGGAGCTCTGATGAGAAATCAGCAATCCTTGTACATTTGTCATAGACATCAATAAGTCTGTTTTTCTCCCACTGAGTTCTCATCAAGTCTCTTCCCCCTCATCTTATACACTGCTTACAGGTGGTGAATGAGCTTCCTCTGATATTTAAACCACACATTTCAACTTCTTCCTTACTCAACTGACAGGGTTACTTATGACCTCATTTGCCATCCCCTCTTTTTTTACTATAGCAATCAGTAGTTTAGATCATTGCTTCTGACACCTTCACATATGTCGTGGTGGAGACCATCCTTCCATCTTCCTGATACTATCTCCATCTTCCCTTGAGCATCCTGATACCTCTATCACTTCTTTTTATGAGTTTCTCATGGGGACAATTGTGACCACCCCCATGACCTCTTATCAATATTATTAAAGTATGATATTGACAAATATCAAAACATGCAGGGAAGAGTTCACTAATACCTGAGAACTCCTTCAGAAATGGGATTCTCAGCCTTCCTGATGCATTCTTGGTAAAGGATTTGTAGGTTTGTGGGAAAGGATATGATGGAGATTCACATTACCACTGTACAGCCTCTTTCATGTGTGATGTAAAAATTGGCATGAACGCATTGAAAGGACAGGAAAAACAGCCATATACACCTGGGGGAATGGTTCTTGGGGTTCTCTAGTTCTATGACAGATCTGTTCAAGTGATAAAGTAGCCTGCTCCTAAATAAGGAAGAGATTTATGTGAGTCTCAAAGTTATCATTTCCTCAGTTCCAGAGTTTTCTATGGTGCATCTTACTGCTCCAGACAAGGAAACATTTAAGAAGGAGGTTATTAATCACAAACAAAAAAATAAGATCTAAATGGACCAGACTCTCTGGAGTGAAGACAATATGGGAATCCTTATTTCAGGTAACAGGAAAGAAGTTGCAAATTGTGGATGGAGAGAGGGAAGCTCAACACTTTCCACATAGGAGGCAGTCATCTTTAAAAGAGGAATAAAGAAATTAAAAAAAAAAAAATAAAGTGTAGGCCTTCAGTGTGAACAACAAGAAGTAATATCATAAAGGAAAAAACATTTTTCAATCTGACCCTAAGTTAGTTCAATCTGACACTCCATGGAGTGTAGACCACCAGGCATCTTTCTCCATGGTATTTCCTGGGCAAGAAAATTGGAGTGGGTTTCAATTTTTTATTCCATTATATTAGATGTTTAGAGCTGAAGAAAGCATTGCCCATGCATTTTCTTGCATCTCTTTCAAGACAAAGCAACCTATAAAAGCTTCCTGTTCCAGAGAGTCTTTCTGAGATTCCAAAATTGCACTTGTGAAAGAGGCAGGTTTATAATATAGTGGATGGGGAAAATTCAAGTCATAGAGAGACAAATTAAGGGGGAAAAGGTCAACTTCTAGAAATCTGATTTATCTCATAATTCAGTGAGGCCACTTTTCTTTTTTTTTAATAAACCACCTAAAAACAGAAGATTCATTCTTTATTGACTACAGAAATAGTTTATATAGATGGAGGAGAGTACAGAGAAGTGGAATATAAATCTGTTTCTGACCCACAAGATTCTATGTTGCTGGTTTTTTTTTTTTTTTTTTTCTTCTTTCTGGACCTCATCTGCCACAAGTTCCTAGTAACTCTAATGATGCTTCAGATCTTCTGTTGCCTTAATGTTAGCAGTAAACAAATCCACAAGCTAGCGGTACTGATTTTCTATGAGATCTCCAGATATAAGTCAGAATACCCTATATATAACTTATTTGTACCAGATTGAAGAGAAAAAATATTAACCAGTCCTAAATGGACACAGAAACCACTGACATGCAGAACCAGTTGAAGATTAGGAACTTTGAACCAATGATCCCTGCTGGACATGGTTTGAAACAAGATTAATGAGTATTAAGCACAGTGTTAATCTTTGTACCTAACGTTAATGTATGAAGTTATTTTGGTGCTGATTTGAAGAGACCCTTAGTGTGTATCTAGATTCATCAGTGCACATGGTTAGTGTCAAATTAGAATAATGTATAGCTGAAGAAAATTAAATATGTTTTGAATCATGCTGTTAGAACTATGCGGAACTCTGGCTGCTGATGCTGTATTTCAACCATAGTTCCAACATATTTGGTCCTACCATCTATTCCACCCTTCATCCTATGTCTACAAGAAATGCTCAGGGAGGTGAAAATGCCACTCATTTATTTCCCTGAAGATAGAGTTACTGGATGTGCTGGAACAGCAATAGGACAAACATCAGTCTCTTCCACTCATACTACTAATCCCAGGCAAGTTGAAAAAAAAAAAAAAAATCCAGGACACAGGCAGATGGGGTCCTCAAAAGTCCATTTATTAATATCTTTACTCCACAGAAGAGATATCAGAACTTATCACTCTTTCACGCAAAAATATCCGATGATTTCCCTTACCTATAAAATTGATGTTTTGATCTCTTCTGTCATACCTGCCCACTGCACATGTCCAGACATAATCTTTCATTCAGGAACACTTAAACTTCATGTTTTATTCTGTTCCTATTCTGGGTCTTGTCAGTGTTCCTTTTACCTGAAGTTTCTTTCCTAATGTCTCCTACTGAATCCTAGTCCTTATTGAAGACCTAGATCAGATTTTGATCTTCAAAAACTCCCAGAAACATTGAAAAGCTTCAACAAATATATGAGTATCTGTAGTCTGTCCAAAGTCTAGGCATTAGCGTGCATTAATTATAGTCAATGCCATCATTTTTTGCTCTATATTCTACTTAGACTAAGGTTTAAACAGTGTAAATTGCACTTTAGCATATCTATTTGTATGGCTTATGAACACCTGACATAGTTAAACACTTTCTGATGAAGAGCCACAGATAGGGCGACAAGCATAACAGATAACTTTAATATTGCTCATCATATGTCCTGGGTGTTCATTGGAAGATCTGATGCTGAAGCTGAAACTCCAGTACTTTGGCCACCTCATGCGAAGAGTTGACTCGTTGGAAAACCCTGACGCTGGGAGGGATTGGGGGCAGGATGAGAAGGGGATGACAGAGGATGAGATGGCTGGATGGCATCACCAACTCGACGGGCGTGAGTTTGAGTAAACTCCAGGAGTTTGTGACGGACAGCGAGGCCTGGCGTGCTGCGATTCATGGGGTCACAAAGAGTCGGACATGAGTGAGCGACTGAAATGAACTGAACTGAAATGAACTGAAGACATTCATCAAAGAGATTTACAGCTAGATTTTTATAGCTCTAGAATAAGATAAAAAAAAAAATTCTCTGTAAAACCTGAGTATGATTATAACAATTGTACTACAGACTGCTGCTGCTGCTGCTAAGTCACTTCAGTCGTGCCCCACTCTGTGTGACCACAAAGATGGTAGCCTACCAGGGGCCTCCATCTCTTGGATTCTCCAAGAAACAACACTGGAGTGGGATGACACTTCCTTTTCCAGTACATGAAACTGAAAAGTGAAAATGAAGTCGCTCAGTCCTGTTGACTCTCTGGGAACGCATGGACAGCAGCCTATTTGGCGGCTCTGTCCATAGGATTTTCCAAGCGCGAGTACTGGAGTGGGTTGCCATTGCCTTCCCCTACTGCTGATGAGAGCAATACAATGGAAATATGGGAAATGATGCTATGGATAATTGTGGCTTGCAAAAAGTGTCAGGTTGATTGGTGTAGTCCCTTGTCCAATCTGTAGCTTGAGAATGTACTACAATTTCATCAATTGGATAGTACCTGAGGAAACATCATACTAATAACTTTCTGGACTTGAACAAGCAACTTCCCTTATATGTCTATGTCTTCTATATACTTAAGATATTTATCAGATTTGCAGCTGCCAAACTCTAAACTTTAACATTTTATCCTTCAGATTATGTTGCATAGAGCAGATAAAATGTATACTGCTTGAGGTGGAACTATGGAATGAATGTGAGTCTGCAAAGCTCTGTTTTCTAATTTTTATTTTTCCCATAATCTTAATCATCAAGTTGTTTCATTGGAACTCCTAAGTCTTTTCATATTTAGACATTTTCAGTACCAACCACTTGGTTATTTTGCTCCTTAGCAAACTTCCTGCCCATATGTGGTGGTCCAAAGATCAGAGGTAGCCTCTATTTCAGGCATACGATAAGTATGAAGACCAAGGGTAAAAGAGAGATGAAGTGTGCCAAGCTGGGAAGACTGTATCCAGACTATTCCTCTTTTACAGTGCACCACCCAGGTCCTTTTCAACTTCTACAAGCGCTGGCCACTGATCTGTTTAAAAAGGTCCCTAGTCTGAAAAGAATTTCCTTTGGTCACATAAGTCTCTCCTAGTGTGAGAGGTGAAGATCCAATTTCCATGAGTAAAATTTTGACAGTGAGTGACTTGGAAGTAAGTGACTTAATTCAATGTGAGATAAACTTTGAAAAGTTTATCTTCAAAGTGGTGCAATTAGCTCTACACTTGAGATTAGGTTCTGTCTTCCACTGATATATCTTGCTTTCCTCATTCCATTTCACCTTGAAATCCTCACCAATAAGTCCCTTGAAGGGCAATCATGGACCCTGATTTAAGGGATCCTGATCAAAACATTCCCACTACAGAAGAGCAACTACCATTCAGCGAGAAAAGGAAAGTGAAAAATATTTTTACTCTAACCACAATTTCTCTAAAGGAGAAC
This sequence comes from Dama dama, assembly GCF_033118175.1. NCBI lineage: Eukaryota > Metazoa > Chordata > Mammalia > Artiodactyla > Cervidae > Dama > Dama dama. The sequence continues at coordinate 1,131,307 of NC_083715.1, read as the reverse complement.
TGTCCCTGTGTGATGCTAGTTACTATTCCTGATGCAGACTTCTGAGGTTTTCCTTTTTGTTGTTGTTGTTGTTTTTTGGTTTTTGTTTTTTTTATGTTCTTAGCCTAAATAGTCATTTAAAAATATGCTTTTCAAAGAAGCTGATGATTTTTTTTAGCTGATCTTGGGGTGGATATACAAAGTTGGTGGGTTTAACTTCCAAAAATATACTTATTTTTCAAGGGAAGTTTCTACTCAAGTCTAAAATTTATTAAGGTTTATGTGTTTAATATTGTGTTTCTTATTTGTTCCATTATTCAGGTTGTATTTTTCAAATACAGACCTCTAATTCTGAAGACATGTGAGTAAAGTCACAAGAAAAACTGGACACAAGATATGAATGCTTATTCCAACTGGAGAACACATCACATCAAAGAACATCAAACAGGTCAATCTAGAATAGTAATCACAAAATGATGTGTAAATCAATGGAAAAAAAAGCTTCATTAGGAATTAAAGTAAGATCTCATATATATTAACAGAAAAGAAAAATAAAGGGAAGAAGAAGAATGACATATGCACACACAGTGAGACAGAGATGACCAGAACAGAGTGAAACACTAGTGTGACTGAAAAAAGGGGAGTTAAAGGAACAAGTTGAAGATTGTGATTAGGGTAGAACTGAGGATGCTCATAGTCAGTTCTCAAGAGCCTGCTTTTTATCACACAACTTAGCTGGCAAGTGATCATTTTATCTGACTGCAGCAAGACGAAGGCTGTCTGAGGAAAATACGTGGAGGCTGGAGAATGGTTAGGATAGCACTGAATCATGTGCAGTAGAAAAATGACACAAATGCTGGGCCAGGTGGGTGACAATAAAGCCAGCAAACTGTGGCTGAATCTCAACATGATAAGGAGTAGAAGTAACATAACTTAGAATCTAGATAGAATGAGGTGGGATAGAAAATGAAGTAGTCAAAAATAGCTACTCCTGTCAATAACAGAAGGAGAACATTTGTTGTTATACAGCCAACAAGTCAGTTCTGGCTCTGCGCCACCCCATGGACTTTAATATGCAATAATTCTCTTTACAATCTGCCAGAATTTGTTCAGATTTCCATCCATAGAATTGGTGATGTAGTCTAACCACCCCATCATCTGCTACCCATTTCTCCTTTACCTTCATTCATTCCCAGCATCAGGACATTTTCTAATGGGTCAGCTCTTTGTATCATGTGGCCAAAGGAGGAAAAACAAGCAAACAGAAAGGCACCTAAATATTCAAAGAGAGGTGTTGAATCTGTTTAGGATATGGATGCAGAAAAAGCTTTTGAGAAAATTTAACACCCACTTATGTTGAAACCTGTAGTGGAAGTGGGAACAGTGGGGATCTTCTTTAACCAATAAAGACCATGCATGGATAAACCCACCAGAAGCAGGGTTCTCAATGGTAAAAATCTGAAACTATGACCCCAAATTCGTGAATAAGTGAAAGATGCCCCTCCTCTCACCACTGTTACTCAAAATAGTCTTGGGACACCTAACTGCTGCAATTGGAGAAGAAGAAGGAAAAAGAAGTTGCAAATAAATGGGAAAATAAGAGGTAAAACTGTCACTGTTTGCAGATGATATGATACTATGCACAGAGAATCCTAAGATGCAACCATAAAATTATGAAAGCTACTCAATGACTTTCAGAGAAGTGTCTAGCTGTAAAGGTAACACACAGAAATCACTTGCATCCCTATACACTGATATCAAAAAGAGAATTTAAGATAGCAATCCCATTCACCACTGCAACAAAAGGAATAAAATTCCTGGGGTTAAACATGGGTAAAGATTTGTGTGCTGAATTGAATAAGGCATGAAGGAAACAAATCAAAGGTGACAAAATAAATGGAGAGATGCACCTTTCTCTTTGACTTGGAGATTCAATACTGTGAAAATGTTTATGATACAAAAAGCAGTTTACAGATTCAAAGCAATTTCTTTGACATTGCCAATGTCAGTCTTCACAGAACTAGACTTTTTTTTTTTTTTTTAACAACTTGTTGGGAAACATAAAAGACCTTGAATAGCTATGCTATCATGAGAAAGAATAAATAGGCCTGGAGGAATCAGGTTTCCTGATTTCAGTCTGTAATACAAAACTGTAGTAATGCACACAGCATGAAACTGGCAAAAAAACAAAGAAACAAAAAATGGGGATACAGGCCAATGGAACAGTTAGAAGACCCTGAAAAAAAATATGTTGTCCAAATGGTTACCTAATCTATGACAAAGGATGCAATAATATACAATGGAGGGAAGATATTAACCTTTATAGGTGCTGCTGGAAAATCTTGAGAGATAAAGATAAAAGAGTGAAATTAAGACACTCCCTTTTATTGTTTAGTGACCAAGTCATACCTGATTGCTTGTGATGTCATAGAGTGCATCAGGCAAGCCTCACTATGCACCACCATCTCCCAGAGTTTGCCCAAGTTCATATCCATTGCATTGGCAATGATGCCATCAAACACACTCATTCTTGTCACACCCTTCTCCTTCTGCCTTCAATATTTCCCATCATCAGGGTCTTTTCCAATGAGTTGTTTTTTTTCATTAGACGGATAAATTAGAGCTTCAGCTTCAGTAGCAGTTCTTTCAAAGATTATTTTGGGCTGATTTCCTTGAAGATTGACTAGTTTGATCCCCAAGTTGTCCAAGGACCTCTCAAGAGTCTTCTCCAGCACCACAATTCAAAAGCATCAATTCTTCCGCATTCTGCCACCTTTATGGTCCTGCTCAATCAACCATATTTGAATACCACAAAGACCATAGACTTAACTATACGAACTTTTGTTGGTGAAGTGGTGTCTCTGCTTTTTGACACATGACAAGATTTCACATAGATTTTCTGCCAAGAAATATTTGTTTTCTAATTTGATGGCCAAAGACACCATCTGGAGTGATTTTAGAGCCCAAGAAGGGAAAATGTGTCACTGCTTTCCATTTTTCCCTTATATCTGCCATGGGGTGATGTTGGGGGCAGGAGGAGAAGGGGACGACAGAAGATGCAATGGCTGGATGGCATCACCGACTCGATAGGCATGAGTTTGAGCAAACTCCTGGAGTTTGTGATGGAGAGGGAGACCTGGTGCTGCAATTCGTGGGGTCACAAAGAGTCGGACATGACTGAGTGACTGAACTGAACTGACTGAACTGATGGGACCTGATGTTGTGATCTGAGTTTTTATCATATTGAGTTTCCTACCTGCTATTGCACTCTTCTCCTTCACCCACATCAAGAGGCAATTTAATTCCTCTTCTTTTCCTACCATTAGAGCAGTTGTCACACATGTATATGAGGTTGTTTATATTTCAGCCAACAGTCTTGATTCCAGCATATAACTCACCCAGCATGGCATACCTCAGGATGTGCAGTGCTTAGAAGTTAAGCAAACAAAATATCAATAAACAGCCTCACCATACTCCTGTTCTCAATCCTGAAAGAGTCATTTGTTCTATACATGGTTGTAACTGTTGCTTCTTGACCTGCATACAGGTTTCTCAGAAGACGGGAAAGATAGTCCTGCATTCCCATCTCTTTATGTGTTTCCCACAATATATTATGATCCACAGAATCAACAACTTAAGAGCTCAGTTCAGTTCAGATGCTCAGTCATGTCCAACTCTTCACAACCCCATGAACCACAGCACACCTGGCCTCCCTGTCCATAACCAACTCCCGGAGTCTGCCCAAACCCATATCCACTGAGTTGGTGATACCATCCAACCATCTAATCCTCTGTCATCTCTTTCTCCTCCTGCTCTCAATCTTTCTCAGCATCAGGGTCTTTTCCAAAGAGCCAGCTCATCTCATCAGGTGACCAAAGTGTTGAAGTTTCAGCTTCAACACCAGTTCTTCCAAGGCACCCAGAACTGATCTCCTTTAGGATGGACTGGTTGGATATCCTTGCAGTCCAAGGGACTCTCAAGAGTCTTCTCCATCACCACTGTTCAAAAGCATCAATTCTTCTGTGCTCACTTTTCTTTATAGTCTAACTCTCACATTCATACATGACCACTGGAAAAACCATAGCCTTGACTAGACAGACCTTTCTTGGCAAAATAATGTCTCTGCTTTTTAATATGCTGTTTAGAATGGTCATAACCTTCCTTCCAAGGAGTAAGCATCTTTTAATTTCATGGCTGCAGGCAATATCTGCAGTGATTTTGGAACCCAGAAAAAATAAATCCAGCCACTGTTTCCATTGTGTCTCCATCTATTTGCCATGAAGTGATGGGGCTGGATTCCATGTTTTTAGTTTTCTGAATGTTGAGCTTTAAGCCAAATTTTTCACTCTCCTCTTTCACTTTCATCAAAAGACTCTTTAGTTCTTCTTCACTTTTGCCATAAGTGTGGTGTCATCTGCATATCTGAGGTTATTGACATTTCTCCCAGCAATCTTTTTTCCAGCTTGTGCTCCTTCAACCCAGTGTTTCTAATGAGGTATTCTGCATATAAATTAAATAAGTAGTGTGACAATATCCAGCCTTGACATACTCATTTTCCTATTTGAAACCAGTCTGTTGTTTGTCCTGTTCTAACTGTTGCTTCCTAACCTGCATACCAGTTTCTCAAGAGGCAGGTTTTGGCATAGTCAGTGAAGCAGAAATAGATGCTTTTCTGGAACACTCTTGCTTTTTTGATGATCAAGCAGATATTGTCAATTTGATCTCTGATTCCTCCACCTTTTCTAAAACCATCTTGAACATCTGGAAGCTCATCATTCATGTATTCCTGAAGCCTGGCTTGGAGAATATTAAGCATTACTTTACCAGCCTGTGAGATGAGTGCATTTGTGCGATAATTTGACCATTATTTGGCATTGCCTTTCTTTGGGATTGGAATGCAAACTGACCTTTTCCAGTCCTTTGGCCAACACCGAGTCTCCAAATTTGCTGACAGTGGTCAATGGAATTTCCTATTTTCATGACTCTAAGATCCTACATATGGTGACAATTTCAACTCTTGTTCCTCTGATGTGTCTGAACCCAGCTTGAACATCTGGAGTTCCTAAGTTAATGTAATGATGAAGAGAAGCTTAAAGGATTTTTAACATACCTTTACTAGCTTGGAGGATGAGTGAGGTTTTGCAGTTGTTTTAACATTCTTTAGTACTCCCTTTCTTGGGAACTAGGATAAGGATTGCCTTTTTCCAGTCCTATGACCACTGCTAGGTTTTCCACATTTGCAGACATATTGAGTGTAGCACTTACACAGCATCATCTTTTGAAATTTTATGCAGAAGTGACGTATTTCCATCACCTGCATTAGCTTCGTTGATGGCACTTTTGTAAGGCCCAGTTGACTTCACACTCCAAAATGGCTGGTTCTGTGTGAATGATCACAGTCACCTGGTTATCTGGGTCATTAAGATCTGTTGTTGTTGTTGTTCCTACAATCCTTTGCATTCTTTCCATTTCATGTTGATCTCCTCTGCTATTCTTTGTTTGTTTGTTTGTTTTTTAGGTCTTTCATGTTTCTGTCCTTTACTGAGCCTATTTTTGGATGAAATGTATCTATATTTCAAAATTTTTTAAAAGATACCTAGTTTTCCCCCTTCTCTTGTTTTCTTCTATATATTTGCATTCTGTACTGCAGGATTGCTTTACATCTTTCCTTTCTCTTTTCTGGAATCCTGAACTTAACTGGAGTACCTTTGCCTTTTTCACTTGCTTTCTGGTGCTCTTCTTTACTCTGCTATTTGTACATCCTCCTCCATGACTTTCTTTTTCTTGACATTGCTTCTTCCACTGCTTGCTGTTCAATATTTTGGACCTCCTTCCCTGGCTTTTGAGGCACTCTGTTTGCTAGAGATAAACTCTGGAATTTCTTTCCAATCTGCACTGCATATTCATAGGGTATTTGATTTTATTAGTCCCTGACTGGCCTAGTGGTTATGCACCTGACCTTCTGAATTGTGCAATATGTTGCTGTTGGTCTGATCCACAGTGAGCTCCAGATCCCCCACCCCACCCCCCGATGTTATACTGTTTTCCCTCTTCATTATATAGACAGGACGATTCCATTAGGAACCATTTGGTGATGTCCATGTGTAAAGCCATGTCTTGTGTGGTTGACAAAGGATCTTTGGGATGACCAGTGCATTCTCTTGGCAGAATTTGATTTTTTTTTTTTTTGTCCTGTTTCATCTTGTATTCCAAGGCCAAACTTGCCTGCTATTCCTCATATCTCTTGACTTTCTCCTTTTGCATTCCAATCCCTTATGGTCATAAGGACATCTTTCACTTGCTGTTAGCTCTAGGAAATCTTCTTGGTCCTCACAGGACTGATCAGTCTGAACTTCTTCAGTATCAGGATTCAGAGCAGAGACGAGCATTACTGTGATGATGAATAGTTTGCCTGGAAGATGAACAAAGACCATTCTGTAATTTTTAAATTTGCACCCAATGTAGAGCATAGTGAAGTGATTCTAAAATTATAGCAGACTGGGGAAGTAGAGTCAAAGGAAAAAATAGAACATTGTCTTAGATTATGAAAGCTTAATTTTTGCCTAAAGAAGATACAATGTGGAATTTGGGGAGAATATAAGAATTTCTATGTAAGGAAGGAGATTCAGTGTGTGAGGGTTCAGCAAGATGAGAATGAAGAGCTTCTTTTCCATCCATTTTGGTAAATTCATGGCTGGAAGCACTTTTAGGAGTGTCTCTAAGAAGGCTGTTGGTTGTTATGACATTCAATAAGCAAGGTCCTTTCCACTGTAAACACCAAAAATATTTTGTTGAAGTGTCCGCTGATGAGTTTTCTGAGAGTTGAAGTGGATTCGCTGACCAGATTCAGTGATATCTGTTGATTCCAAAGAAACAAGAATAAATTAATTAAGGTAAGCAATTACCTGTCCTGAATAGGAATCTTGTGTGAATATTAATGATTGTGGCAGCAGTCTAAATCCATAGCAGAAGGGAGCAGAGGGCAGGTGAAATCAATCTGCAAGGGGTGGCTGTTAGCAGCAGCATAGGAATCTGTGAATGTGTAGATAATTTCAAGACCCCATTTTGCTGTGGCCTCCAAAAGGACTAGGTGAACAGATGCAAGTTGAGCCAATTGACTTGAGCCGGGGGTACTATCCTTAAGAAGACAGATGCCTGAGAATGGTAGGTAGAATGGCACAAACCTCCAGTGACATTGCATTGTTTATAATGATGGTGTTTCTACTCATAAGCTACACTGATATTTTTAATTCTAAAGCTGTTGGCCCCTGATGGCTCCACAAAACACACACAAAAAAAAGGTGTGTAGTGAGGATACTGTCATCACTGCCTGAAAGCTGTCATGCAAGCTCCTGGTCATGGGTGAAAGCCCATCCTGTTGAAATTTGGAAAGGCTTTGAAAATTAGATGGGTTTTGTGGTTCAGTCACCAAGTCATGTCCTTGGTGTGACTCTGCGACCCCATGGATTGCAGCATGATAGATGTCCCTCTCCTGAACTATCTCTTGGAGTTTGCCCAAAACATCAGTTTAGGCCTCTCCTAAAGTTACCATTTCCATTTTATCAAGAAGGTATTCTAGTTGAGTTGAGCTTTTCCTGACAGACATTTCCAACACCCCACATTGGAGGAACTCTGTACAGAATGTAGTACTGGGTTTCTGCTAGTTAGGAACTCAATGTCTGGAAAAAAGGAGAAATGAGCAGAAGGCCTCTGTTGCCTTTCCCTGTTCATGGAGCCATTGAATTTCTATTGCAGCACTATTTCACATGTCCAGGTTAAGGATAGTCTTGGCACTACACTTTGACTCTGGGTTTACCAGTAGAGATCTCTGTTTTCTTTACCATGGAAGTAGCATCTCCTCACACTTTTAGCCTATAGCCTTTGCTTAGGCAGTGAGGATAGCCTTGGGACACAGCCTACCCACATTAAGATTACTTGGCATTGGTGTTTGGGCTAAGGGTCAATTTATAATCACTAACTGTCAGTTAAAGTCTTTATAATTATCTGTCCGTTCATCTTCTTAGATCAATTATATAGCCTTGATTATGCTACTCTGTGGGAAACGCTGAATTGTTATTGAAGAGTGTCACCCATAGCAGTGACATCAGAACTCCAGTTGCAGTGATCCCCTCCTAGACACTGCTACCCACATGGTTAGCTAGCTAGTAAGAAAATTGCACCTAAAGACATAACCCTGTTATAATTACAAAGGCAATTAACAATAACTCCTAAAGTAAGTGGAGTGAAAAATGTTTTTATCATCATAGTCAAATGGAATACAAAAGTAGGAAGTTAAGAGATACCTGGAGTAACATGTAAGTTTGGTCTTGGAGTACAAAATGAAGCAAGACAAAGAATAATAGAATTCTGTCAACAGTGAGCAGTGGTCATAGCATACATCATTTTACAACAAGAGATAACTTTACACGTGGACATCTTCAAAGGGACCATACTGAAGAAAGTTTAATTATATAATTGGTAGCAATCAAGAGGGAGTTGTAGTATACAGTCAGAGGAAAGAAAGAAAAAAAAAAAAAAACTAGATCTGGGGTTGACTGTGACTTAGATCATTAGTCTCTCACGGCAAAATTCAAGCTTAAACCAAAGAAAGGCATGGTGTTGACACCTAGGAAAGCCAGGTACCCCTTAAATAAAATCCCTTTTGAATATGAAGTTCAGATGAGTTTTGTTCAGTTGCTCAGTCGTGTCCAACTATTTGCGACCCCATGAACTGCAGAATGCCAGGCCTCCCTGTCCACCACCAACTCCCACAATCCTCCCAAACCTATGTCCATCGAGTCGATGATATGGTCCAACCATCTTATCCTCTGTTGTCCACTTCTCTTCCTGCCATCAATATTTTCCAGAAGCAGGGTCTTTTCCAATGAATCAGCTCTTCACATCAGGTGGCCAAAGTATTGGAGCCTCAGCTTCAACATCAGTCCTTCCTATTAACATGCAAGACTGATGTCCTTTAGGATGGACTGGTTGGACTTGCAGTCCAAGGTAATCTCAAGAGTCTTCAACACCACAGTCCTAAAGCATCAATTCATCGGCGTTCAGCTTTCTTTGTAGTCCAACTGTCACATCCACACATGACCACTGGAAAAACCATAGCCTGGACTAGATGGACCTCTGTAGGCAAAGTAATTTATCTGCTTTTAAATATGCTGTCTAAGTTAGTCATAACTGTCCTTCCATTGAGTCAGCGTCTTTTAATTTCATGGCTGCAACCACCACCTGCAGTGATTTTGCATCCCAGAAAAATAAATCCAGCCACTGTTTCCACGGTTTCCAAATCTATCTGCCATGAAGTGATGAGACTGGATACCATGATTTTAGTTTTCTGAATGTTGAGCTATAATGCAGTGGAGGTAGCAAAGAGTTTCAAGGCTTTATGTCTAGTAGACAGAGTACATCAAGAGTCATGTGAGGAGTTAAAAATATTCTACAGAAAGCAGTGGAAGAAGCCATACCAAAAAGAAAAAACAAACAACCAAAGCAAAAAAAAAAAAAAAATCAAAGACACAAGGGAAACATGTTTGTTTGAAGTGATTTTACAAATATTTACGAAAGAAGAGAAGGGAAATGTAAGCCAAAAAAGGAAAGGTACCCTCAACTAAGTGCAGATTTCCAGAGAATAGCAAGGTGAGACAAGAAGGATTTCTTCAAAACAATGCAAAGAAATATAAGAAAAGAAGAGGAGGGGAAAAACTAGTGCTCTAGTGAAAAACAACAACTGGGAATATCAATACAACATTTCATCCAAAGATGGGCTCAATAAAGGACAGAAATATGAAAGACCTAAAAGAAGCAGAAGACATCATGAAAAGATGGAAAGAATGCAAAGGGTGGTAGGGGAAAAAAAAAAGAAAAGAAAAGAAAAACACAATGACCCAGACAACCAGGATGGAGTGATCAGTCCCACAGAGCCAGTTGTTCTGAACTGTAAAGTCACATGGGCCTTAGGAAGCACTTCTATCAGCAAAGCTAATACAGGTGCTGGAATTCCATCTGAACTCTTGAAAATTCCAAAAATGACAAATTCAAGGTGTTGCACTCAATATGTCAGCAAATATGGAAAACCTAACAGTGGCCACAGGACTAGACAAGGCCAATCCTTATCCCAGTTTCCAATTCCAATTCCAAGGCACTACTAAAGAATCTTCAAATCACTGCACAATGAGACACATCTCCCATGCTAGTGAAGTTTTGCTCAAAATCTTTTAAGCTTCACTTCATCATTACATGAACTGAGAACTTCTGGATGTTCAAGCTGGGTTTAGACACATCAGAGGAACCAGACTTCAAACTGTCACCATTTGCTGCATAATGGAATTAGCAAAAGGTTTCCAGGAAAACTCTACTTCTTCTTCATTGACCACTCTAAAGTCTCTGACCCTATGGATAATAACAAATTGTGGAAAACACTTAAAGAGATAGGAATACAGGCCATCTTACCCGTCTCCTGAGAAAACTGTATGCAGGTTGAGAACCAACAATTAGAAAAATTATTGACTGTTTCTGGATTGAGGAAAGAGTATGGCAAGACTGTTTACTGTCACCTTGTTTATTTAACTTCTACACATAGCACATGATTAGAAATGAAAGTTTGGATGAGTTACAAGCTCATAGGATGATGTACTAAAGAAACCCTTGATAAGAAAAAACGAAGAGTGCAAAAGCAGGCAGCAAGTTCAATATTATGAAAACTCATATCACAATACCCAGTCCCCAAATGTCATGGCAAATAAAAGGAGTGTATGGGAAAGCAGTGACAGATTTCCTCTTCTTGGGCGCTAAAGTCCCTGCAGATGGTGACTTCAGCCATGAAATTAAAAGCACACGTTTCTTGGCAGGAAAGCTGTGGCAAACCTGGATAGTGTGTGAAAAAATAGACATCACTCTGTCAGTAAAAGTCCATATAACCAAGACTGCAGAGTCAATCCTCTTCCTGTTATTCACATACAGTTGTGATAGGTGGGCCATCGATGCCTTTGAACTGTGGTGTTGAAGGACACTTTTAGAGTCACATGGATAGCAAGATCAAACCAGTAAATTTCTTGAAATCAACTTGGAATACTCTTTGGAAGGACTTTTGCTGAAGCTAATGAAAAGGGCCAACTCATTGAAAAGACCCCGATCATGGGAAATACCGAAGACAGAAGGAGAAGGTTGCCACAAGGATGAATTTGTTGGATTGCATCACCAGTGCAATGGATATGAACTTGGGCAACCTCTGGGAGATGGTGCAGCATAGGGAGGCTTGCCTGCTGCAGTCGATTGCACCACAAAGAGTCAGAGACAACTTGGACATTGAACAACAGCAAGGAAGTGTCCTAATTTTATTTTTTTATCTTTAGTTGTCCAGATTTTCCAGCATCATATATAAAAGGGATTATCTTTTCTCCATTGTATATTGTTGCCTCCTTTGTCGTAGATTAGGTGTCCGTTTGGGCAAGAGATTTTGTCAGTTTTTCCGTCAGTTCCGTTGGCCCATATTCCTGCTTGTGGGCCAGTTTCATGCTGTGTGGATTACTAGTGCTTTATTTTATAGACTGAAGCCAGAAAATATGAGATTCCTCTGGATTTTTTTTTCTTTCTTTCTAAGATTTCATGACAATTTAAAGTATTTTATGCTTCCATATAAGTTGTATTTTTTTAATCTACTTTGAAAACTGTCATTGATAACTTGACAGGAATTGCATTGAAAGTGTAAGCAGCTTTTTACATTAAGCCATTTCCATAATATTGACTTTTTTCCAGTCAAGGAGAATGGTAATGTCTACATTTGTTTGTGTCACCTTTAATTCATTTCTTTCATATCTTATTCTTTTCTGCACACAATTCTTCTCCATGTCTGGGTAGGTTTGTTCTCCATAATTTTATTTTTCTTGTTGCAGTAGTAAATGGAGATGTTTCCTTCATTTCTATTTTAGATTTTTGTTGTTGTTGTTGTTCTCAGTGTGTAGAAATGAAGAGAACTCTGTCTTAACTTTGTATCTCTGCCAACTTCCCTAAACCCATTGATTAGGTTGAGTGGTTTTCTGGTGGTATCCTTGGCTTACCTGGGCATACTATCATATCATCTGCAAACAGTGACATTTTTACCACTTCTTTTCCTGTTTCTTTCCAATTTTGTTTTTCTTATCTTTTCTGAATGCTGTAGTAGAAGTCCTAACTCCATGTTGGATAAAAATGGTGAGAGTGGGCAATTTTGTCTTGTTCAGGACCTAGTGGTCATGATTTCAGTTCTTCAACATTGAGCTTCATGTTTGCAGTGGATTTATCCATATGTGGCCTTTATTAAGTTGAAAAGTTTCCCTCTGATCACAATTCCTGTACAGGTTTTATCATAGAGTGTTGACTTTTGTGAAAATGTTTTCTACATCTACAACCTAAACAGTTCTCCTTGGAGAACTTAGTTGATTTTCAGTGTTCATTCTTCCCTCGGCCCCATGGGTGCCAAGAGCTGACTCACTCAAAAATGCTCCGATGTTGGAAATGATTGAAGGTAAAAGGAGAAGTCGGTAGCAGATGATGTGATGATTATATAACATCATCAACTGATGGACATGAATCTGAACAAATTCTGGGAGATCATGAAGGCAAGTTTGGCAGGCTACCATTCATGGGTTGCCATAGAGTGGAGAATGACTTACTAACTGAAGAAGAACAATAAATTTTTGCCTTCCATGTTTGACACTTGTATTTATTCTTGGCTACTTCACTTTCTGCCCCACCTCATCATTTCCATATCTCAGTTATGCTGTTTTACCACTTATTATGCTGAAATTCATCCACATTTTGGTGTCCTTATTGTAACCCACCTGTCCCAACATTTAAGTGATTTCTCAATGGCACATGACTCAGAGGTCTATTAATCATTTTCTAGCATCCAGTTCTCTTCTCTAGACACTCTCTACCTTGCTACAGCCAGAGAAGGCTGTCCCTCACCACCTAAGGTGTGTGATAGAGAGCACAATTTTGAGAATAGCCTTTGAGGACTGTGAATTCTATATCATTCTCAATCTTCATACTGTTTCTTTAACTTTACCTTCTTCAGTCACACTGAAGTTTCAGCCTTTGCTCTGTTCTCAGTCTCAGCTGTGTGTGCATATGCCATTCCCCTGTTTCCCTTGATTGTTATTTTTTGGTAGTGCCTATGAGATCTTATTTTAATTTGCTTATAAAGCTTTTTCTGATTTTGCAGATTGTTCTTAGACTACTATTTTCAACTGATCTGTCTGGTGTGTTTTGATGCATTGTGTTCTCCGATTGGAATAAATAATCACAACCCATGTCTATTTTTGCTTGTCATTTTAATCACCTCTATTTAAGAGTAGAAGTCTCTATTTGAAAAAAAGAAATCACCTAAATACTTGAATCAGTAGAAAAAATAATTAATCTTATTAATCTTAAAACAAACAAACAAACAAAAAAAAGGCGGAGCATGAAGAGACATTATTAGATCCTATCACTCCAAAAAAGAATAATATATTTTTACAAATTGAAACCACCAACTTTAGGTGTCTATCCAAAGGTCAGCTAACAGATATAATAAATTTCTAACAAAAGTATATTTTCAATGACTTATGTGGCAAAAGAACATAAAGAATGAAAAACTATGTCTCAGAGGTCTCTATCAGGAACAGTAAATGGCAGTGGGTAGTGACACGTCTTCTTTACAGAAGCTGAGGCTAGAGTTTGACCATCTATCACTAGCCTTTTCTTGGGGAAGGGTTGTTGCTATTCTGTGTGGGAATGTTTTCATCAGGATCCCTTAAAGTAGGGTCGATGGTTGCTATTCATGGGACTCAATGTGAGGATTTGCACGAGACATGCAATGAGGGAAACAAGATATATAGCAGAGGGAAAACAAAATCTAATCTCAAGCAGAAACTAGATTGTACCACAGTTTATCTCAGTTTGTATTAAGTCATTTGCTTCCATGTCACTCACTGTCAAAATTTTATGAACGGTAATGGGATCTTCACCTCTAGCATGAGGAGGCTGTCGTGTGACCAAAGAGGGGCCTGGTGGGCTGCCGTCTAAGGAGTTGCACAGAGTCGGACACGACTGAAGGGACTTATCACACATGCATTGGAGAAGGAAATGCCAACCTACTCCAGTATTCTTGCCTGGAGAATCCCAGGGACAGAGGAACCTGGTGGGCTGCCATCTGTGGGGTCGCCCAGAATCAGAAACGACGGACGCAACTTAGCAGCAGCAGCAGCAGTTCCTACTTACTCTATGCCTGAATCAGAGGTTACCTCTGACCTTTGGACCACTAGAATTTTCCATGAAGCAACTCATACCCACATATTATCTACCAGAGTAGGGAAGTGTTAGTTGCTCAATGGTGTCCAAGTCTTTGTCATCACATGAAATGTGGCTCACCTGGATCCTCTGTCAATGGAATCTTCCAGGCAAGAATGCAGGAGCAGGTAGCCATTTCCTTCTTCAGGGCCTCTTCTGGACCCAGGGATTGAACCCATGTCTTGCACATCGCAGGCAGTTATTTTACCATCTGAGCCGTACACTTCAATGTCAATGAGGATATCACGTACTATACTGACTAACCACCTTGCTCAAATGTCAAAGCCCTGTGGCCAATCGCCCTATTGAGGGGCTCCTTAATGGCTGACACAACTAATCCAGGCAGTAAGGTCAATCTTCTCTAAAATGCATGTCCTATTGCAAAGGGAAGTGCACAGAATTAGATACACAGGTGCAGAAAGGCTTCTAAGGAGCAAAACAGCCAAGAGCTTGGTCAGGAATATATCTCAATATGAAAGAACTAGAGGCTGCAGGGAGATGTCTTAATTATGAAGCTTGCAAGAATTAGAATAATTAGAAGACAGAGATTTGCAGGCCCACATTCATTCTATAATTCAACTGGTACAGCTTAAATTTTATCTGTTGTATTCATTGTCATCTGAGGGATAAAATATTAAAGTTTAGAGTTTGGCAGCTGCTAATCTAACCGAATGCTCTAGTTATGTAGATCAAGAAATAGACTTATAAGGGAAGTTGCTTGTGCAAGTCCACTAGGAGGTTTCCTCAGATTATATCCACCTGAGAAAATTGTAACAAACTCTCAAGCTACTAGTAGGCTTGCATTTCCCTAAGTCTGGACATATGACTACATTAAGCAGCCTGATACTATGGATAAGACACTATTATCATTGTCATCATTATCTGTTCTTCCTTTGCATTCTGCTCAGTAGTAGTAGAAGTAGCATAACCGCTACTGATCAAACTCGTATGTGGAACGAGTTTCTTATATTATACCAAGATCCTAATATTCTGGAGATAGATCTTTGTGATGAATACATTAATGATAAGTCATATATAGTTACTGGTCGGATTTGTGACCCTATCTGTGGTTAGTCATCATAAAGAGTCAATCTATGTTTAAATAATTCTGGAATTTCACAGCACTATTAATAAATATGCTGAAGTGCTTCATATTATTTTAAGCTTTAATCTATACAGAAAAGATGTTGGAACATGAGGGTAATAAAAATGTGGAACACATATGAATTCATAGACACAGACTATAGATGCTGGTACATTTGTTTTAGCATCTAGACATTTCTGGAAGCTTCTGAAGAGGAAAATATATCTAAGTTAGGCATTTAAAAAACGATTAGGGTTTGGCAGGAGATATTGGGAAATAAGGGAAGGACAATTCAGGAAAAATGAAGAACACTGTCAAGGCACAGAATAGGGAAAGTATAAGACATGTAGTTTAAGGATACCTGAATGACAGTTTATGTGTGGACATGTGTAGTTGGTTAGGAGGACAGATTTAAAACATCATATCATTTAGTTCCATCTAGTCAAGGCTATGGTTTTTCCAGTGGTCATGTGTGGGTGTGAGAGTTGGACTGTGAAGAAGCTGAGCACCGAAAAATTGATGCTTTTGAACTGTGGTGTTGGAGAAAACACTTGAGAGTCCCTTGGACTGCAAGGAGATCCAAACAGTCCATCCTAAAAGAGATCAGGCCGGGGTGTTCATTGGAAGGACTGAGGCTGAAGCTGAAACTCCAATACTTTGGCCAACTCATGGGAAGAACTGACTCATAGGAAAAGACCCTGATGCTGGGAGGGATTTGGGGCAGGAGGAGAAAGGGATGGCAGAGGATGAGATGGCTGGATGGCATCATCAACTCGATGGATATGAGTTTGAGTAATTCCACAAGTTGGTGATGGACAGGGAGGCCTGGCGTGCTGCGATTCACGGGATTGCAAAGAGTCGGACATGACTTAGCGACTGAACGGAACTGAACTGAACATACAAGTAGGGAAAGTAATTAGAAACATTAAGTGGAGGTATGATGGTTTCTGATGTCTCCTCTGTGGAAGAACATTACTAATAAAGAAACCTTAAGGACCCTATCTGCTTTAGAGTCTTGGAATGCCTTATTTGCAAGTTGTCTGGAATTAGCAGTACAAGAGGAAGAAACTGAGGCTTAACCTATTTCCTACTGCTGGATATAACAGTAGCTCTACCTTCAGGGCAGCAAACAATTGGTATTTACTTCACCACCCGTCCCCCCAGAATATTTCTTGTAGTGATAGGATAAATAATGGAGTAGGTGATAGGACCTAGTGAGGAAGCCTTCCTTGAAATACAGCATCAGCAGGCAAAGTTTCTCACATATTAGCAGCATGACATAGTATGCTTTTATTTTCTAGAAATTTACATCACTGTAACCTGCCTCTATCAGCCCCTGCATGACTTGCTCATATTTAGTTTTAAGCCAGCTCTAAAACTCTCTTCCTTCACCTATACCAGGCATTCAGTTCAGTTGTTCAGTTTTCTCCTACACGTTAAGGCCCTGTGGACTGCCATATACCAGGCCTCCCTGTACATCACCGATACACAGAGTTTACTCAAACTAATGTCCATTGAGTCAGTGATGCCACCCAACCATCTAATCCTCTGTTGTCCACTTCTCCTCCTGCCTTCAGTCTTTGCCAGTATCACGGTATATTCAAATGAGTCATTTCTTCGCATTAGGAGACCAAAATATTGGAGTTTCAGCTTTAGCATCAGTCTTTCCAATGAATATTCAGGTCTGATCTCCTTTAGGATGGATTGTTTGGATCTCCTTGCAGTCCAAGGGACTCTCAAAAGTCTTCTCCAACACCACAATAGAAAAGCAACAATTCTTTGGTGCCCAGCTTTCTTTATAGCCCAACTCACGCATCCACACATGACTACTAGAAAAACCATAGCTTTGTATGCGTGGACCTTTTTTGGCAACACAATGTCTCTGATTTTGAATAGGCTGTCTAGGTTGGTCATGAGTTTTCCTCCAAGAAACAAGGGTCTTTTAATTTCTTGGCTGTAGTCACCATCTGCAGTGAATTTGGAACCTAAGGAAAAATAAAATCTCTTATAGTTTCCATGTTTTCCTTTTTTTGTCCTGAAATGATGGGAGAAAATGCCATGAGTGCTGAGTTTTAAGCCAAAAGTTTCACTCTCCTCTTTCACTATCACCAAGAGGCTCTTTAGTTCTTCTTCACATTCTGACTTAAGGGTGGTGTCATCTGCATATCTGAAGTCATTGATATTTCTCCCAGCAATCTCGATTTCAGCTTGTGCTTAATCCAGACCAGAGTTTCTCATGATGCACTCTGCATGAGTCAAATTAGTCAGGTACAATATGCAAAATTTGACATGCACCTTTCCCTATTTGGAACAAGTCTGCTGCTCCATATCCAGGAGAAAGTCATTTCTTAGGCAGGTTGACAAGAATTCCAAGGGTACTCAAGGAGAGAGGGATCCGGGATTCTCAAGGAGAAAGGAAGAACAGACATTTTTTCCCCCTCTACATTCCTTAAGATTGTATAACTATAATGTATCTTGCTTGAGGGTAGTTTCTGGGGAAACAAACAAACAAACAAACAAAAACCTTCTGGCTAATTTTGTTATCTTAAAATGTAAATTATGGGAGTAGGTATAGTGAGATCTTTACAACCTACAGACATTCTTTTGGTTCATTGTAATACTAAATGGAGAGTGTATAACTTCATTGCTAACACTAGCAAGAGAGACTCTTCTGCCCGCTTCTGATGTTTATGTCAGAAGCTTTCTCTATCCCTGCTAGATGACTCTCATCTTTGGCTCAAGATTGAATTCTTCTCCTCTGGAGGACTTGAATTTCGGCATCTTTTCATGGTTCAACAACAACCTTTCATCCAGTTCTGTTTTGTCCTGACATGCATACAGATTTCTCAGGAGTCAGGACAGGTGGTGTGGTATTCCCATCTCTTGAAGAATTTCCCACAGTTTTTTGTGATCCACATAGTCAGAAGCTTTGACATAGTCAATAAAGCAGAAGTGTGTGTTTTATGTCTGGAACGCTCTTGCCTTGTAGATGATCCAGTGGATGTTGACAACTTGATCTCTGGTTCCTCTGCCTTTTCTAAATCCAGCTTGAAAATCTGGAAGTTCACAGTTCATGTTCTATTGAAGGCTAGTCTGGAGAATTTTGAACATGACTTTGTTAGGGTGTGAGATGAGGGCAATTGCGTGGTAGTTTGAACAGTCTTTGGCTTTGCCTTTACTGGGGAATGGAATAAAAACTGACATTTTCCAGTCCTGTGCCCCCTGATGAGTTTTCCAAATTTGCTGACATACTGAGTGTAACACTGACAGCATCATGTTTCTTTAGGACTTGAAAAACCTCAACTGGAATTTCAACACATCCACTAGCTTTGTTCTTAGCAAATCTCCCTAAGGACCCTTGACTTCAGCAGCCATATTCCTTCATATTTCTAGCAGCAAACTAGAGTATGTATTTATTTTCTTCAACTGTGCATTGCTGTAATTTGACTCCAACCAACCACTGCATGGTTATTTCATGGACATTGATGCTTCTAGATACACACCCAGCCCCTCTTCCAATCAGCACCAACCTGTACTTCGTACTTTAGGGGTAGGTATAATGATGACCAGTGTGGCTAGCTCTTATTGATCTTGCTGCAGACCATGTTCAGGAGGGTTAGGTGGTAAGAATTCCTACTCAGAAATTTGTTCTGCATGCCAGTGCTTTCTGTGCCCATTTGGGACTTTCCAATAAATAATCTCTAGAATGCCTTGTTGATATCATAAACACTGGAATACTTGACTTATTCCTAGAGTCCTGAGGGAAACTCAGTGCCACTAGCTCATGGGCATGTTTACTCCAAACACCAAGGCAACACAGCATCTGGGGCCTCGTTAGAGTTACTAGATATTTCCAGGAGATGAGATGTAGAAAAAAAAAAAAGGAAACAAAACAACAACAGAAATACTGAAAACCTAGAAAATTAAGAGTCTTACACAGAGATTTATGGTCTTCTCTGCACTCTATGCAATCTGCCTACCTATTTCTCCTGTTTAGGTATTGGATGGCGATAAAGAATGGGTCTTCTGTTGTTGTATGGTTTAAAAAAAAAAATGGACTCACTGAACTGTGTGAGGTAGATATTTACATTTTTCTTTAACTTGTCTCTTCTTGAATCATTCCAGTCCACAATATTATAAACCTTCCTCATTCACAAGCACAACTTTTAAATTTCAAAATGACATTCTGGAGCAAAGAGCTTGTACAGTTTGCTTTGCCTTGAAAAAGATGCAAGAAAATACATGGATTATGTTTTTCTTCAGATGTACACATCTAACTGAATGGAGTATCAAATGGCAAACCACTCCAGTTTCCTTGCCTGAAAAATCCCATGGACAGAGAAGTCAGGCCCTCTATACTCCTTGGGGTTGCTTAAAGTCTGACAAGACTTTGAACACATAAACACATCTAACTTTTGTTCAGATTTAAAAATCTTCTCTTTCTTTTCTGATAAGATTGCCTGTGGTTGAAACTAAGGTCTAATCCTTTTTCTAAACTATCTCCATGCCTCCATTTAGAATATTGTATGCTTCTTCCCCTTCAGACAAAAAAATAAAAAAGCTTTTCCTTTGAGGAGAGTGTTGTCATCCTTTTCTCCATTCATGTTTTGAAACTTATTTCCAGTTACCTGAAATAAGGATTTCTATCTTGTCTTGGCTTTAGAGGGTCTGGTCCACTAGGATATTTCCTTTACTATTTGGGAATAATGACCTCTAACTTAACATTTCCCTTGTCTAGAGCAATAAGGAGTGCAGTGGAAAGATCTGCAACTGAGAGGAAATTATACCCCCGAGACACACATGTATCTCTTCCTTATCCACACACACATATACACACACATATATATATATTTTTATATAAATATATCTATATTTAAAAATAAAAAATATACATATTTAAAATAAAAATATAATATTTTATAATTCTATTAATAACATTAATTATATATTAATATAATAATATATTATATATAATATATAAATAATATAATATAAATAAAATAAATATAAATAATATAATAAAAATAAAAATAAATATATATAATATAAATAATTATTGTATATAATAATAAAAGAATTATATATTTTTATAATTTTTATATTTATAAAAATAAAAATATATTTAAATATAAAAATATATATTTTATATAAATATATATTTATAATATAATATATATATATTATGTATGCATGTATGTCTCTGTCTACCTATTATCTATCTATCTATCTATCTATCTATCAATCATCTATATATCCACATATATATCTTCCTTAGAAGTTTGCTGTTTTATGATAGGATCAGCTCTGGCATGGAACTAGAGAACCCCAAGAATTTTTCTCCTACGTGTTCGTGGCACTTCTATCTATCTTTGAAGTGAGGCCATGCCTGATAAAATGTCACAAGTGAAAGAGATTATGTATTCCATTGGATTCCTCGATTCTTTCCATAGCAAACCTGTTAATCATCTTCACATTTATTTCTATGAAGGTACTAGTCCTTCCCCAAGAATGTATCAGGAAGAATGAGTATCCCTTTTTTGAAGGCGTTCTAGGGAATTAGTGAAATTTTTCCTGAATTTTTTCCTGGATCCTACCACATTTCCTGAAATTTTTCGAGGATCCTACCACATTTGCTTATTTCATACTTTAATGCATTGATAGAAGTCCTAATGGTGACAAAGGTCTTCATGAGAACTGCGTAAGATGTACTAATGGAGGCACCTGAATGCTCATGGGAAGATGGAGATGATGTTAGGAAGATGAAAGGGTAGCCTGTACAGTGACATACCTGAAGGTGTCAGAAGCAGTGTGCTAGAATTCTGATCACTATAGTAATACAAAATGGGGTGTCCATAGAAAACATATGTAATCCTATCATGAGACTAAGGAAGAAGCTGAAATGTGTGGTTTTGCTATGATATTAAGCTGGATCATCACCTGGAGGCTGTTGTGTATGCAATGAAGGGAGATGCTTAATTAGAGCTAGCTGGAAGGGAAATGGACTTATTGGTGTCATGACAAAAGGAATCATATACAGGCTTTTTTGGTTTCTCATCAAAGCTTCCCCCACACTATTATGTCAGTCATCCATTTCATGGCCTACTTTCCCACGGCCTTTTGTACTTCCCATACTCCTGAAAACTTGGTTTATCTGTGCCTTTGATTTGTATCTTTGCTTACATTTACTGAAGCGTCTCTGGTATTGCAAAGATGTGACTTCTAAGTTAGTGCTATCTTCCTTTTGTATAAGTAGAGAAATATTCTAAGAGTAAGAAAGTAAAACCGCAGATATTTAACCACATATGATCTCATAATTGAAATATGTCTAAGAGTACAGTCTATACATTGCTGAGTCCTGACTCCAGCTCTATTAAGTATGCTAAGTGTTGTAACAAGCTTGAAGGAGCCAATCTCCTGCAAGTCACACAACCCCTCCACGATAATATCTCCTGTATTACAGTGGCACTGCATTTGGTCTCATCTAGTATATCAAGGCATTAAGATTGTAAAAGTTCATTGAGGTCAGAGACCACATTAGCTTATTATATTTTGAACTATGGCCAACCCCTATAGCAAGGTCTGGAGCACTTCCCATGATCCCAGATTTCCAGATTCTATCCCTGAAATATGTCCATCATTCTCCTCACCATCTCCCTCCATCTTACCACCAACCTGTAGCATGCTCTGTCCATTTCCCTGGAAAGATTCTTTGTTCCTACACTCTTCATCACCTTCCACCAAAGCCTGTCCATTGTCCATAGATTTAACTCTCTGCTGATTGAATGGATACATTTGGGAAATGCAATTTAGGGGCTGCAGGCAGCCTTCATTGAAGCTTCTTAAGCGCCGTAGAAGGAATCTGCACTGCTTTATCTCTAAACTGAATTTAAATTGATTTAAATTTAAACTGATTTAAATCCTGTCAACTGGGTTATCTGCAAGATGAGCATTCTCTCTCTGAAACTGCACAAAAGTGTTTTAGATGACTTTGCTTTTGTTGTATATTTCCTCAACAGTATCCTCTACCTGGAAGCAACTGATAGTCCAATAGTCCAAATATTCTCAGTTGAACCTGTGTTGAGCCTTTTGTGCTGCAGTTCAGAATTTGTCTGTTAGGCTTGGCTAAGAACAAAGCTTGAACGGTCTTCATGGCAAAATTTGTGGAGTTGCAAGAGGACTTAAAGTCTACACTCTATCAATAATTGGGATGTGTCCCTGGTATGTCTGAAAATGTTAACAATGAGATAGCTTGGAGCTGTGATTTTTGTTGGTCATAATGGTCTTTCTTGGAGTTGAGGAACGTGTGCATCTGTTTGGGTCAGAGCCCTTCAGTTTGATAAGGGTTGCATTTCCGCCCCCCCCCCCCCCTTCCCCGGTTATATAGTTTGGAGGTTAAAATGGTGGTCTCTTGGGCTTCTGAGCAATCCAGAGGACTGGTGATAGGAGTGGTGGTCATAGACTACAAATTCTTCCATTCTTCTTGAGAAGGTGTCACAAATACACCTGGAAAACTTTTTTGGCCCAAGTGGCTCCAACAGTTTGGAGGACTTGTGATGTTGTCCCTAGGTGGCCACATGGCTATTTTAGCCTAGTGTGTTGCTTAGGAATGGTTTATTGAGGCATGGTTGCCCTGACATCCCAACTTTGTAGCATCACTAAAGCAACAGGCAGCAATGCTTTGGTCACTACCCTTTTCCTCCTATGTATTTCAAAAGAGATCTGTGGGAAGGATCAATGGAGAATGCTGTATGTTTTTGATAAGGTCATGCTGCCTTCCTGGTGAGCTTCTTTTCTTCTACCACTTTCTGCAAACTATCCTCCTTATATTTCCTAGGTCAATTTTACCCATGAAATCATGGGTAAATATGTTTTTATGAGGCTGAATTGCTAAAGAAAGACTGAAAACTCTTAGCAAACTTTAGGAATCTGTGAGGGTTGTCAGTTGACAGGAAAGAGAGTTCTGTATCAGTTTCCTTTCCTTGATAACCTAGGTAAGAAAAGGAGGCCTCTTTTGAAACTGAAAGCCTCTTCAACAGAAAGTGCATATATTTATTTGCTAGGTTTGCCATAACAATATGCCCCATGCCAGGTGACTTCAATAAATGTACTCTCAAACTTCTGGGAATCAGGTATGTAATCAAAGGGTCTGCAGCTTTATGTTCTTCTGAGACCTCTTTTGGATTATGACTTGTCATCACCTGGCTTCACATAGTAATGTCTTCACATAGTAATGTCTCCGTGTTGTCTCTTTTGATCTCCTTAAAAAGAACCCATTCTATTGACCAAACTTCCTGTTGTGAGGCTCAATTTCCAAATAGTGTCCGAAACAGATTGTACCTTATTCACACTTTGACTACATACAAAATTCAGAGGGTTAGGGCTTCCACATACACATTTTAATAGGATGAACTGTATTTTCTTCTTTCCACTTGGTACTGCTATATATTCATCTGTCTTTCAGAGTTCACCCCACTAATCAGGTATTCCCCATCCAGCAAGTACTGGTTAAGAAAAACAGTGAGTCATTCTGAAGTAATACAGATGTAAAAAAATTCAAAATTTTGCAAAGACATAAAGAAAGTAAATCATTTACATAATTTGGTAAATAGTAAAGCATAATGTGAAGCACATGATGAACTATGAAAAGGTTGCAAAGAAAAAAGTTATATTTCATATACACACTATATATATATACATATATATATATACACACACACACATATAGTATATATATATATACTAGCAAATTAGCTCATAACAAATTTTCAAAATAATAAGTGGTCCTCAAATAGACCTAATGACAACACTTGTAACAACAATTTTGTCTTAAATTGAATTGCTAATAAGTATAGCTATTTGTTGGAGAAGGCAATAGCACCCCACTCCAGTACTTGCTTGGAAAATCCCATGGATGGAGGAGCCTGGTAGGCTGTGGCCCATGGGGTCGCGAGAGTTGAACACGACCGAAGCGACTTAGCAGCAGCAGCAGCAACATAGCTATTTGTTTATGCTAAATTCATTTTTAAAGAAAATGATAAACTTCTCATATTTTTATGAGAGAATGTAGTTTTTGAATGAGGCATTCTCTCATACACAGAATTGAGAGATCAGATACTACTTTAACGAATACCCATGTATCCAAGATGTTCAGGCCAAGCAACATGAAAACAGTAGATTTTAAAGCTGAGAGATTTGTATTGCAGCGCCATGCAAGGATGTGTGTGGCTTATGCCTTTTAATATCCCAAACTCCCCCAAAGCTTTCAGTAGAACCATATATGAGTCAGACCCTCTGGTCCTGAGGTAGGGCCATGGTCAGGTCACTGTCTTCCTGTAAACAACTATGGAACTAAATATGATTCCATATTCTGAACAGAAAGGTCTGAATTTGATTTTCACTCTTCAAGGTCCTGGTTGGGAGGAGGCTTTCCTGTACAGGCTGCTTATCCTATCTGGGAGCCTTCTAGTGCCCAACATGCAGTCTTAGTCCTCCAATCAGTGCCCTGTCCTAGCAGGAGAAGCAGCTCTCAGTTCTCAATTCCCTGGTGTTACCAATATCCCTATACCATGCCCAGCCATCTTCAAAGAGGAGCCAGGTGTCCAACACACAGCTGGCTCTCAACCTCCTCAGTCCACCCAAATGCGGGGCTGGGTCCCATAGACTATGACCCATGTAGGTCGCTACAACAATTAATTCAAGGATGGTGGGCAGTTTTATATTTCTCTGAACCTTGGGCCAGGCCGGTGAGTGGAGTGAGTGATTCTAGTAAGGGCTCTTGACCTCTTTAGCCTCCCTCATGTTCTGAAGCTCACTAACCAGCTCAAGGCCAGAGAGAGAGCCTGGAGTGCCCTGGACAAAATTTGCAATATTATTTTAGCTACACTCTGCTGAGAGTCTGACTTTTGATGTAGCTGCTTTGTGATGGCTTTTGACATACATCAACATTAATGAGCCATAGGAACACGTGTCCCTCCCATCCTCAAGCCCCTACCACATCTTCCTCTATCTTTTTTCTTCTAGAACATCTGGAATACTCAAGGGCACTCGCTTTTGATACCCTGGTTCATGCATATGAAATCCTGAATGATGACTTTTTACAAGAGTTATGGACTTCTGTAAATTTAACATGTGAAAATATGGGTGCAGATTTTTGTATGTGAAATATAAAATGTTTTATGTTCAATAATCTCCCTGTACATTTTTCTTCATGATATATGGAATCTTGGTTATTTTCCATAGGGATATCTGTGCACACTTTTCCTACATGAATGTGCAAGTCTGTGTATTTTACATATGAAAATTTGGCATACATTTTCCTGCTTGAAGTATAAAATTTATGCAGTTCTTATTTAATAATCTCAAAGGAAGAGGGGAGGAGAGGTTGAGATATATGGAGAGAGTAACATGGAAATTTATATTACTATATGTACATGAGATAGCCAATGGGAACTTTCTGTATGCCTCAGGGAACTCAAACAGGGGCTCTCTATCAATCTAGATGGGTGGGATGGGGAAGGAGATGCAGGGAGCTTCAAGAGAAATATGACATATGTATACCTACAGCTGACTCAGGTTGAAGTTTGAGGGAGCACAACAAAATTCTGTAAAGCAATTATCCTTCAATTATAAATGGATAAATTCATAAAAATATTTTCTAACATGAAATATATCTGTTGTTCTTATATGGAAATCTGGGGGCAAATTATTATCCATGAAACATCAAGTCTGTACATTTTGCAGACAAATTTCAAGGTACAGATTATCCTACAGGAAATTTGGTGTTTTTTTATATTTCACATACAAAATTCTGGGCACAGATTTCCTTGAGTTAAATATGGAATACTCTATATTTCACACAGGAAAACATGGGTGTCATCATTTCCACATTAAATATGTAATTTTTAATATTTCACACTTGAAACTAGAGGCACAGATTTTCCTGCATGCAATATGGATCACATTGTATGAAATTCTGAGAAAATATCTTCTATATTCACAGCAGAGTTATTTACACTACATCTATGAATATATGTGTGCACATTTTCCTACATGATAGATCAAATGCTTTGTGCTTGACATTTGAAAATATGGATTCATCATCCTATATTAATTATTAAATAACTGATATTTCACATATTAAAATATAAGTGCAGGTTTTATAGGAATACTCTCTCCAATGTGAAATAACATTTTATTATGCTTCACGTGTGCAGATTACCAAAATAAAATATGGAATGATATATATTTTACAGATAATAATTTGAGAGCATATTTTTCTGCCATACTAATGTATGAAACTTTCTATATTTCACATACAAAGATCTTAATGAAGATTTTCTACATAAAATATGTAATTTTCCATGTTTCACATATAGTAATCTGGGAACAGATATTCCTACACAGAACATGAGCTGTGTAAATTTCATATGTGAAAGTACATGAGCCAGTTTTCCAACTTGAAATATTACATACTCTATATGTCACACTTGAAATCTGTCTACTCATTTTCTACATGAAATATGAAATACTTTATACAGTACACTTGAAAATCTCTGCTCAAGTTTTCCTATGTGAAGTAATGAACATCATGTATATCACATATGAAGAATTGGGTGCTAACTTTCCCACATGACATCTGGATATTTTGTATATTTCAGATACCAAAATCTGTGTGCCAGTTTTACTACCTAAAACATGGAATTCTGTATATTTCAAATATCAATATGGGTGATCATCTTACTCAATTAAAGATCAAATGAACATGGCTAGGGCAGGACCCAAGATTTGGAAGAGGCCAAGGTCCTTTGGACAAGGGCACTGTCTTGCAGGCAGAAGCACAGAGAGATTCTGCTGCCCTAGAGAATTTTTCTACACATGAGTAGGTGATAGGGGAAGGTGCTGGGCTAGTGTTGCCTAGGATCATCCCATCAGCCGACACACACCCTCCCCGAGTGTGGCACTCATTGGCACCATATGAGAGAAATAACTGGCTAAGGTAGAGTCTCGGCATGAGATTCCATGTATCCTGGGAGACGGGGTGTGAGTGTCGTATCAGTCCGGGCACTTCCAGACCTCATAACAGTGCAGAAAAGTGAGGAAAGCATAGGAGATGGGTATATGTGTGTGTGCCTCTGCCAAAATTTGCCTGTGAGGGAGAGAATCGGGAGGAAGCAAGGGTGGTGGACACTTTGCACACCAGGACACAGGGACAGTTAGAGACAAGAATGTCCCTGGGAGTATTTCAGAGTCTGCTGCTTTTCAGGTTCCAGGGACTAGGGAGTAGCTGTCCTATCTATTAGTCCTCTACATGTGCCAGAAGTTCTGCCATGAATTTCTTCCATTCTCTGAAGCCTTGATCTTCACGGTGGAGGGCAGAGGGGCAAAGGTGTGTGTCTACAACTGACAGAACATTCTGACACTGGAGAAGAATCTCTGAATTTTGTCATGGTGGTCCTGAAGGAAATCGACACTATGAGACTCAGGGTCCCTTGATTTTAAGTGGGCATCTTGGATGTCTCCTGGGCCAACCTTCAACTGGGGTCCATGGACTGTGGGTTCTGTATCCTGGCAGGGATGCGTGAGCTGTAGGCCAAGCTATCACAGTATAGAGACAGCAGCAGAAAGACAGCCTTGGCGTTTAACATATCAGTGAGGTCTGGGCTATAATCAAGCCCTGTTGAAGCATTTGGCAGGGAAATGCTGCTTTCTGCACAAGGGAGGCATGAGCTGTGAGCCCTAGGTAGGCAGGATTATCAGAGTGTCGTCTATGGTGGGACTCCATGTGTATGGGTTAGTAAACTATAAAGCCGATGGGAAGGTAATCTCCCTTCCCTTCTTGACCTCATCATATTCAGTGCCTTCTTTCAGCAGAGACTCTTTGGATCCATGCATATCTTCTCAGGATACTGTATCAAACACAGGCCTGTCACACTCTCTTTGGCCATCTGGCTACCCAGTGTCTATCTGGCCTTTTCTTGATGTAGGAGATAAACCTCAGGGGAAATGGAAACATTTACAAATAGAAAACTTCCCTTAGGATGAGCAAGAGAACATGGGTCAGAAGGTCATGGGCCCAGTATGGGAGTGGGGATGGGTTGCTGAGCCTGTGAAGAGGGCACAAAACTCACAAGGAATGATCTTGAGAGGTGCAGGCCCAGAAAGCGGTGCTTCAAGTCAACAGAGTCCAAGGCCCCTTGCTATTTCTGTTTGGCTCCTGGAAAGAAAGCACAGGGAATGGAATCATGACAATATGTTTGGCACTATGAACCTGTCCAAGGTGACAGTACAATACAGAACGCAGGTACATATCACTCAGCTATCCTCAGTAAGTACTCCCAACCCTTCCCATGTCTTTCCAGGACAGTCCCCATCATGAGCAAACCCCAAGTTTTTCCAACATTCCATGATAATTGTAAAAGTAGAAGACACTGACTTCATCAACAGGGTGACAGGAAATAACGCATTAAAAAAAAAAAGAAAAGAAAAGAAAAAAGAAAGAAAGAAAAGAGAGGTGCTTAACAAAGCCTATTATCCTGGACGAATATGCCTCTAGTTCTGCATATGTACAAATTTTTTTTTTCAGGGTTTCATGTGTATGTGTATGTGTTCATGTGGCAGCACAAATGTGTGTGTGAGCTCTAGGATCTGACCTGGATGGGAATGGAAGAATGGATGTGGAAAATTTGAAAAAGCCTGTGTAATCCACATACACCATGGGGTAGCAGAAGCACTAACACTAGGATAACAAGCCCAAGGAAGTTACCAAAGGAACAAGGTGTAAGTAAAAGCATGCTGCTCCAACCTGGATCCATGGGCAGAAAGAAGAGGCAGGGAGGAAGCACCTGGGTGTATGCTTGCTTCATGGAAGACTTAAAGGAGCTGGGAATCAGAATGAGCATTATCATCAGGCACATTAGGGAAGGTATGCACAGTCCCTTGGACACCCAGCAATAAAGAACTTTCTGTCCTTCTCAAGTGCAGGAGCATTCTTTCCCCTACATGACCAGCGCATGAACACACATTGCCTCTTCTGTAAGGTTTGGCAGAGACTGATGACACTGTAGTAGCATAAGCAGCTGCTACCTGAAGAGACTGCCAGTTTGAAACATCATTCTTTAAACTCTTCACAGAATGCTTGGATCTGGAAATGATGTCTTCAGTTGATTCCCTCGCTGCTCCTGAACCCACAGGGTTGGGGTTACAGGGCAGGCTGGGATGTGTTCTCACATGGAGGCTGGAAGAAAACAGAAACACTTTGAAAGGTCCTCTGTACAGTCAATGGCAGTCTTCAATTCTTCTGGCATCAGTGAGTTACAGCCTTTATTGGGATGCTGTCCCTTCATTTATCTCTGTTTAGTGATGCTTCATCTTTGAGAGAAATCCATTTCTTAGAGAGAATTCCATTTCTAAAAAGATTTCTCTGTGTGTCACATACTGGCATGTGGGCAAATTTTTTCTACATGAAACATAGAACTCAATACTTCACATATGAACATATGCATGCAAATTTTCTCTATGAAATGTGAAATTCTCTATAGTTCACCTGTGAAAATGACAGCACAAACTTTCCAAAACAGAATTGGAATTCTCTGTATTTCATATAAAAATTTATGTGCAGGTTTTCCCACATGAGATTGTGAATTTTATGTTTTACACATGTGAAAAACTAGGTGTTACCTTTTCTCCATGAACTGTGTAATTCTGCATATTTCCCTTATAAGCATCTGCCCATTGATCTTAGCAACAAAAGATGGAATTTTTATTTTTTTTTCACATATGTAAATTGGGGCACTGATTTTCCTCTATTAAATACAGAATATCTGATTATTCTGTGCTGATTATAGCTATGAAAAGAAAAGACTCTCACCCCTGGGAAGAAAAGATATGACCAACCTAGACATAATGTGCTGAGAAACAGAGATATCACTTTGTCAAAAGAAGCCCATATAGGCAAAACTATTTTATTGTTTTCCACTGAATATGTATGGATGTCCATCTTGGGTGACCCTACATGGCATGGCTTAGTTTCATTGAATTAGAGAAAGCTATGGTCCATGGGATTCGATTGCTTACTTTTCTGCCATTGCAGTTTCAGTCTGTCTGCCCTCTGATGTTCTTTCTCAGCACCTACCATCTTACTGGGGTTTATCTTACCTTGGATGTGGGTTACCCCTTCTCACCCACTGGCCACTCCAGCATTGTGCAGCTGCTGCTCACTGCTCCAGTGAATTTACTAAACTCAGCAGTGGCCACAAAACTTGACAAGATCAGTTTTCATTAAAATCCCAATGAAAGGTAATGCCAAAGAATGCCTGAAGTACCACACAGGTGCACTCATCTCACATGCTAGTAAATTAATGCTCAAAATTCTCCATGCCAGGATTACCTGAACCATGAAATTCCAGATATTCAAGCTGGTTTTAGAAAAAAACATAGGGATGAGGGGTCAAATTTCCAGCATCCATTGGATTATTGAAAAACCAGGAGAGTTCCAGGAAAAACAAAACAAAAAACTACTTCTGCTTTATTGACAAAGTCAAAGAATTTGACTGTGTGGATCACAATAAACTGTGGAATATTCTTAGATGTGAATACTAGATCACCTGACCCACCTCTTGAGAAATCTGTATGCAGGTCAGGAAGAAACAGTTAGAACAGGACATGGAACAACATACTGGTTCCAAATAGGCAAAGGAGAACATCAAGGCTGTATATTGTCTTCCTCCTTATTTATCTAATATGCAGAGTATATCATGAGCCATGCCATCCTAGGTGAGACAAAGCTGGAATCAAGATTGCTCAGAGAATTATCAGTAACCTCAGATATACAGATAACACCACCCTTATGGCAGAAAGTGCAGAACTAAAGAGCCTCTTGATAAAAGTGAAAGAAGGGAGTGAAAATACTAGCTTAAAACTCAACATTCAGAAAACTAAGATCATCACTTCATGACAAATAGATGGGGAAACTAGAAACAGTGGCAGACTTTATATTTTGGGGCTATAAAATCACTGCATATGGTGACTGCAGCCATGAAATTAAAAGACACATACTCCTTGGAAGGAAAGTTATGACCACCCTAGACAGCATGTTAAAAAGCAGAGACATTGCTTTGCCAGAAAAACGTCTGTCTAGTAAAGCACATGGTTTTTACAGTCATCAGGTATGGATATAAGAGTTGGACTATAAGAAAGCTTAGTGCTGAAGAACTGATGCTTTCAAACTGTGGTGTTGGAGAAGACCCTTGGAATGCAAACGGATCCAACAAGTCCATCCTAAAGGAGATCAATCCTGAGAGTTCATTGGAAGGACTAATGTTGAAGCTGAAACTCCAGTCCTTTGGCCACCTGATGCGAAGAGCTGACTCATTTGAAACTACCCTGATGCTGGAAAAGATTGAGGGCAGGGGGAGAAGGGTATAACAGAGGATGAGATGGTTGGATGGCATCACAGATTCAATGGACATGTCTTTGTAACCTCTGGGAATTGGTGATGGACAGGGAGCCCTGGCATGCTGCGTTCCATGGGTTCCCAAAAAGGCGAACACGACTCAGCGATTGAACTGAATTGATTTATGGATGTGCGAGTCTGACTATAAACAAGGTTGAGTGCCAAAGAACTGAGGGTTTGGAACTGTTTTGCTGAAAGTGAGTCTTGAGAGTCTCTTGGACAGCCAGGAGATCAACCCAGTCAATCCTAAAGTAACTACACCTAAATATTCATTGGAAGGACTGATGCTGAAGCTCCTATACATTGGCTACCCGATGTAAAGGACTCATGGGAAAAGACTGAGGCTCTACCTTGTCATAGAATATTGTTGTCTCTGATATGGGAAAGACTGAGCGCAGGAGAAGAAGTGGGCAATGGAAGTTGAGATGGTTGGACATGCTGGAATCACAAGACTCAACAATCATGAGTCTGAGCAAAGTGTTGGAGACACTTTGGGTGGGGAAGGGTAGGGAAACCTGGAGTGCTGCAGTCCAAGGTATTACAATGAGCTGGACTTGGCTAAGTAACTGAAAAACAGTAACTTTTTATCACATATGTCAATCAGGAGGAGATATTCCAACTTGAAATACAGAATTCTCTATACCCCCAAAGGAAAATTAGACGCTACTTTTTGAAATATGGACATCTCTCTATTTCATTTATGAATTTCTGGATGCCAGTTTTACTTCTTAAACTATGAGAGTTTGAATAATTCACTGTTTCAGCTGTTTACATGTAATAAGGAATATTGTATATTTCAAATATGAAAATTTGAAGTATGCGAAGTATTCCATGTGTGAGAATGGGCACACAGTCGAATTTTCTCTTTCTTGTTTTAAAGTCTGACACCAGATAGTCCTTCAGCTAAGATGAAGTTCTCAATTTCACATATGAAATTCTAGGTGTAGATTTTAGAACATGAAATATGAAATTTTCTGTAATTCACTTATGAAAACCTGGTGACAGATTTTCCAACTTGAGATATGGAATTCATGGTATATCACATATGAAAAGGTTTTATTGCCTGAAATATGCAATTCTTTATAATACAGTTATGAAACTCTGAATGCAGATTTGTATGCAGGGAATATGAATATTTCTATTTCACATATCAAAACACAGTCACCGGTTTTCAAGGTGAGTAGTGGATTTTTTTTTTTTCCTCATTGGAACATCTGTGTGCTGACATTCCTTCAAAGAATATAGAATACTGTGTATTTAACATTTGAAGAACAGGCATCAATTTCCCTACAATAAACATGGAATTTTCTATTTTATATATGAAAATGGCTTCAGCTGTGAAATTCTCTATATGTCAGCAAAGAGAATTTGAAGGAAGATCTGACATAACATGTAAAATCCTCTATATTTTGCATTTGAAACTCTGAAGACAATTTTCTCATATTGAATTTGAAATCTCAGTTAGTCACATAGGAAAATTTGTGTCAGATTTCATACATAAAGTATGTAATTTTCCATGATTAAGAAATTAAGATCTGGGCCAAATGGGACAATATACATTCACCTATGTTTCATGTATGAAAATTTGGTCCCAGAGTTCCCTTTTGAAATGTAGTATTCTCTATATTGTATTTATGAAAGTCTGGGTGAAGATTTCACTACATGTTATATGACAAACTCTATATTTACATTTGAAACTCTGCGTGCCAATATTTTTACATGAAAAAGGTAAATCATTAGCAACTTTTCAATTTATAGGTTCTGATGTTCCCACGTGATATAAGAAGATCTGTTTATTTCACATATGAAATTCTGGATGTCATTTTTACCTGTGTGAAATCTGAAGTTCAGTAAAACTGCGTGCAGAAAATTTGTGTGCAGGTTTTGATACATGATACTGTGAAATTCTGCAAATATCTCATTAGAAAATCTGGGTATCCATTTTCCTTCATTAAATATGAAATTTTCAGTATTTCCTTGATCTAAATCAGAGCACAGTTTTAGTTACATAAAATAGGTAATTATTTTTATTTCCCGCTTGAAAACCTGGGTTCAGACTTCCCAGTGTGATTGATGGAATTTTTCGAATTCATTCTTGAAAATGTGGGTATAGATAACCTTACATGAATTTTGGTATTCTCTTTATTTCAGGTATAAAAATCAAGGCAAATAGTTTCTTGCATGAAATATGATATTCTCAAATGAGTATTAAGGTTAGACAGGAAACAAAATTCTGAGAAAAAAATATCCTTCAGTTAAAAATAAATAAATTAGAAAAAGGAAATTGCTGAAAAAAATATGGTATTCCATTTATTTCATATTTCACCATCTAGGTGTAGATGTTTCTAACTGAAAAATGGAACTCTCTGTATTGCTCATATTTAAATCTGTAAGCAGAGTCTACCACAAGCGATAGTGAATTCTCTATATTTGACATAAGAAAACCTGCTAAGGAATTATTCACAATGGAAAATTAGGATTTTATTATTTCACATATGAAAACCAGGGTACAGATTGACTTATAATATATGAACTGTATGTATTTCAGATTAAAAATTTCAGTGCAACAGCTTTACATGAAAAGTGCCTCCAGTCAAACATGTGGTTTTTCCAGCAGTCATGCATGGATATGAGAGTTGAGCTATAAACAAAGCTGAGTGCTGAAGAATTGATACTTTTGAACTGTGGTGTTGGAGAAGACACTTGAGAGACCCTTGGACTGCAAGGAGATCCAACCAGTCCATCGTAAATGACATCAGTCCTGAATATTCATTGGAAGGACTGATGCTGAAACTCCAATACTTTGGCCACCTCATGTGAAGAATCGACACACTGGAAAAGATCCTGATGCTGTGAAAGGTTGAAGGCAGGAGGAGAAAGTGATGACAGAGAATGAGTTGGTTGTATAGCATCCCTGACTCTATAAACATGAGTTTGAGTAAGCTCTGGGAGTGGTGAATGGATAGGGAGGCCTAGTGTGCTGGAGTCCAGGGTCTCAAAGAGTCAGACATGACTGAGCGAATGAACTGAACTGAACTCATGTTTCAAATTGGAAATCTTACCTCCAGTTCCTCCCTGTCCATCACGAACTCCCGGAGTCCACCCAAACCTATGTCTACTGTGTCAGTGACGCCATCCAACCATCTCATCCTCTGTTGTCCCCTTCTCCTGCTGTCCTCAATCCCTCCCAGCATCAGGGTCTTTACAAATGAGTCAGTTCTCCGCATCAGGTGGCCAAACTATTGGGGTTTCAGCTTCAACATCAGTCCCTACAATGAACACCCAGGACTGATCTCCTTTAGGATGAATTGGTCGGATCTCCTTGCAGCCCAAGGGACTCTCAAGAGTCTTCTCCAACACCACAGTTCAAAAGCTTACATTCTTTGACACTCAGCTTTCTTTACAGTCCAACTGTTACTTCCATACATGACCACTGGAGAAACCATAGCTTTGACGAGACGGACCTTTGTTGGAAAAGTAATGTATCTGCTTTTTAATATACAGTCTAGGTTGGTCATAACTTTCCTTCCAAGGAGCGAGTGTCTTTTAATTTCATGGTGGCAATCACCATTCACAGTGATTTTGGAGCCCAGAAAAATAAAGTTAGCCACTGTTTCCACTGTTTCCCCATCTACTTGCGTTGAGGTGATGGGACCGGAGGCCATGCTCTTAGTTTTCTGAATGTTGAGCATTGCCTCAGGTATTATTAAATGAATTAGCAAAATCCTGTATTCCATATATGAAAATTGGACACTGATTTTGAGCCATCATGCATGTAATTTGGTACATGTCAGCTACGAAGAGCTGGGTGTAGACTGTCCTACATGAAACATGGAATTCTCTATATTTCCCTTATCGAGATAGAAGCACAGGGTGTTCTTACTGAAATATGGAATTCTTTAGATTTTACACTTGAAAATACAAGTCCTAGTATTTCTACCTTAAACATTTATTGAGATGGAATTCTCTACATTTCTCATTTGAAAGTCTAGCCACAGATTTTTTTTTGCATTAAATATGGAATTCAGTGCCTAATGGAATGAAACATTCATTCTGTATATTACACTTATGAATATATGTGTGCACATTTTTCTTCATGATATATGGAATTCTCTGTGTTTAACCTCTCAAAATATGGACATTCATTTTTCCTACATGCATATTAAATTCTCTACACTCTTCATATTAAGGTAATAGCAAGTGTTTTCTAGGCATAGGTTTTTGAATGTCAAATATTGAATATTGTATGTTTCATGTGTGAAATTCAAAGTACAAATTGTCATAGTCAAATATGGAATGATGTTTACTTTACAGATGATAATATACACATATCTTTTTCTGCTTGCTATATGAAATTCTGGATATGTAATATTCAAAATCTGTATTAAGATTTAATGACAGTAACTTTCTGTCATTCACATGGTGAAATTTGTGAACAGATTTTTCCCGTGTGAATCATGAAAAGTCTACATTTCTCACATAGAAACGTGTGATCAGATTTTCACACATAAAATATGAAATTTTTCAAGTTTCATATATGGAAAAATGGGCCTAGATATTCCTCATAAATGTATGGAGTTTTTTCTGTGTTTCATATATAGATATACTGTTGTGTATTTTACCATATGAAATATGAATTCTCTACATTTCACATTTGAAATTTGGACATCCATTTTCAACATGAAAGAAGAAATACTCCATATATCACATATGAAAATCTCTCTTTAAGTTTTAACACATGAAACTGAGTATTATGTATATCACATATGAAAAGTTGTCTCCACCAAGATTTAGAACTTCTATATTTCAGACAACAAAATCTATGCAGCAATGTGACTAACAAAAGCCTGAAAATCTGTATATTTTACATATGAAATTAAGGGTGATGATGTTAAGAAATTAAATGTAGAATTCTCTACATTTTTCATATGAAAATAATATTGATGAGTTTATCCCATGATATATTGAATGTTCTGTATTTCACTTAACAAAATCTGTATGCTGATTTTTTACATGAAATGTGGAGTTCTTTATTTGCTGTATGTGAAAATCTGGCTGTGATTTTTTTTTACATTAAATACAGAATTCTCTGTTTTTTACATTGTAAAATGATGGCATTGGTTTGGTTTTCTTAAGATGCAGAGAACTTGGTTGAGTCTTGTAAGACTGAGTGTTTCTAAGAATCTGTCCATTTCTCCCAGATTATTTATTTTATTGCCATTTAGTTGTTCACAATAGTCTCTTTTACTCCCTTGTATTCCTGAATTTTCTGTTGTAACCTCTCCTTTTTCATTTCTAAGTTTGTTTATTGTTCTCTCCTTTTACCTCGATGAGTCTGGCTAAAGGTTTCTCAATTGTGTTAGTCTTCTCAAAGAACCGGCTTTTAGTTGTTTTTTTTTTTTTTAATATTTACTATTATTTCTTTCATTACTTTTTGATTAATTTCTGCTAAGATCTTTATGGTTTGCTTTCTCTTATACTAATATCAGAAGTGTTGTTGTTGTTGTTTTTCTTCTTATTATTTTTTCCAGCTGTTTTAGGTGTATAATTAGCTGTCTATTCAATGTTTTTATTTTTTCTTGAGGTAGGACTGTAGTGCTGTAAACTTTCCTCTTAGAACTGCCTTTGCAGCATCTCATAGATTTTGGGTTGTCATGTTTTCATTGCTGTTTGTTTCCAGAAATTTTTGGGTTTCCTTTTTGAATTCTTCAGTAACCTGATGGTTATTTAGAAATGAGTTGGTTCATCTCCACATGCTTGTGCTTCTCACAATTTTCTTTCTTGTAGTTGACATCCAGTCTCATAGGTTTGTGGTTGGAGAAGATGTTTGATGTGGTCTATCCCAGAGAATGTTCCATTGCAAATGAGCAGAAGATGTATTCTTCTGCATTTGAATAGAATGTCATGAATATATCAATGAGATCCATCGAATCTAACATATCATTGAAGACTTCTGCTTCCTAATTAATTTTCTGTTTTAATGATCCCCCCATTGGTGTGAATGGAGTGTTAAAATCTCCTACTGCTATTGTGTTACTGTCAATTTCTCCTTTTACATCTGTTAGTGTCTGTGATATGTGTAGGGGTGCTCCTGTATAGAGTGTATAGATATGTACAATTGTTATGTCTTCCTCTTGGATTGATCCAGGAAGAAATGGAAATTATGAACAATCCAATTACAAGCAATAAAATCAAAGCTGTGACCAAAAATCTTGAAAAACAAAAACCCAGGAAACAGAAAGCTTCACAGGAGAATTCTATCAAACATTTAGAGAACAGCTAATGTCTACCATTTGAAACTTCTTTCAAAAATTTCAAGGAAGTAACACTTCCAGACTCATTACACAGGCTGCCATCACCCTCACACCAAAACCAGAAAAAGACAAGGCCACAAAAGGAAGAAGAAAAAACAAAAGTAAGAAAGAAAACTACAGCCCAATAACACTGAAGAACATAGATGGAAAAGTTTTTAACAAAGCTTTATCAAACAGAATTCAGCAGCACAACAAAAATCTCATGCACCATGATCAAGTTGGGTTTATTCCAGGGATGCAAGAATTTGTCAATATATGCATATCAAACAATGTGATACACCATTTAAAAATTGAAAGATAAAAACCATATGAGAATCTCAATAGAAGAGGGAATATGCTTTGCCAAAATTCAGCATCCATTTATGATTAAAATTCTTCATAAATGGGAATATAAGGAATCCAACTAAACAATGA
This sequence comes from Dama dama, assembly GCF_033118175.1. Taxonomy (NCBI): domain Eukaryota; kingdom Metazoa; phylum Chordata; class Mammalia; order Artiodactyla; family Cervidae; genus Dama; species Dama dama. The sequence goes on along the minus strand of NC_083715.1, from coordinate 1,092,747 downwards.
AAAGGCCATATATCATAAGCCTACAGCAAACATTCTCAATGGTGAAAAACTGAAAGCTTTCCTCCTAAGATCAGGAACAAGACAAGGATTTTCACTCTCACCCCTATGACTCAGCGCATCTCTGAAAGTTCTACCTACAATAATCAAAGAAGTTAAAGTAATTAAAGCAATCCAGATAAGAAAAGAAGAAGCAAATGTCTCACTGTGTGCAGATGATCTGATACTGTACATAGAAAACCCTGAAGATAGTATCAGAAAATGACTAGAGGTAATCAGTAAACTTAGCAAAATTGTAGGACAGAAAATGAATAGAGAGAGATCTCTCTCATTTCTATATTCCAACAATGGCAAATCAGAAAGAAAAATTGGGGAATTGATCCCATTCACCTTTACATAAAAAGAATTAAATATCCAGGAATAAACTTACCTAAGGAGACTAAAGAAGTGAACACAGAAAATTATAACACTTTAACGAAAGAAATGAAAGATGACAGAAACAGACGTAAATTCCATGTTCCTGAGTAGGAAGAAGCAATATTATGAAAATGATTAGCTATAGAAATGGCTATATATAGAAAGTGCAATCTATAGATTCAATGCGATCCCATTAAATTTTCAATGGCATTTTCACAGAACTAGAACAACAACAAAATATCACAATTCGTATTGAAATCAAAAAGACCCCCGAATAACCAAAGCAGTCTTGAGAAACTACAATGAAGTCAGGTGAAGCAACCTTCCTTACTTCAGCTTAAACTACAAAGCTACAATCTGCAAAAGAGAATGGTACTGGTACAAAACAGAAATATAGATCAATGGAACAACATATAAAGCACAGAAATATACCCATACACCTATGCAACATTATTTTTGACAAAGGTGAAATTAATACACATTGGGGCAAAGACAGCCTCTTCAATAAATGGAGTGGTGAGAAGAGACAACTACTTATAAAACAATGACATTAGAATACCTCCTAACACCATAAACAACATAAACTGAAAATGGATTAAAACCTCAAATATAAGACCAGAAACTATAAAACTCTTACAGGAAAACATGGGCTGAACACTTGATGACATAAATCAAGGCAAGAACATATATGACCCACCTCCAAGAGTAAGGTAAATTAAAAACAAAAGTAAACAAGTGGGACCTGATCAAATTTACAAGCTTTTGCACAGCAAAGGAAACTATAAGTATGGTGAAAAGAAACCCTGTTATAGAGAATATAACAGCAAATGAAACAACTGGCAAAGGATTAATTTCCAAAATTTACAAGCAGCTCATAAAACTCAGTACCAGAAAAACAAAGAACCCCATCAAAAAGTGGGATAAAGACCTAGACAATTCACCAAGAATATATACAGATGGCTAAAAAACACATGAAAAGCTCTTCAACAATGGTCATTACTAGAAAAATGCAAATGAAAATTAACAATGAGATAGCACCTTACACTTCCAATTTTGCTGTGAATGTAAATTGATACAACTCCCATGGAAGATAGTATGGGGATTCCTTAGAAACTGGTAGTAAACAAGCATATGACACAGCAGCCCCACTCCTAGACATCTACCATGAAGAAATGACAACTGAAGTAGACACATATATATCATTGGTCCCTGCAGCACTATTTACAAGAGCTAGAACATGGTTACAACCTGGATGTCTATCGACAGATAAATGGATAGAGAAGTTGTGCTGTATATACACAAAGGAATATTACTCAGCCATAAATAGGAACATATTTGAATCAGACCTAATGAGGTGAATGAAGCGTGAAACTATTACACAAACTGAAATGAGTCAAAAATAGAAAGATAAATACTGTATTCAAATGCATATATATGGAAACTTGAAAAATGGTACTGAAGCACTTACTTACAGGGCAACAGTAGAGAAAAAGACAGACAATATACTAAAAGAAAGGATGGAAAGGGAGAGAGGGTGAGATATATGAAAAGAGTAACATGGAAACTTGCCTTACTATATGTAAAATAGTTAGCCAGTGAGAATTTACTGTATGGATCAGAAAACTCAAACAGGGCCTCTGCATCAACTTTGAGGATGGGATTGGGATGGTAAACGATGGGAGGTTCAAAAGGGAGTGAATATACAATAAACCTATGGCCAATTCATGTTGAAGTTTGACAGAAAACAGAAACATTCTGTAGAGCAATTATATCTATTTCAAAATGAAAATCGGGACACCACAGTTTTTTAATGAAATATGGGATTCTTTGAATATATATATATATATATATATATATATATATATATATATATATATATATATATATATATATGTAAACGTAGTGTACACATGGGTACTGCATTGCCTGTGTTTGTGTGTGAGTTTCTCAAGTGCAGAGATGAAGACGATAGAACATGAGATGTGTTGCAACCAGAAGAGGAGGCAGGACACATCCATAGACTGGGGTAGACCGGTCTATATATCTCCACTCTACCCCTATCCAGGAAAAGAATGGAGACGATGGAAAATGACAGCTCAGGACATTGAGTCTACAATTCTGGAATTGCATCAAGAGACGTAAATAAGCTTACATGTTCTGTTGTGTTGTTGTGTTTATTTGTACCAGGAAGCAGAGGTGAGGGCTTGAAGCATCACCCAGTGTAAATCAAGTGGTGTGGGGCTTTTACCAACTGCCTTTGGAACCTTCCATCTGTGGCTGGACCACAGATGGACCTTCCATCTATGAGCTGACCTATGGAAATGGGAAGGACGGGAATCACAATTGTGGCATGACTGGTTCTTTGACCTAAAACAGATCATTAACCACCCCCATATGTCTGACATGACCAAGATGAAGACTTGCTTAGCTCCATGATTCTTTGGGAGTTCAGTAAGGTAGACTGAGGATATGTGGACCAGGAAGTTGTGCAGGCAAGGAGGGAATCATATTACCCAGGTGCATCCTGTGTGAGCCTTTGGAGAGAATAAGAAGAAGCTGTGGATGCCTGCCTGACATGCATGCTGAGGACCCTAGAAGCTTGCACCTTAACCTTTTCCATCCTAGTTCTGACAGATGCAGGAACTAGGCCATCCACAGTCCCGTTGTAAACTGGCATTTCCCTTTGGGGACAACCCTGCTTCTAGAACAGAGTGATTGTTAAGTAGTATCACCTTGGCATCACAACGAGGCTCCCAGTGCAGTGTGGGTAGGTGGTAGAGAGAATGAATGCTCCTTCTGTATGATCCTTCCACCCCAGTCTTCCTCCAGGGAACATGACATGAATTTCCTTTCCATTCCAGCAGTTTTACTATTATGAAAAGGGAGCTTCAGCATCAGGATGGACACCAGGGGCCTTCAATTTCTCAACTAATTGCTGGACCAGAACTGCCCAGGTTCAAACAAGATTGTTGAGGTGGTGTCTCTCTCGGCATCCTCAAAACTGGCAATCAATGCTGGAGTTCCTGGCTGCTTGTGGGAGGTTTTGGGTCTCCTCTGAGTCCCAATGTCAACATCCTAGTGTTGCCAGGAGATCATTGGAGAAGTCCTGTGGGTAAATCCCCTGCAGTACTGCCCCTGGGAGGAAGGACCTGCCATGAGATGTCACTGACATAAACACAGTTTGTGAGGGGATCAGGAAGTGTGTCCTGAAGCACAATCATTGTTAGTCAGGATAAATTCCTTTCCTAAACGGGGAAGATCACCCTCACGTAAGCTGGTTGCAGAGCATGGATTCAGGTCACTCAGGTAGAAGGTGGTTAGCTGAGACTGGAGGCTTGGGGCTTAATGTGTCCAAGTCTCCCTGATAGAGCTATGGTTACAGGATGAGAATCCTCACTGATTCTAAAGGAAGCAGGGCAAACTAAGAACTTTGAGGGATTCGTCTTTCCCTGAGTCCTGCCACACCCAGGCATCCTGTTATTTAAGATTGCCTGGGCCCTTCACTTCTGCCAGTCATCTTGGGAAGGCCTACCTGTTGGAATGAGTTTTTCTCTGTTGTCCCATTACCCTTTGAGGCTGAATTTTTGGGCGTTTGAATTTGACATTCACCACACAGGCAATGACAGAAGCAACTCAAGGCTCCCTGGGGATAATGGTGCAGAGTTGCAGTGGGGGGCGGAAATGGACAGGTATCCCAAACTGTCAGGACAAGGTACAGGCATCTTCAGCTACTGAATTATTATCTGTGTTCACTCTCTGTGTTTGTGTCCCTGTGTCTTGAACCTCTGTAGGTACATGTGTGGTTGTGTGTCACTTGTGATTGTGTTTCTGTATGTGTGTGTGTGTGTGTGTGTTTCCAGTCCACTGCAGATGTAGAGATGAAGGCAACAGGATATGAGACATGAGGCAACAAGAAGAGGCATCTACAAGGCATCTACAGACTGGGAAAGACCACTCAATGTATCTCTGAAGTGCTCGAATTCAGGACAGAAATGAGGAAGGGATGGGCTGTGATAATTCGGGACAGTTGCCTCACAAATTTGGATTTACATCAAGAGACATAAAAGCTCACAATTTCTGCTCTGTTCATGAGTGTTTATCCCAGGAAGCAGTTATAAAAGGTTTTACGAGTCACGCAGAGTAAACCAAGTGGTGTGGGACATTGAAACCTCTCTTGGAGGACCTCACAGGACCTATTCTCAGCTGAAACACATATTCTTTCAGACGTGGAAGATCCATCCATCTAGAACACACAAAGTTCCATCATCCTGAGAATCCACGTTTTCTGGGTCAATGTCGTGGCCCTCATGTGCTGCTTGTGGAATTTGTTCCATCTGGGACATTACAAAATGAGTTTACAGGTCTGGCAGTTTGAGTACAAAATGTATTTATTGGATTATGGGTATTGGCCAGAGTCCTGCAAATCTATTCCTTATATAATGAATGATGTCTTTGCTGTTCTAATAGCATGTATTGATACTTGGGCTTTCTTTGCAGTGCTTCTAATCAGAATTGGCTTTAGCTCCAGGGACTCTTCAGAAAAAAGGGTTGATTTCTTCACAGTACTTCTCCAAAATGCTGGGTGAATTTGGGGTTGAGGATGGGAATTCCAAGCGCTTATGTGAGCTGTGGCTCAGAGAGTATTTTTTCCAGAAATAAGCTAATTTTTAGGAGGCTGAGTTAAATGTTAGGACCTTTCTGTTAGGAACAACACCTCCTCATGTTAGTGCATTGATATGTGCTGCCTTGGGACTTGTTGGGACTTCATACATTCTTCACTGATGGACGGTGACTGGTTACTAGTAGAAAACTGAAGTCGGACAATGATGGGCTACACGTCAGGCCAGTGTTTTCTTCCAGCCCTTTCACTTCTAGCATCTAGAGGCTCTGTGACCTAAGACAGTTTGTGAACCACCCCCAGGTATCAGCCATGATGACTGATGAAGTCATGAGTGACCAAGATGAAGTCGTTTAGCTACATGACCAAATTCAAGGTTAATCTGGGGACACTGATATTGTGAAGGGGAGGTGACTGTGAAGAGGAGGGGAGATTATTTATCCCTGAAAATATGAAAAATGAGTTCTCTGATGAAGAGATTTCCTTCCCCACCTTACCTCTGCTTTGTGCTTGCACATGGTGGAGCTCAGGCATCCCATTGATTGTTGCAAGATCACTTTGTTCTTTGGGAAGAACAGCTATTTGCAACGATGAAATGATTGTTAAGGAGTGTCTCATTTGCATCACTGGTAAGAGTCAGCTCCCTGAATGTGAAGGGGCAGGGACAGAAAGGGGTACGTTGAATTTGGAATGTGATTTACATCCTTCTCCCATACTCTTTTTCTTGAAAGAGACTGAGCAACTCATTCCAATCCAATTCACTGATACCAGGGATTTCAACATAAGGCATGCACCTGTAGGCACCACAACAGCAGCATTAACTTCTTAACTGTTTCTATGACCACAACTTTGGAGGATCTAGCAGGATTGCTGAGTTGTGGAGCTATTGAGTCTCTGCAAACTGGACGATTGATTTGGGGATTCTTGGCAGGTGCAGTGAGGACTATTCTGACCTTGCTCATTTCCCAGGCAGATCATCATTAGGGATCTGAGTCCCAATCCTTTGCAGTACTTCACGAGGAAGGAAACTTCACTAAAGAAGAAAAAAATGTAACTTGGAGGAAAACAGTGAGGAGACTTGGGACTGGGCACAGACACGAGTTTTTCCAGGGAGCTGGGTCATTTGTTTCAATTTTTGAGAAATTAAGACTTTGTGGAATACAGGTCTACCTGTGAACACCAGGGCATGAGGGCATCAGGATGAGCAAGCAAGTACGGAAAACTAATGAAAAGTAGGTCCTTAGTAGGGAAGCTTGAGGTAGATGAAGCTTTGCACAGCCTAATGTGTCCAACGCCACTCAGATTTATATATTTCTCCATTGCACTGAGTCTCTGAACTGTTGTTCAATGACCAACAACCCCATCCTCTTGTTTATTTTCAATTAGGGTTCTACTATTCTACTATTTTTCTTCTTGAAGTTGCATTTCCACAATGTCCAGTGAATCTCTTTTATACAAAGCTGTGTCCCAATATCCATGTTTTGTTTCTGCATTCATCATTATACTTATCTTGTAAACTATTTTATATATCATCCTTCTCCAGCGATCATTGTGATACTACAAGCCATTCTGAAATATTATGGTGACTAGTCATTTTGTCAAAGTATTTATTTTACTTGAAGGATAATTACTTTACAGATGTGTGATGGTTTTGGCCATACATCAAGAAGACTCAGCCCTAGATATACATGTGTCACCCCTATCTTAAAACCCACCTCACTCCTATTTCTCCATTCTCTCCCTCTGGGTCATCCCCAAAACATGACTTAGCTTGTCCTGTTCATGTATCAATCTCACCCCTTTCATTTATTTTGTGTATGTTAATGTGAATGTTTCAGTGCTATTTTCTCATCATATGCCACTGTTGCCTTCTCCTACTGAGTCCAAAAGTCTGTTCTTTATGCCTGTCTTATTTGCTGCCCTGCATGTAGGATCATCATTACCATCTTTCTAAAGTTCGTATATGTTAATATTCAGTATTTTTCTTTTGCTGTCTCTTTCTGACTTAGTATTAGAATCTCAAATGGAGAAGGCAATTGCAACTCAATCCAGTACTCTGGCCTGGAAAATCCCATGGGTGGAGGAGCCTGAAAGGCTGCAGCCCATGGGGTCGCAACGATTCGGACACGACTGAGTGACTTCACTTTCACTTTTCACTTTCATGCATTGAAGAAATGGCAACCCACTGGAGTGGCAACCCACTCCAGTCTTCTTGCCTAGAGAATCCCAGGGATGGTGGAGTCTGGTGGGTTACTGTCTATGGGGTCCTACAGAGTCAAACACGACTGAAGTGACTTAGCAGCAGCAGCAGAATCTCAAAGCTCATCCAATCTCATTGGAACTGACTCAAAGGCTATGGTTTTTCCAGTGGTCATGTATGGATGTGAGAGTTGCACTGTGAAGAAAGCTGAGCACTGAAAAATTGATGCTTTTGAACGGTGGTGTTGGGGTAGACTCTTGAGAGTCCCTTGGATTGCAAGTGGATCCAGCCAGTCCATCCTAAAGAAGATCAGTCCTCAGTGTTCATTGGAAGGACTGATTATGAAGCTGAAACTCCAATTCTTTGGCCACCTCATGCAAAGAGTTGACTGATTGGAAAAGACCCTGATGCTGGGAGGGAATGGGGGTGGGAGTAGAAGGGGACGACAGAGGATGCAATGGCTGTATGGCATCACCTACTCAATGGACGTGAGTTTGAGTGAACTCCCGATGTTGGTGATGGACAGGGAGGCGTGGTGTGCTGCGATTCATGGGGTTGCAAAAGTCAGACACGACTGAGCGACTGAACTGAATACACCATTGCATATGTATACTCCACAACGTCCTTATGCATTCATCTACCAATAGACATCTAGGTTAAGTGCATGTCACAGCTCTTGTAAATAGTATTACAGTGAAGATTAGCATACATACTTTTCAGTATATGCTTAAAAGGTATTTAAAAGATCACAGCAACTGACGTGAAAATTAAAAGTCTTTAGTGTTGTGCAGAGAGGATGGATCTTTGTGCCTGTCTGTGTCTATTTTCAAAGGAACCCCCCGATTTTGAGACAATTATGAAGGAGCATCATCTTTTACATAAAATAGACAAGTTAAGAAGCTGTTTCATATGAAGAACAGCGATCAGCATTTTTCTCATGCACAGGAAATTAACGAAGAGTGGTGTGCAGGTGGGAAGTATAGAGGGGAGACACCAGTAAATCTGGCATAATACGGAAAGATAAACAGTAAGAATTCTACGTGTCTGTGTATTGTTTGTGCAGGAATTCAGGAAAAAACTTTCAGCTCCCTCTATGCTTCTCAATCTACCGGGTGCCAATTACAGTCCATGTAGTGTAATAGAGGGCGTTAGATCCTCCTTTTGGATTGGGTCAGAGTATACAGTTCCTTTTGTGGGGTGTATCTTCAGGAGGAAGTAGAAATAAAACAAGTGTTCATTAATTGTTGACTTACCACTTTTACATGGGAAATGCCGTTGTCCACCGAAAGGGTCTGTTGAACAAGGGTCATACGTTGAAATAATGCATCTCAGTTCTGTTAGACGGTGGTATTCCAAGTGTCCTCTCTGGTGTATATCAATATCATCAGACTGTTTAACAGTATAAAACAATGAAAATTCATTAGCATTCAATGAAGTATGAATCAGATAGCCGTGTTTTGTATAAGAGTGCATGGTCTTTTGCTGAGACAATCAATTTCCCAGAGCTATGGTGACAGAATTCATCCCAGGAAACTTGGTACAATGCATATGGAGGAATTACGGCCTAGGGAGAGACAGATGGGTGGGAATCCTTAAGTACATTAGTTTCTGGCAAAATGAAGAGGTGTAAAGATGAATTGCCAGAGAACAGGTAAGTAAACAGAAAGATATTTCATCATATATGTTTGTGCTCATGTGAGCCTCCTTCATTTCCCATGAACTCAGTTGAGGTGCAAGATGTGTTGTAGCAGAAGTGAGTAGAATGGGGATGTAAAACAGACAAGGGCCAGCCTACTCAGACAAGTTATCTGTGTCCCATGATGGCTCAATGGCTTGAAGCCCTTTTTCCAGAAAGCCTTACACTCTTATACTCTTTTCCTAAGATGATCTAGTAGGTCAAGGTGCAGAAATATCGATATTTTTCTCCTGAGCCCTCTGTTGATGATTCTTCCTTGCTGAATAGCTCAGCACAGACTGTTTTCAATCACAGTGACACTGATGTTTCTTCTGGGGATCTGTCAATATTCTGTCAGGAGCATATGAAACTCACCCATCTATTGCTGAGCACTTAGGGTGGCCCTTGCCAAGCAGATGACTGTTTTCCAGAAACAATGTCCAACTCCTTCTGGACATGGCAAAGTATAGAATACCACAAATGCAGTATGGGGAGTTCATTTGTCCCGCTGTATTCTCTTTTTTGCAGATACAAAGACTCCACCTGAGGGAATGCACATTGCCTGAGGGTCATGATTCTTTCCTGCGTGGAGTTCTCACTCCATGTCTTTTGGGAGAAGTCAGCAGAATCTCTTTCCAGGAGAAGGGGTAAATATAAAAATCAAGGGTGTATGGCTGTCCTCTTCAAGGTGCATTGAATTAGATCCCCTGCTTAGTGCCAGCTTTTGCATTTGAATGTGTTCACCCTAGATTTGCCCCATCTAAGGAGAGTGTCTAAAACTCTAGAAGTCAAGGTGTGGTCTTCTCCGAGTGCTGTTACAACAATCAGCTCAGAAATACTGATAAATGTCTTCTCAGTTTCTTAATGTAAAGGTCAAACTCACTTATGAAGAAAATAGTAAGAATAAAAGTAAATGGGAACATGCATATATCAGTGTATATGGGTTTGTCAGAAGACATAATCCCACCCCCCCCCCACCCCTTTGGAAGAAAAATTAATTTAAAGTAGGTGGCACCATACAGCAAAGTGAAATCAACTCTACATGTACATATATCCCTTCTTTTGGGGGGATTTCCTTCCCACTTAGGTGACCACAGAGCACAGTTCCTTGAGCTATATAGTAGATTTTCATTAATAATACATAGCATCCATATGTATACACGTCAATCCCAATCTCCCAATTCAATCCACCCTCCATCCCTTTTTTTTTTTTTTTTGTTGTTGTTGTTTGTTTTTTTTTTTAAATGCGTCTTCTTAAAAAATTATATACCTAAGTATTGGGTTAAATATTGTTCCACCAAAACTCACATCCACTCAGAACCTCAGAACTGGTCACTTTAGAAATAGAATCTTGGCATATGTGGTTAGATATAATTAGTTAAATTAAGATGAAGTCTTAGAGGATTAGGGTGGACCTTACTGGAAGGCCTTACAGGATAGTGTACTTAAAGGAAGAAGAGATACATAGAAACCCACCCAGGGGAGAAGTCCATATAAACATGGAAGCAGAAATAATAGGTATGCACATACAAACCAGAGATGGCTAGGAGCCTCTAGAAGCTAAGAAGCAAGACTTCCCCCCTAGAGCCTTCAGAAGAAGTGAGCCTTTCTGACACTTTGAGTTAGTTGCTAGAAAGATGCCTACTATGTAACAATTGGTAATACTAGCTTTAGGAAACTAATACAGTGAGATATACAAAAGAGTATACATAAGTAAATTGGCAGTTCAAAATCAGTAACAATAGCAGAAACATCCATTTATCCATAGTTTGACCTAAGAAAGAAGGTTACAAGTAATTTTGAAACCCCCTAGAGCACTCTTCCTCAAGCATATCAGTGACCCTTGTCTTTACAATCTGTATTTTGTATTAAGCATTTTTTTACCCTTTCTTTGTAATTTCTTCATACATATGAATAAATCCCCCAAAAACAACAACAACAAAAATAAAGTAGGTGGCAACAGAACCATCAATGATCCTCTGTGTTTAGTGAATCCATGTTATGTACCTATGTACTGTATATATTCTATTATTTATTTTTTAATATATTTGATTCTATTCAATAGCTTCTTTAATATTCCCTTATTTGGCACACAACATCTACTCACCAGATATGGATGAATGCTAACTAATGTGCTCTTTTAAACCTCTTTGATTTATTCACTTTCAAAATATTGGTTATTCATTCTCAATAATTTAGCTTTTGAAAATCTTTAACCAGTTACATCTATACATTGAATTACACTCCCATGATGGCTGTAGGTACTTGAAATTCTGATTTTGATTAAGACATCCAGTTCAAAAATATCCCACTCATATCAGTTAATTAACTTGGTAAAGAAGCTATTTCACCCCACCTGTAAAGTACCTGGTTGACCTAGATAAGGAACACTTTGAATGAATATACACTTTTCTCTCCTCACTTTTAACTCCTGCTTCTATTTTTGTTTTTAATTCAGTAACAGAATAGGAATCATGATAATATACGGTCCCCCACCTCAGGACACAGAAAAGGCAGAACCCCTGGTCCATGTTACTTCTTTTCTGTCAACTCTACTTGTGGTCCTGCATGTGCTGTGGTACTCTCCAGGACCTGAGATGAAGAAAGCTTAATTTTCCAGAGTTCCAGGTTGTTCGTTATCAAGGTATGTCCTGAAATCATAGTAAAGATTCCAAGGGTTGGCCCTCTGTCTATGGTTGGAAAAATGTCTGTGGAATCTTAGGGCAGGGAGAAGAGGCCAATGTAAATGCTTCAAATTCGACCCAACGGTACCACTGTGGATGAGCTAAGACTGATCCAAAACAAGTGTCAGTCAGGAATACTGCATGACTGCACTTGCAATTAACCCAGGGGGATATCCCTAAATGCAAATGGCTTAGTAGTTAGCTAACCCAGGTGGGTAATGCTGTCTAGGAAGTGAGCACTGCTGATGTAGGTCTGATGTTATTGCTATAGGTGGCACTAGGATAATAAGTATTCATTTTTTTCCCCCTAGAATATCATGATCAAGGCCATGTTGTCTAATGAGATAACTGGAAAACTAATTGAAAAGGCCTAAATTGACTATAACTCTGTGTGTGTGTGTGTGTGTGTGTGTGTGTGTGTGTGTGTGATGTCCTTCCACACATCTAGGCCAGGGAGATTTTTGGAGGGTGGGTTGAGTCCCAAGGCTATCCTTAATGCCTAAAGAAAAGCTGTAGGCTAAAAATATAAGGAAAATATATTCTCATTGTAAGGAAAGCAGAGACTTCTAATGGAAACCACCAAGTCAATGGGTAGTGACAAGACTGTTCTGTTTGTTTCTCTTTTTTATCCAGACATTAAGTCTCTAACCTGTGTGTGAGGCTGCCAGGGTTAACACCATGACAGGCAGCCTAGTTTAGGAGTAGGTCTGGTTTTCCAGGGTAACATGATTATCAAGCCACCTGGAGCCAGCCAATCAACATGTGCCTAGTAAGAAAAAGGGAACATATCAGGGGAAAGCTGAAAAGCCCACGAATGCCCAAGTTTGAAAAAAAGCCCGTGAAGGTTTGGGCCAATAAGATTGCTTTGCAAACATGTAACCAATCCGCTTAAGCCGGCTACCAACTGCTCATGCACACCCTATAAATTTGGGTAACAGCTTGGGCTCAGCGCTCTCTGACCCTGCACCACTGCGTTGGTTGCAGCAGGAGCCCTGGCTCAAGTCAGTAATAAACTTCCCTTTTTTTGCGAGTTGCATTGTCTTGGAAGCCACCTTTCTTCCCGCTCGGGGATTTGGACATCGGACAAAACATTTGGGGGCTCGTCCGGGATACTTGACCTGGAGAAGAGAACACTTACAGGACAGAGGGGAAAGATAAATAATAGAACCGGTGCTCAGGCAGGACAGGAAAGTCCAGTGTAAATCCGAGGCCCTGCTGAGAAGCAGGAAGGTATCTGGCATGGAAAAAGCTTTCTATAAAAGGGGGAACAGATTGAACATTCCACCCAGCACAAGACCGAGGCCAGCGAGTGCACTGAAAAGCAGCCGGCTCTGTGGAAAGGAGAGTTCCTCTCCTGATTCCAAGTCTGGTGAACAGTGGACGCCATTCGGTAAGGTAAACCTTGTACCGGGAGGCAAGAGGACTCAGGGGGCCCAAAAACCCAGTGCTGTGTTGTCGGCTGACATTTGTCTATCCGTGTGTTTGTCTATGACTCTCCGTGTTTGTGTGTGTGCCGGCATTGTCTCTGGTCTCTTTCTCTTCTGGTGCATCGTTCTCTTCTCTCTCTTCTGACTTACTCTCCTTTCGTCTTCTTCTCTGATCTGCCCTCAACTCCTTTTATTTTCAGGTGTTTCAGTGAACAGGCAAATGGTTGTGGGGGCAATTGATGAGTGCCGGCCAGGGCTACACTCTGGAGGACTCTGAAGGCCCTACAATAAGTGAGCCTCAGTAACAGGAGCCTGATCGGGTGAAACTCTCCTTTAACATCCCTAACTGAGGACGTGGCCTAAAATTCTTCGTATGGGCATGGGTCAGGCACTTAAAGGCCATTAGGGCGCCTGCCACTTGAAGGCACCCATGAGAGGATAAGGGGGTCTGGAATGGGCTAGAAACCCGTTTCTTGCTGCTCCCAGCAAGAAAACTTCCGTGCAATGACGCAGGCACATAAACAGTTCCAAAAGCATACCATAAGCCCAACCTCTTGGCCACCACCACTCCCGGTAGGAATTTTTGGTGGTAGTTCTCAGTGACTTCTTCTCTCTCTCTCTTCCCTACCATTTATTCTTTGATCATGGGTCAGGGGGAATCTACCCCACTTTCTCTCATGACTGACCATTTTTTGGATGTCAGGGCCAGGGCCCATAACTTGTCTTTGCTAGTCAAGAAAAGTAAATTAATAACCTTTTGTTCTGCAGAGTGGGCCGCCTTCCAGGTTGGATGGCCTCCGGAAGGCACCTTTCAACCGTACATCATACAGGCTGTGAAGGAGAAGACTATGGCTCCTGATCCCTGGGGCCATCCGGGTCAGGTCCCCTATGTCATGGTCTGGCAGGATCTAGTGGAAAATCTGCCTAAGTGGTTAAAACCTTTCATTCACAAACCTCCTAGTTCTTCCAATTCGCAGGTCCTGGTGGTGGAGACCCCGCCCAGAAGAAACCAAAAAAAAAAAAAAAAAGAGGACCCAAAACCAGTCCTTCAGAAATCATCTTATCCAAACCTGATAGATCTAAAAACGGAGATAAGGCCTCCACCATATGTGCCCCCCTTGCAATTCCCTCCGAGGAGAGAAGCTCCCACGGGTGAACCGAGAGGTTTAAGAGGGCCAAAGCGAGCTGACCATGGGGGGGGGGGGGGCAGCATTAGGGACCCGGGGGAGAACTAGGAGTGACAGGGGTGGACAAGACCCTGGGGACCCGGAGTTACCTTCATCCACTATTCAGGCGCTCCCCGTCTGAGTAGGACCAGCTAACCCAGACAGAGAGCAAACCTATCAGTACTGGCCCTTTTCCACGAGTGACCTGTATAATTGGAAAACCCAGAACCCTCCTTTCTCAGGGAAACCCCAAGGCCTCATTGACCTCTTACATTCCATTTTGTTCACCCACAACCCCACCTGGGACGATTGTCAGCAGCTGTTGCAGGTGCTCTTCACCACAGAAGAATGGGAGCGAATTTTGGCAGAGGCACAGAAACGGGTCCGGGGGGGCGACAGGAGACCAACCGCCCAGCCTCATCTCGTGGACGAGGGGTTTCCTCTGTTGTGGCCTAACTGAGATTTTGAGCGAGCGGAAGGTAGGGAGCATCTCCGAGTGTACCGCCAGACTCTAATGGCTGGCCTGCGGGCTGCAGCTAGAAAGCCAACAAATTTGTCAAAGGTAAATCTAGTAAAGCAGGAGCCCGCTGAGAGCCCGGCAGCCTTCCTAGAGAGGCTGATGGAAGCTTTCAGGCAATATACACCTATGGACCCCCAGGCTGAGGAGTCACACACTGCAGTTCAGTTAGCATTGGTAAATCAGGCAGCCCCAGATATTAGGAGGAAATTACAAAAGATAGAGGGATTGGGAGAACAGACAATACAAGATTTACTGAAAGCAGCTGAAAAGGTATTTAATAGTCGAGAGACCCCAGAAGAAAAGAAAGAGTGAATTCAATGGGAGGAAAGGAAATTAGCTGAGAAGATCAGGAAGGAAGATAGAGAACACAGGGTGAGGGAAAACCAGAAGAACCAGAGGGAGCTAGTCCAGATTCTTTTTGCGGGGATGAAGGTCAGAACAGAATTGAGGGAACCTCAAGACCCCCAGATTGGAGGGAAAGAGAGACCAAAAAGGCAGGCCCTAAAGAAAGATCAGTGCACTTACTGCAAAGAAAAGGGGCACTGGAAAAACGAGTGCCCTAAGAGGGACCCGAAGAGAGGAACAACCCAGAGAGAGAGAATCTCTCCTGGAACTCAAGTTCTATATGCGGGGGAAGACAGTGACTAGGGGAATCAAGACTCGGCACCCCTCCCCGAGTCCTGGGTGGAGGGGAAATCCATTGGCTTCATGGTAGATACTGGCGCCCAACACTCTGTTTGAAATAAAAAACTGGGTCCAATGTCTAAAAAAACCAGCTTGGTGCAGGGAGCCATGGGGACAAAAAGATATTGTTGGACCACAGAATGGAAAGTAAATCTGGGGACCTACCAGGTGTCCCATTCGTTTTTGGTGATACCAGAATGCCCAGCCCCTCTACTTAGAAGAGACTTGTTGACTAAAGTTAATGCTCAGATCCATTTTGACCCTGGGGGAATGCCAGTCATGTATGGATTTGGACAGCCGTTACATGTCTTATCCCTAGCCTTAAGAGATGAATACAGACTTTTTGCACCTAAGCCCTCAGAGACCATAGCACCAGATGTACAACCGTGGGTCCATAAATACCCATTGGCCTGGGCAGAAACAGCAGGAATGGGACTGGCCAAAGAGAGACATCCAGTCGTCATCAAGCTAAAGGCTGAGGCAATTCCTGTGAGGCTGAGACAGTATCCTATGAGCCAGGAAGCTCGGTGGCGGATCACTCCCCACATTTGATGGCTCATGGAGGCTGGAATTCTCAAGCAGTGCCAATCCCCTTGGAACACCCTCTTACTGCTGGTGAAGAAGCCAGGGGGGACAGATTACAGACCTGTCCAAGACCTGCGAGAAGTCAACAAACAGGTGAGTGACATGCACCCTACTGTCCCTAACCCATATACCTTCCTGAGCAGTTTACTGCATGACTACACTTGGTAGACTGTGTTAGACTCGAAAGATGCTTTTTTCAGCCTACCCCTGGTGGCCCAGAGCCAGGAGATATTTGCCTTTGAGTGGACTGAGGGGGAAGGCCAACCGGTAGTACAATTAACTTGAACCCGCCTCCCACAGGGGTTCAAAAACTCTCCTACCTTGTTTAATGAGGCTTTGAGTGAGGACCTCTATGAATATCGGACTCGCCACCCAGAGGTTATCCTGCTGCAATATGTAGATGAGCTTATGTTGGCTGGAACCACAGAGGAGACATGCAGCCGTGCCACTGGGGACCTCTTACAGACTCTAGGCACTTTGGGGTATTGCGCTAGTGCAAAGAAGGTGCAAATAGCCCGACAAGAGGTCACCTATTTGGGGTATAAGATGAGGCAGGGGCAAAGGCTGTTAGCCCAGGCCATAAAAGAAACAATATTGCAGATACCAGAGCCCAAGACCCCCCGCCAGGTGAGAGAGTTTCTGGGGACTGTTGGATATTGCAGACTGTAGATCATGGGGTTTGCTGAGAAGGCATGGCCCTTGTATGAAGGAAGTAAAGAGACCCCAAATTGGACTTGGACTGAGCCAATGAAACAGGCTTTCCAGACCCTCAGACAAGCCCTACTAGAAGCCCCAGGCCTTGACCTGCCTAACCCAAGTAAGCCATTCCAGCTGTTTGTAGATTAAAAAGCAAGGAATAAAAAAGGGGGTCTTGACACAACAATGGGGACCATGGAAGCGGCCGGTGGCATACCTTTCAAAGGGATTAGACCCGGTGGCCACTGGGTGGCCCCCTTGCCTTCGCATCATTGCAGCCATTGCCCTCCTCGTCTGCGATGCTGACAAGTTGACATATGGACAGCAACTCTTGGTTTACATCCCCCACACCATCAAAGGGGTTTTAAAGCAGCCGCCAGGTAAGTGGATCGCCAATGCCCACTTGACACATTACCAGGCCTTTCTGCTTGATGTCCCATGGGTGCGTTTTCAGACCCCTTGCTTCCTGAATCCAGCCACTCTCCTACCTAACCCAGAGAAAGACCGCCCTCTCCATGATTGCAGTGAGATACTGGCTGAGGCCTTGGTGGCACGAAAAGACTTAGCTGATGTAACCCTAAACAACAGTGAGCTAATATGGTTCACCGATGGAGCAGCTATGTAAAAGACGGGCAAAGGAAGGCGGGACAGACGATATGGGCTGAGACACTTCCCCCAAACACTTCTGCACAAAAAGCAGAATTTATTGCCCTAATACAGGCTCTGGAGCAAGCCAAAGGGAAGAGAGTCACCATTTTTACTGACAGCCAATATGCCTTCAGCACTGCCCATATTCAAGGTCCAATATACCAAGAAAGGGGATTTTGGACAGCTGAGGAAAAGGAGGTCAAAAATTTGCCTGAGATTCGCAGGCTTCTGGAAGCTGTCCAACTGCCCCAGGCAGTAGCAATAGTACATGTCCCCGGTCACCAGAAAGGAGAAACCCTAAAGCGCAGGGCAATTGTGCTGCTGATGCGGCCACTCAAGAAGCGGCTAGCTGGGACTACACCGCCCCCATATTAGCCGTGGGACTTCCACCTCCTGGTATGGGGACTTTGCCACCAGTTCCAGAATATTCCCTCCCTGATCTCGCCTGGATAAACGAGGATACCACCCTCCAGAAGGATGACAAAGATGGATGGTACCGAGATCAAAACAACAACCTGATATTGGCTGCCATCGTGGGTCATTACCTATGTGAACACCTGCACAGAACTATACACTTGGGAGAGAAAACGACCTTAACACTTCTCCAGACGGCCTGCCTGAGGTTCCCTCAACAAAATGCAACTGTACGAGAGATAATCCAGGCTTGCAAAGCATGCCAGCTGATGAAGACAGGGAAAACGCACACTGGAACGAGGTACCGAGGGGAAGAGCCCGGGCAACACTGGGAGATAGATTTCACTGAGGTAAGGCCAGGGAAGTATGGGTATCGCTATCTGTTGGTTCTGGTAGATACCTTCTCGGGGTGGGTAGAAGCCTTCCCCACTAAGGGAGAGACAGCAATAGTGATTGCTAAAAAGATCTTAGAGGAGATAGTGCCTAGGTATGGGCTGCCAGTGACTATGGGCTCTGATAACGGACCTGCCTTTGTGAGCCAGATTGTACAAGGGCTGGCCCAAGCTCTGGGGACAAAATGGAAGTTACATTGTGACTATAATCCCCAGAGCTCAGGACAGGTTGAAAGAATGAATCGGACCCTAAAAGAAACTTTGACAAAGTTGACAATAGAGAGTGGCGGGGACTGGGTGACCCCTTCGCACTCTTTCGGACACGTAACACCCCTTATAAGCTGAATCTTACCCCTTTTGAGATTCTGTATGTAAGACCCCCTCCTGTGTGTCCTATTTTCGAGGGAAAATGCCTGCCACCCCCTACTTTGGGACAGTTCCAGCAAACTCTGATGACATTAGGTAAGGTGCATAACCATGTTTGGAAATTGATTGGAGAGATACACGAGGGTCAAAGTAAGGGGCCATCCCCGCACATAATATTGGCCCAGGTGATTGGGTTTGGGTAAAACGGCACCAATCTGAAGTATTAAAACCTAGATGAAAAGGCCCTTATGTTGTTCTCCTTACTGCTCCTACCGCTGTCAAGGTCGACAGGATTGAACCCTGGGTTCACTACAATCACGTGCTGCAAGCCACCCCAGAAGAACAGGAAAAAGCGCGAGCAGAATGGAAGGCGAGTCCTCACCCGTCAAATCCTTTGAAACTGAAACTCGTCCGACGGGAGGCCTCCTAATTCTCCTGCTGATGGCAGCTCTCATCGACCCAGGAACGACAAGTCACAACCCCCATCATCCGGTTAACATGACTTGGATGGTATACAACCCTGACACCTGAGAACTACTTAATTCGAGTTCCAATGTAGCCCCCAAAGGGATATGGTGTCCTGAATAGACCTTTGACTTATGCGTCCTGGCAGCCAACATTAATGGCCTCCACAGTCCCAGTCAACTGAGTGACTTCATTGGGAGCCCTCAGTTTGGAACCCTCGGCCTTTTTGACTGGGCCTTCCAGGGAGACCACACCATGCACAAAACCAACACCCATATATGTCTGTCCAGGGGGAGGAAGGGATCAAAACCAAATTGCAAAATGTGGGGGAGTTGATTCTTCTTATTGTGCCACTTGGGGATGTGAAACTACAAGAAAGGTCCATTGGCTCACCAATCCCGTGAAAGACCTCATTCAAGTAAAATTACCCCAAGACTTCCCACCATGTAAGATGTTGTCTTCTAAACCTGGACAATGTTTTCCATTACAGATTAAGTTCACTGATGAGGGAAAAAAGTTTACCAGGTGGGACGTAGGCAGAGCCTGGGACCTACGTCTTTATCAGACTGGATTCAATAATGGATTCTGGTTTGAGCTCAAATTACAGCTGGGACCACTCTATTTGGCCCCCAAGGTAGCTTTGGGACCAAACCAGGTGACAGCCCCAAACGTTCTTCCCAGAGGAAAACCCCAAAACCTCCCTCCCAGAACCAAAGTTGGGATACTGGATCTACTCCACACCCATAGCTCCCCCCATAGTTGACATGCAGACCCCCTTATAAAAATGATCTCCTCAGCTTACCTTACCCTTAATTCCTCTTGTTCAGACTTAACAAATGGTTGCTGGCTCTGCTATAATATTAGGCCTCCTTATTATGAGGCAGTTGCTTTTTCTTCAAGATTCAATATGACAGCCGATGTCTCAGCCTGTAGATGGCAGCAAAAACCTGGTATGGGCCTCCTGACAGTAAGCTCCATTACGGGTATAGGCACCTGCATAGGAGCTATCCCTGAGACTTATCAACACCTATGTAATCACACAGTCTCTATGACTAACCTCACTAATTCCACTCACCAGTGGATCATCCCACCAGAAAATGGGTGGTGGGCTTGCTCCACCGGACTAACTCCGTGTGCCCATCAGGCAGCACTAAAAACCTCCCAAGATTTCTGTGTCCTAGTCCATTTAATCCCCTGGCTGAACTATTACTCAGAAGAAGGCCTGCAGCCAAAGTTAGAGACACCAGGTCAGTATAGGGTAAAAAGAGAACACGTCACTGCCCTAACTTTAACTGTCCTGTTGGGATTGGGGGCTATAAGAACTGGAAGTGGAATTGCAGCCTTAACACTCCAAGATAAACAGTATAACCAGCTAAGGGCTGCAATAGATGAAGATATTGAACAGCTCGAAAAATCCATTTCCCACCTCCAAGAATCCTTAAGTTCTCTGGCTGAGGTAGTGTTACAAAATAGAAGGGGTGTAGATCTGCTGTTCTTACAAGGGAGACTATGTGCAGCCCTAGGAGAAGAATGCTGTTTTTATATTGACCATTCAGGAGTAGTACAGAAATCTCTTCAAAAAGTTAGAGAAGGCCTAAACAGGCGAAAACAAGAGAGAGAAAATGAACAATCATGGTTTGAGTCTTGGTTTCAAGGCTCCCCCTGGCTGACCACCTTAGTTTCCACCCTCCTGGGTCCACTTATAGTACTGTTATTGACACTAACGTTTGGCCCTTGTATTTTAAGCCGGCTAATGTCTTTTATTAAAGAACGTCTAAATACCATTCAGATTATGGTATTAAGGCAACAATATCAGATGGTAGCCCAGGATGAAGAGAAATATTCCTCTACAGCAACAACAAGACAGGGGGGAATGTGAGGCTTCCAGGGCTAATGCCATGACAGGCAGCCTAGCTTAGGAGTAGGCCTGGTTTTCCAGGGTAACATGATTATCAAGCCACCTGGAGCCAGCCAATCAACATGTGCCTAGTAAGAAAAATGGAACATATCAGGGGAAAGCTGAAAAGCCCGCGAACGCCCAAGTCTGATAAAACAGCCCATGAAGGTTTAGGCCAATAAGATTGCTTTGCAAACATGTAACCAATTCACTTAAGCCAGCTACCAACTGCTCATGCACACCCTATAAATTTGGGTAACAGCTTGGGCTCAGCGCTCTCTGATCTGCACCACTGCGTTGGTTGCGGCAGGAGCCCTGGCTCAAGTCAGTAATAAACTTCCCTTCTTTTGCAAGTTGCATTGTCTTGAAAGCTGTCTCTCTTCCCTCTCGGGGATTTGGACATTGGGCAAAACACTGCGCACACCCAGGACTGTTCTCCATGCACTGTTCCCACAATGTCTAGTGTTGGAGGTGCCTGCCAGAAAAAGTTCAGTACAAAAATGTCTTGTTGATAAAATGGAAATGGTAGCTTTCTGTTCATTCAGTCATTCCCGACTTTTGTGACCCAGTGAACTGCAGTCCTTCACCTACTCTCAGAGCCTACCCAACTCATGTCCATCGTGTCAGTAATGTCATCCAGGCATCACATCCTCATCTCCTGTCATGGTAGCTTTAGGAGAGGCCTAATATGAAATTTTGGACAAACTCTAGGAGATCATGAAGGATATGGAAGTGTAGTGTGCTGCAGTCCACAGGGTTTCAAAGAGTGATGACAAGGACATGACTTAGTGACTGGACCACAACAACCACCTGATGTTATAAGCCTTTCCGAATTTCAGCAGGATGTGTTTTTTCCATGCTCAGACCCTTGTACAATAACCTATAGGCTTTATGCCAGTACCTCTATCTCCCCTCTTCTTTCAATTTGTCGAGTCATTTGGGACAACAGATTTGTAATGACAAGTACCAGTATCTACTCCATGTAGGAGAACTATGATTATAAGCAATGAAAACTTACCTTAGATTTTCAGTGTTCTGCCTGGCCTCAAGCATCTCTTCTGCTTAAGGAGCATACTCCAGGCTCAACCCAGTTGGGTGAAGTTTTAGCTCTTCATGCAATATTTAATGATGTCAAAGAAAGGGCTATTCCAATTATCTGTCCATTGACAGATTCCTAGGTTGGAACTTACGGTCCCCCTTGTAGAATAATGTAACCTGTCTCCTGCACCCTTCTGCTGGGCCTTCTAGCTCTGCTTGCCATAATCATTGGCATTCACACTAGGTTCCTCTTCAAGACAAGAAATCTCTTTCCTTATTTTTTCTTGCTTTCTTGGAAGCAGTAGATATCAATGGCTCTCATCAGAGAAAGTGCTTTAACTCTCAGAAATTCATAGGAGACTCTTCAACAAAATATCCTGTGGTTCTTTAAACACAAAGCACCCAGCTTATTGAGTTACATGAAGAAGAGGAGAGGGAGGAGGGAGATAGAGATGAGCAGGAGGAGAAAAACGGGGACTCGAGAGAGAAAGATCTACACAGTTGTCTGTTCCCAGAGTGTTCTCCGTAGCCCAGACACCCACAAAGATTCACAGAATTGGATTGGGAAGAGACGGGGGAGGGAGGAAATAGAGGTGATCTGAGGTAGAGAATGGAGAGTCAAAAGTGGGAGAGAGTAATCAACACACTCCTGAGTAAAAATGGGTTGAGAATATTGGATTCTTAAATGTCAAAAATTGATATCAAATACTGATAAACAAAGATCAAAAATCTAGAGTAGAGGTTAGACTCTTAAAAATACAATATTAAAAACAAAAAAAACACACAAAAATTTAAAAATATATATGAAGTTCAGTTTAAAAATAAGGCTTTTCCTTTTTTTCATGGTTATAGTGAAATAAAAATGAAAATTAAGGAGTAATAGAGGAGTAATAGAGGACTTTAAAAGAAAATAAGAGAAAAGCAATAAAACAAGAAAAAAAATTCCTAATTAAAACAAATAGTAAAAATATATGAAAATTAAAGTTAAGGAGTAATGGAGGAGTAATAGGGAATTTTAAAACAAAATAAAGGAGAAAAATTAGAAAAGTAAAGAAGAAAAAAATTTTTTTAATTAAGAAAAATAAAGTAAAAATATATCTAGGAATTTCTCTGGAGCAGTTGTGGTCAGTGTGGGTTCAGTTCAATTTCAGATAGCTCCTCGTTCCAGCTTACACTTCTGGATATCTATAGGTCCCTTCTGGTGTAGTTGGTCTTACCTACAGGGATTTTAATCTGTTGCACTGGTCACTTCTGAAGTGGTTCCCTTTGTTTATTTTGGTTTCTGTTTGGCAGTCTCTTGATTGTCTAATTTCCGCCCTGATCCAGGCAGGCGGAGTCGATCTCTTGTTTAGGTTCACTGGTTCAGTTGTGCTGCGGGAGGGAGGAGCGCTGTAAACAAATGTCACTGGCCTGTGTGGGAGGACCCACAGTGTTCTGGCCACATTGGATTTGCCCCTGCTCATGGGTGTGTGCTTTCCCCGTCTACACTGCTCAGGCTCCCGGATGCTCTATATGGAGTGGGCCCTGTGTTGCATTGCGGTTCCAGTTTATGGGGTATTCTGTAAAAACACGGACTCGGTTGGGCTTGCATTTTGTGCCTTCCCCGGCCCGAGCAGCTCAGGCAGTCATGAGCTTGATGGGCACACTCTCCCTGGGTGTGGTGTGCCTTATCCCCTCCGTGGTCTCAGCCTGTTTCTGCCCATGCCAGTCGGGTGCATGCACCTTGTGTCTGGTCTCTGGAACTGGCCTCTGGCCACAACCCTCCCGGCGGATGTCAACCATCCAGAATCTCAGGAAGTCTTTCGTTAGAAACTGGAGGCCTGTTTGCAGTTTGGTAACGGGTGTCATCTCTGGGGCTGAGTTTGCCCCTTTCTCCTCCCCCCTGCCTCCTGCCTCTGGTGGGGGATGGGCTGGTCTGCTGCTGGCTAGCTCTTCTCTGGAATTGCTTAGTCCCTTTGTTCTGCAAATGGCCTGAAGTGTGTTCGGGTTGGTTAATTCTCTCTCTCTTGCTACCCCACGGTTTAAGCTGTTGTCTCATGTTAGCTCCCTCCAATTGCCCTCAGGTCATTCGGGCCTGGTCCTTACCGGAAGTAATGCTGCCCGCTCCTCTCTGTTCCGCCCCCACTTGCTTGTGGTGGATGTGGGTGTCTGGGGTACTTTTCTGCTGGGAGTTGCTTTTAGCCATGTAATCTGTGGGTTTTATTCATTTTTCCTCCCAGTTACGTTGCCTTCCGAGATTCAAAAACTTCCCCCAGACCCACCAGTGAGAGGGTTTCCTGGTGTTTGGAAACTTCCTCTATTACAACTCCCTTCCTGGAATGGGTCTCCGTCCCTTGCTCTTTTGTCTCTCTTTTTATCTTTTATATTTTGTCCTACCTCCTTTTGAAGATGATGGGCTGATTTTCTGGGCGCCTGATGTCTTCTGCTAGTGGCCAGAAGTTGTTTTGTGAAGTTTGCTCAGCGTTCAATTGTTCTTTCGATGAATTTGTAGGAGAGAAAGTGGTCTCCCCATCCTATTCCTCCGCCATCTTAACACATGTAAATCCATGGCTGATTCATGTCAATGTATGGCAAAAACTACTACAATATTGTAAAGTAATTAGCCTCCAACTAATAAAAATAAATGAAAAAAAAATGAAATAGCTCAACTGGAATTCCATCCCTCCACTAGCTTTGTTTGTAGAGATTATTCCTAAGGCCCACTTGACTTCACTTTCCAGGATATTTGGCACTAGATGAGTTTGAGTGATCACTCCATCCGGATTATCTTGGTCATGAAGATATTTTTGTATAGTTCTTCTACGTACTCTTGCCACCTCTTCTTAATAGCTTCTGCTTCTTTTAGGTCCATACGATTTCTATCCTTTCCTGAGCCCATCTTTGCATTAAATGTTCCCTTGTTATCTCTAATTTTCTCGAGGAGATCTCTAGTCATTACCATTCTATTGTTTTCTTCTATTTCTTTGCATTGGTCACTGAGGAGGGCTTTTTTTTTTTTTTTTTTTCTTCTCTCCTTGTATTCTTTGGAACTCTGCATTCAAATGGGTATATATTTCCTTTTCTACATTGCTTTTCACTACTCTTCTTTTCACACCTATTTATAAGGCCTCCTCAGACAGGCATTTTGCTTTCTTGCAATACTTTTTCTTGGGGTGGTCTTGATTCTTGTCTCCTGTACAATGTCACAAACCTCTGACCATAATTCATCAGGCACCCTGTCTATCAGATCTATTTTTAAATACAAATCTATCCTAAATCTATTTCTCCCTCCCACTGTAGAGTCATAAGGGATTGACATAGGTCATACCTGAACGGTCTAGTGGTTTCCTCCTCTTCCTTCTACTAAAGTGTGAATTTGGCAATAAGAAGTTCATGATCTGAGCCACAGTCAGCTCCTGGTCTTTTTTTGCTGATTGTATAGAACTTCTCCATCTTTGGCTGTAAAGAATATAATCAATCTGATTTCGGTGTTGTCCATCTGGAGATGTCCATGTGTAGAGTCTTCTCTTGCATTGTTGAAAGAGAGTGTTTGCTATGACCACTGCATTCTCTTGGCAGAACTATATTAGCCTTTCCCCATCTTCATTCTGTACTCCAAGGCCAAATTTACCTATTACTCCAGGTGTTTTTTT
This sequence comes from Dama dama, assembly GCF_033118175.1. NCBI lineage: Eukaryota > Metazoa > Chordata > Mammalia > Artiodactyla > Cervidae > Dama > Dama dama. The sequence continues at coordinate 1,067,226 of NC_083715.1, read as the reverse complement.
GACTTCCTGCTTTTGTATTCCAGTGCCCTATAATGAAAAGGACATCTTTTGGAGGTGTTAGTTTCAGAAGGTCTTGTAGGCTTTCAAAGAATCACTCAGCTTCCACTTCTTCAGCATTGCTGGCCAGGGCATAGACTTGGATTACCATGACATTGATTGATTTGTCTTGGAAACGAACAGAGATCTGTCCTGATGCATATTTTCATACATGTAAAAATCTGCACCCAAATTCTCATACACGACATTGGGAAAATTCAATACTGCACATATATGCAATATATGTGTGCAGATATTCATTCATATGAAACATGGAATTTTCTAAATGTAACATAAGATATTCTGGGTGCATATTTTTCAGTGTTAAATATGAATTTTATTGATGTTATATATGGAAACCTGGGTTCAAATTTTTATAATATATTTATATGAAATGAGATTTTCTCTATCATCCAGAGAAATTTAGGTGAAGATTTTCATGTCTAAGAAATATGGAATTTTCTATTTATGATATTTGAGGACATGGGTTTTTACATATTTCACATATAGAATTTTCTCTGTTCTGTATATTAAGGGCAGAATGCAGATTTTCATGTATATTAATTATGGAAATTTATCTATGTCCCATAAGAGAATCAGTGTGCAGCTTTTCATGATTAAAAACATTGAGTTTTCTCTATATAAGAATCTGGGTGCACTGTTTCATGTATACGAAACATGGAATTTTCTTTATATCACATATGAGAATCTGCATCCATATTTTAAGATTTATGGTATAGAGAGTTTTCTTTGTGTAATATATGATATGCAATCTCCTCTATGTCACATTTGAAAATCTGGGGACATATTTTTAAAAACACAATTCATACTGTTTATTCCCTCCTGGATACAAGAATCAGGTTGTGGGCTCTTATATAGATGAAATATAGAAATGTCTCTATCTTACATATGAAAATCTATTTTCATACATTTGAAACAGGCAAGTTTCTCTGGGTCGGATATGAGACTGTGAGTGCAGATTCCCAATATATACTATAATAAAATTTTTCTATGTCACAAACAAACTTGAACAAAGATTTTTCAGATGTACAAAATATGAACTTTTCTCGTCATTCAGGTGAATCTTGGCATGTGTGTGTGTGTGTGTGTGTATGTTTATATATAATTTTCTCTATGTCACATATGCAAATCTGAAGGCAGATTTAGAAATATTTGAAAGATGCCATTCTTATTATACTATATATGAGAATCTGGATGGAGATTATCTTATATCCAGAGAAAATAAAAGAAAATAAACAATTTTCTTTCTCTAAGTCATATATAATAATCTGACTACAGGTCTTCATATACGTAAAATATGGACTTTTCTCTATGTCATATATGAAAAACTGGACACAGATTATAATATATATATATGTATATGATCTAGAACTTCAAGTGTGTCATTATTGATATCTGGTTGCATATATTTAATGTATATGAAAAATTAATTTCCCTATGTCACATATGAGAATCTTGCTGCAGGTATTAAATATATTAACTATGGTATTTTCCTGGTAATTGAAATAGGGATTTTGTACAGATGTAAAAGTTGGACCATAAAGAGGGCTGAGAAATGAAGAACTGATGCTTTCAGATGTGATGCTAGAGAAGACTCAGGAGTCCCTTAGACTGCTAAGAGATTGAGCCAGTCTATTCTAAAGGAAATCGACCCTGAATATTCATTGGAAAGACAGATGTATATGCTGGATGGTTGAATGGCATCACTGAGTCAATTAACATAAGTTTGAGCAAACTGTGGGAGGTAGTGAAGGACTGGGAAGCCTGGGGAGCTGAAGACCACAGGGACACTAAGAGTCAAATGTGATTTACTGACTGAACCACAACAAGTAAATCTTGATGAAGATTTTCATATATGTGAACTATGAACATTTCTATATGTAACATATGTTACATATAAAAACCTGGGCTCACATTTTCATGTACATAAAATCAGGAATTTTCTTAGCTTGTATATAGAAATCTCAGTGCTGATACTAGTGTATATGAGATACAGTATTTTCTTCTACCAGGTATGGACATTTGAACACAGATTCTGATATAAATGCAATATACAATTTATTCTATGTCATAGATGAAGATTTGGAATTAAATCTTTATATATATGAAATATGGATGTTTCTCAGTGTGTCATGTGAAAATCTGGGTGCAGATTTTCATATATATGAAATCTGCAATTTTTTATATATCTTATGTGAGACTCTAGGTGCAGATTTACCAATATATAGTGTATATGGACTATTTTCTGTATCACATACCAATCTGGCCAAAGATTTTCAGGTATATAATGTAATTTTTTCTCAAATTCAGGTAAGTAAATCTGTATATATATATATATATATATATATATATATATGTTTGTGTGTGTGTGTGTGTGTGTGTGTGGAATAGGGAATTTTTCTATGCCACATGTGAAAACTGTTTCAGATTGACATATATATATAATGAAATTTTCTCTATTTCACAAGGTATATCTGGTCAAAGATATTTCTATATATAAATGTGTTGTTCTCCCCATTACATATATGTCAATCTATATCTGGATTTAAACACATATGAAATATGTAATTTTCTCTAAATGAAATATAAGTATTTGTGTGCATATGAACATTAGAGAAAATACTGAATTTTCTCTATATCATACATAATAACCTGTATGATGACCTTAATATATATGAAATACAAAATTTTATTAATTCTGATATGAGAATCTGGATGTTAATTTTCATATGTATTAAATATAGATATTCCCTCTGTCAATATGAGAACCTAGGGCCATATCTTCATACATGTGAAATAGGGAACTTTCCCTATGTCTGCTGAGGGTCTTTGTGTTTACTTTCATGACATATGCAATTTTCTCTGTCATATATGAAATTCTGGCAGCATATATTTATACTATAATATTCATGTATATATGCTTGTTTCAAATTTCACATGCATAATTTTTGTATAGATATCACATGTTAGAAAGTTCAGTCATTCAGTTTTGTTCAACTCTTTGCAACATGGTGGAGTGCAGCACGCCAGGCTTTCCCATCCATCACCAACTCTCAGGGGTTGCTCAAACTCAACTCCTTGTAAGTTAATGATGATATCCAATATTCTGGTCCTCCATTATAACCTTCTCTCCCAGTCTCCAACCTTCCCCAGCATCAGGATATTTTCTAAGGAGTCAGTTTCTCTCATCAGGTGGCCAAAGGATTGGAGCTTAAGCTTCAGCATCAGTCCTTGCAGTGAACGTTCAGATCTGATTTCCATTAGGATAGACTGGTTGGATCCCCTGGCAGTCCAAGGGACTCTCAAGAATATTCTCCTACACCACTGTTCAAAAGCATCAACTCTTTGGGGGACAGCCTTCATTATAGTCCAGTTTTCACATCCATACATAACTTCTGGAAAAACAATAGCTGTGACTAGATGGACATCTGTCATAAAATAATGTCACTGCTCTTTAATATGCTGTCTCAGTTCAGTTCAGTTCAGTTGAATCCCTCAGTTATGTCCGACTCTTTGCAACCCCATGGACTGTAGCACGCCAGGCCTCCCTGTCCATCACCAACTCCCACAGTTTACTAAAACTCATGTCCATTGAGTCAGTGATGCCATCCAACCATCTCATCCTCTATTACCCCCTTTACCTCCTGCCTTCAGTCTAAGGGACTCTCAAGAGTCTTCTCCAACAACACAGTTCAAAAGCATCCCTTCTTCAGCACTCAGCTTTCTTTATAGTCCAACTCTCACATCCATACGTGATTACTAGAAAATACACATCCCTGACGAGACGGACCTTTGTTGACAAAGTAATGTCTCTGCTTTTAAATACTCTGTGAGGTTGGTCATTAACGTTCCTTCCAAGGAGTAAGTGTCTTTTGATTTCATGGCTGCAGTCACCATCTGCCGGGATTTTGCAGCCCCCCAAATATGAAGTCCGCCACTGTTTTCACTGTTTCTCCATCTATTTGCCATGAAGTGATGGGAACGGCTGCCATGATCTTTGTTTTCTGAATGTTGAGCTTTAAGCCAGTTTTTTTTTTTTCACTCTCCTCTTGTACTTTCATCAAGAGGCTCTAGTTCTTCACTTTCTGCCATAAGGGTGGTGTCATCTGAGGTTGTTGATATTTCTCCAGGCAGTCTTGATTCCAGATTATGCTTCATCCAGCTCAGTGTTTCTCATGCATATAAGTTAAATAAGCAAGGTGACAATATACAGACTTGACATCTACGTTGGTCATAACTTTTCTTTCAAGGAGCGAGCGTTTTTTTAACTTCACTAGCGCAATCACAATCTGCCCTGATTTTGGAGCCCTCCAAAATAAGAGTATGCCACTGTTTCCATTGTTTCACCATCTAGTTCCCATGAAATGATGGAACTGGATGCCATGATCTCAGTTTTCTGAATGTTCAGCTTTAAGCCAGGGTTTTCACTCTCTTTCAGCTTCATCAAGAGGCTATTTAGTTCCTTTTGGCTTTTTGCCATAAGGGCATTGTTATTGCATATCTGACGTTACTGGTATCTTTTCCAACCATCTTGATTTCAGCTTGAGCTTCATCCAGCCTGGCATGTCAGGATGCATTGTATATAAGTTAAATCTACAGAGGGACAATATACATCCTGGTTGTTCTCCCTTCCCAATGCTGACACAGTCCATTTTCCCATGTCCGGTTCTAACCATTGTTGCTTCTTGACCTGCATACAGATTTCTCAGGAGGCAGGTAAGACGGTCTGGTATTCCCACCTCTTTAAGAATTTTCCACTGTTTTTTGTGATATTGCTTATATGAAATGTGAAATTCTATATCATATATGGGATCTGACTGAGGATTTTTGTATATAAAAATGTAAAAGATTTTCTGTGTTATATATGAGGCTCTGGGTGCAGGTTTTCATGTACATTAAATATGGAATTTTCATTTTATCACATGAAAGAATCTGGGTTAGTGTCATATATATGAAACATGGAATTTTATATATTAACATGAGATCAAGGTTCAGATTTTCATTTATAATGCAGCATTAATAACACAGCACTTTCTATTCATTATATGTGAGAATCTGATCTTTATATCATATACAGCCATTGGAGTACAGAATTTAGGAAATAAGAAAAGTGAAACTTTCTCTATGTGATATATAAAAATCTCAGCAGAGTGTTACATATAACATGGAATTTTCCCATGTCATATATTAAATTCTGGATGCAAATTTTCATATGTATGAAATATGGAATCTTCACTATATCATATATGATTGTCTGGATTCAGATATACAAAATCTGGATTTTTCTTTTTCTCACATATCAAAATCACTGCCCAAATTTTTGAATGTCTTAAATAAGAAATTTGTTCTATGATAGGTATTAGGACATGTTGTAGATTTTTAAATATATTAACATAATATATTACATATAAATATGTATTTATAAACATATGTTAAAGTATAACATTAAGTTATAGTATATTTCTAAAATGTAAACATGTATTTTCAAATATAAATATATAAAATGTATATAACAGGTAAAATATATAAATATATGTTTAAATATATGAAATATATGGTATTTTATAGATGTCAAATATGAAAGTCTGGGTACAAATCTGTATATATGTATGAATGAAGGATTTCTTTTGTCACACATGTAAACCTCAAATTAGATTTTAATATAAATGTGTGAAACATGTAACTTTCTCTGTGTCCCAGATGATAATCTGGGCTCAAATTTTCATATATATGAAATATGTAAATTTCTCTCTGCATATATGAAAATCTAAGTGTACATTTTAATATATATGAGATATGACTTTTTCTCTCTCACATACGGATATCTGAATGCAGATTTTGACATGTGTGAAATATTGAATTTTCTATTTGACTTGTATGTGTTTCTGGGTTCAGATTTTCTGTATGAAATACAGAGCTTTCTTTATTTCCCTGGGTCACCTGTGAGAATCTAGATGCAGATTACCATAAATGTGAAATATAAGTTTTTCTATATCATACGCAGCAATCAGAGTGCAGATTTCCATATATATTAAATATAAAATTGTGAGTATGCCACATGATAATATAGGCACAATTTTTCTTTTGTAGTAAAGATGGACTTTTATCTGTGTCACTTATGAGAATCTTTTTCAGGTATATACATGTAAGATATAGAGTGTTCTCCTCTCACCTCTGAGAATTTGGACCAAAATATTCTTTTGTATATAATATGGAATATTCTCCATGTCATATCATGATAGCTTACAGTGAATGTTGTCTGATTTGTGATCTCTGAGAAGAAGATTTAGCTTTGGGAACAGTGACCAGGCTTGATTACTCAAGAGCTTTTGTGTAGCAGAGGTTTATTAAAGAATAAAAAGGGACAGGCAAAGCCATCAGAAGGGGATCAGAGAGTGCACCCCTTGCTAGTCTTAGCGAGAGCTATATATACTTTTTCAGTTTGTTATTACACCATATCAGAAGACTGTCTCAAGGTTGTAAAAGTCTTACCAGACTCAGTCCCACAATTTACACTTTAAAATAATGAGATTCGAACTAACAATAGAAAGATCTTACCAGACCCATTCCCGTAATATACATTTAAAGATGACAGGAATAGTCAGAAGGTTTTCAAGAAGGAGAAACATGTCCTCAAGAAGGATACATTGTTGTTACATAATCATTGGTTCAGACTTTAAGGAGAAACATTTCCTTGAGCAAGATCAGGCGTTCCCTGTGCAACCATCAACTCTCACTTAAAGAAAAGCAAGTTTGTTCTTTTCTCTTTCTTGAGAACTCTAAACCCCTCTATCCTCCTGGAGGGACCCAGAGTCCTTTCTCTTCCTGAAGGCTCTGGACCCCTTCCTCTTTGAGAGCACAGACTCCTTATCAACCTAGCTATAAATTGACTCTCTCAATAGGATAGCTTTTGTGTAAATTTTCAGAAATATGAATTTTAGATTTGTCATATATGAGATTTTAAGTATCTATATGCAGATATTCATTCATAGGAAATATGGAAATTTGCCTATGTCACGTATAAGTATCTGGATGTAGAGTCTCAGGTGTATTAAATAAGAAATGTTCTCCTTATCATATATTGAAATCTAGGTACAGATCATCATATATGTGAAATAAGGAAATTTCTGTATTTCATACTCAAAAATCTGTGCACAATTTCCTATATTGAAGTATGGAATTTTGTCTATGTCATATTTGAAATTCTGGGCACACATATTACATATGAAATACATATCTTTGTTTATGTCATAATATTAAAACTACAGAGGTATTCATATCAAATGTGAAACTTTTCATGTATCTCAAACTTTTCAATATCAAAGCAATGAATGGGTTTTATATGAGATGTGAAATTTTACTATATATTAAATATAAAATTTTCTCTAAATCACATATGCAAAATTAATGCAGATTCATATCACACACACACACACACACACACACACACACACACACACATAAAACAGGAATTGCTAAGATGATAGAGTTGAAGGATATATGTTCATCTTCCTCTATTAGAACTCCAAAATTTCAACTCGCTGCTGAACGACCATCAACAGGAGAATGTTGGATCCCGCCATATAAAGATACCCCAGGTCCACGAGGAAAGGAAAAACCTCATCAAGGTGGTGGTATGAGGGGTAAAAATCACATTTAGAGTCAAACCATACCCACCAGAGATGTTCAGAGAGCTCAAACAAAACCTTGTGTGCACCAGGACCTAGAAAACCCACAGAGACTGAACCACAACTGCCTTTGAGTGTCTGTCTCTTGCAAAGGCACAGGTGGCAGTGGCCTGCCGTGGAGACCAGAGCTCTGGTTGTAGAACACATGGGTTCATGCAGTGTGTGGCATAAGCCCTCTTTCAGGAGGTCACTGTTAGCCCAACTACTGAGGCACAGAGCAGACGACCCACAAACTGTAGAGCAATTATACCAAGGAAACTCTCACACCATTAAGAAAGCTCAAGGACCAAAAATAGATTTCCCAACCTGGGGATCCAGGAAAGGGATGGAACACCACCAGGGAATTTGACTTTGGAGGCCAGTGGAATTTAAAAGATTATGGAACTTTTCTGTAATCACCAGGATTATAGAACTTCCACAGGACAGGGGAAACAAACTCTTGGAGAGCACAAACAAAAGCTTATGTCCACCAGAAACCACGAGAAAGGAGCAGACAACCCACAAAAAACTGACCCAAACTTGCCTGTGAGTGTCTAGAAGTCTCTGGCAGAGGTGTGAGTTGACAGTGGCCTGCTGCAGGGTCAGGGAAACTGAATACAACAATGTATTCAATGATACATATATTCAAGGCTTTCTGAAGGAGGTCACTATTATAGTAGTGATTTCTACCATAGTTCAACCTCAGACCAAACAACAGGAAGAGAGCACAGCCCTGCCCATCAACAGAAAATTGGACTAAAGATTTACTGAGGTTGGCCACACCCATTGGAACAAGACTGTTTCCCCCAAGTCAGTATTTCCCATAAGGAAGCTTCCAGGAGCCTATCCCTACCCATCAGAAGGCAGACAGAATGAAAACCACAATACAGAAAACTAACCAAATGGATCACTTGGACCACAGCCTTGTTTACATCAATTAACATATGAGCCATGCCATACACGGATATCTTAGATGGACTGGTCACAATAGAGAGATTTGACAAAGTGTTCACTGCAGTAAAGGATGGCAAACCACTTCAGTATTCTTGCCTTGAGAACCCCATGAACAGTATGAAAAGGCAAAAAGATATGACACTGAAAGATGAGTGCCCCAGGGCAGTAGGTGCCCAATATACTGCTGGGTAACAGTGGGGAAGTAACTCCATAAAGAATGAAATTAATTTGGTCGCTCAGTCGTGTCTGACTCTTTGAGACCCCATGAACTGCAGCACGCCATGCCTCCCTGTCCATCACCAACTCCTGGAGTTTACCCAAACTCATGTCCATTGAGTTGATGATGCCACCTAACCATCTCATCCTCTGTTGCCCCCTTCTACTCCTGCCTTCAATCTTCCCCAACATCTCGGTCTTTTCAAATGAGTCATCTCTTTGCATCAGGTGAACAAATTATTGGAGTTTAACCCTCAACATCAGTCCTCATCCATGGATCAAGGTAAATTGTAAGTGGTCAAACAAGAGATGTCAAGAGTGAACACTGACATTTTCGGAATCAGTGAACTAAAATGGGCTGGAATGGGCAAATTTAATTCAGATGATCATTAAATCTACTACTGTGGGCAAGAATCCCTTAGAAGAAATGGAGTATCCCTCTTAGTCAACGAAAGGAGTCCAAAATGCAGTACTTGGGTGTAATCTCAAAAATGACAGGATGATCTATCATTACCAAGGCAAACAATTTAATATCACAACAATACAAGTCTATGTCCCAATCCCTAATGCTGAAGAAGCAGAAGATGAATTGTTCTATGATGACTTACAAATCCTTCTTCAACTAACAATGAAAACTGTCCATTTTATCATAGGGGACTAGAATGCAAAAGCGGAAGGCAAGAGATACCTGGAGTAGCTGACAACTTTGGCCTTGGAGTACAAAATGAAGCAGAGCAAATGCTAACAGAGTTTTACCATGAGAAAACACTTGTCATAGCAAATCCCACCTTCCAACAACACAAGAGACGACTTTACACATGGATGTCAGCAGATGACCAATACTGAAATTAGATTAATCACTTCTTTGTAGCCGGAAGAATACACCCTTAAAACACGCTGTTGCTTCTTAGTGAACTTGAATTTTATTTGGGACATCACACCCTCCTTTTTAGCTCTCTAGAAATTAGAATCTTAGAGTACCCTTTTCAGTCCCTCAAAGTCAGGCCCACATGACATAACCCCCCACCCCCCAAAGAAAAGTGTGCAAGGTACTCCTTTAGCTTTGTTTGTTCCCCTCGAATCTTGTTCTTTTACAAAGAATTCTATCATGTGCAGTTTGGGTTTCTTCTCTTTCTTTGAGATGTAACTAAAGTTTTTGCTCCTTCCCATCCTACCCAGGCCAACAAGACATTGTAATACTCTCATTTGAGCACTGAAGAATTGATGCTTTCCAGCTGATGTGCTGGAAAAGGCTCTTGAGAGTTCTTTGGACTGCAAAACAATTGCACCAGTCAATTCTCAAATAAATCAGTCCTGCATATTCATTGAAATGACTGATTCTGAAGTTGAAGCTCCATTACTTTGGCCACCTAATGCAAAGAACTGACTCACTGGAAAAAGTCCCTGGTGTTTGGCAAGGTTGAAGGCAGTAGAAGAAGGGGACGGCAGAGGATGAGACGGTTGGATGGCAACATGAACGCAATGAGCATGAGTTGAGCAAGCTTCAGGAATTGATGATAGCAAGGAGGAATGACGTGTGGAGTCCATGGAGGTGCCAAGTGTCAGACACAACTGAGCAACTGAACAGGGTTGAAATTAAAACATGAATCTTCTCAGTGTCTCATATTTAATCATGGTCCAACACTCACATCCATACATGATTACTGGAAAAACCGTAGCCTTGAATAGAAAGACCTTCATTGGCAAACAAATGTCTCTGCTTTTTAATATGCTTCCTCAGTTCAGTTCAGTCACTCAGTCATGTCCGACTCTTTGCCATCCCATGAACTGCAGCACTACAGGCCTCCTTATCCATCACCAACTCCTGGAGTCCACCCAAACCCATGTCCATCGAGTCAGTGACGCCATCCAACCGTCTCATCCTCTGCCATCCCCTTTTCCACCCGCCCTCATCCCTCCCAGCATTGGGGACTTTTTAATGAGTCAGCTCTTCGCATCAGGTGACCAAAGCATCAGGGTTTCAACTTCAAAAAAAGTCAATGAACACTCAGGACTGATCTCTTTTAGGATGGACTGGTTGGATCTCCTTGCAGTCCAAGGGACTCTCGAGTATCTTCTCCAACACCACAGTTCAAAAGCTTCAGTTATTTGGCACTCAACTTTCTTTATAGTCCAACTCTCACATTCATACATGACCACAGGAAAAATGAAACCCTTGACTAGGTGAACCTTTGTGGTCAAAGCAATGTCTCTGCTTTTTAATATGCTGTCTAGATTGGTGATTAAGTCCTTCCCAGGAGTAACTGTCTTTTAATTGCATGGCTGCAATCACCATCCGCAGTGATTTTTGGAGCCCTTGAAAATAAAATCTGCCACTGTTTCTTCTTTCCCCTTATCTATTTGATATAAAATAATGGGATTGGATGTCATGATCTTAGTTTTTGAATGTTGAGATTTAAGCAAGCTTTTCCATGCTCCTTTTTCAATTTCATCAAGAAGCTTTTTAGTTTCTCTTCACAATCTCTTCACTATGGTGATTCCAACTTGTGTTTCATCAAGTCTGACTTTCACATGATGTGCTCTGCATATGTATTAAATAAACAGGGTACCTACATACAGCCTTTACATACTCCTTTCCCTATATTGAATAGGTTATTAATACCTTTTCTTACTATGGTGAATGGGATCTTTTCCTTAATTTCTGTATCTAATTTTTCATTATTTGTGCATAGGAATGAAGGAACATTCTGTACATCAATTTCTTATCCCCAACTTTACTCATTGATTATATTCATTAATTATTGATGGTAATTTTCTGCTGGTAAATACAGGATTTTCTATGTATGGTGTCAAGTCATTTGCAAAGAGTAAAAATTTTACTTCTTTTCCAATCTAGAATCATCTTATTTACTTTTCTTCTTTGGTTGCTGAGGCTAGGATTTGCAAAACTCTGTTGAATAAGAGCAGCAAGAGTGGCCCCCCATGTCTTATTCCTGATATTAGAGGAAATGTTTTCAGTTTCTCACCATAGAGAATAATGCTTGCCGTATGTCACATATGGCCTTCATTATGTTGAGGTATGTTCCATCTCTGGCTACTTTCTGGAGAAAGTAACATAAATGGTTTTGTTAAAAACTTTCTCTGCATCTATTGAGATAATGATACGGTTTTTATCTTTCAGTTTGTTAGCATGATGTTATCACATAGTTTGATTTGCATTTATTTAAGAATTCTTTCACCCTCGGTTTAAAGCCCACCTGATCATGATATAAGATCCATTTCCTGTGTTGTTGGATTCTGTTTGCTAGAATTGTGTTGAGGATTTTTGCATCTATGTTAATCAGTGATATAGGCCTTTAGATTTCTTTCTCATGGCACCTTTGGTTTTAGTATCAGTGTGATTGTGGTCTCATAAAATGAATTTAGGGGTTTTCCTTCCTCAGCAATTTTCTGGAAGAGTTTGAGTAGGATAGGTGCTAGCTGTTCTCTAAGTTTTTGGTAACATTCACTTGTTAAGACATCTAGACCTGGGATTTTGTTTGTTGGGAAATTTTTTATAATTTCCCCCCAGTAGTTGGTATGTAATCTTTTAGCATGGTGGTGATAAAGATGCTTGACATTATTTCAATTTCTCTCAAACTTACCAAGGTTTGATATGTAAATCAAGCTACAACCTATTCTGTAGAATGTCCTATGTGCACTTGAGAAAAAAGTGAGATCTACAATTTTTGATGGAATGCCTTGTAGATATCAGTTAAGCCCAACTGGTGCAGTGAATCATTTAAATCTTGTATTTCCTTATTAACTTTCTGTCTGGACATGTCCATTGATGTGAGAGGGGGTAATAAAACTCACACTATTATTGTGTCATTGTCAATTTCTCCTTTAATTGTTGTTAGCCTTATGTATTGAGGTGTTCATATTTTGGGTACATATATATTTATCATTGTTAAATCTACTTCTAAGATTGATCCCTTGGTCACTAGGTAGTGTCCTTCCATGTCCCTGTGGCAGTCTTTATTTTAAACTCTAACATACCTGGTATAGGTATTGCTGCTCTTGCCTTCTTTGGATTTTGGTTTGAATGAAATACCTTTCTCTAGACCCTAATTTTCTGTCTGCATGTGTCCCTAGGTCTGAGGCAAGTCTCTTTTAGACAGCATATATAGTAGTCTTGCTTTTGTATCCACTCAACCAATCTGGGTGTTTTGGTTGGAGCATTGAATACATGTATATTTAATGTAACTATTGATATATATAATTCTATTTTTTACCTTATTGTCTTGTTTTCGTTTTGCTTGTTTCCAGACTTTCTCTTTTGGTTGTGTGTCCTATCTAGAGGAGTTCCTTTAGTTTTTGTTGCAAAGCTTACTTTGTCATGCTGAATTCACTTAAATTTTACTTATGTGTAAAATTTTTGATTTCTGCAGTAAATCTCTCTGAGATCCTTGCTGAATAGAGTAATCTTAGTTGCATTTTTAAAAATTCTCATTTCATCAATTTCAGTATATTCTGCAATTCCATTTGGGGCGGCAGTTTCTGTTGAAAGTTCATCTGTTAACCTTAGTACTGTAATTGACTCAAATATTTTCAAATACTCTTCTTCTTTTTTTTTTTTTATTTTTATTTTTTTTATTATTTTTATTTTTTTTCCCCAGTGGGTTTTGTCATACATTGATATGAATCAGCCATGGATTTACATGTATTCCCAATTCCAATCCGCCCTCCCACCTCCCTCTCCACCCGATTCCTCTGGGTCTTCCCAGTGCACCAGGCCAGAGCACTTGTCTCGTGCATCCCACCTGGGCTGGTGATCTGTTTCACCATAGATAGCATACATGCTGTTCTTTTGAAATATCCCACCCTCACATTCTCCCACAAAGTTCAAAAGTCTGTTCTGTATTTCTGTGTCTCTTTTTCTGTTCTGCATATAGGGTTATCATTATCACCTTTCTAAATTCCATATACATGTGTCAGTATGCTGTAATGTTCTTTATCTTTCTGGCTTACTTCACTCTGTATAATGGGCTCCAGCTTCATCCATCTCATTAGGACTGGTTCAAATGAATTCTTTTTAATGGCTGAGTAATATTCCATGGTGTATATGTACCACAGCTTCCTTATCCATTCATCTGCTGATGGGCATCTAGGTTGCTTCCATGTCCTGGCTATTATAAACAGTGCTGCGATGAACATTGGGGTGCACGTGTCTCTTTCAGATCTGGTTTCCTCAGTGTGTATGCCGAGAAGTGGGATTGCTGGGTCATATGGCAGTTCTATTTCCAGTTTTTTAAGAAATCTCCACACTGTTTTCCATAGCGGCTGTACTAGTTTGCATTCCCACCAACAGTGTAAGAGGGTTCCCTTTTCTCCACACCCTCTCCAGCATTTATTGCTTGTAGACTTTTGGATAGCAGCCATCCTGACTGGCGTGTAATGGTACCTCATTGTGGTTTTGATTTGCATTTCTCTAATAATGAGTGATGTTGAGCATCTTTTCATGTGTTTGTTAGCCATCTGTATGGACTCTTCTTCTTTTGTTTTTCTTGGATCTCTATAATTTTAAAGTTGGTATAATGTTGGTATATTTAATGTTGTCCCAAAGGTCTTTGAGATTGTTCTGATTTATTTTTTCTTTATTCTGCTTTGCCTCAGTATTTCCACCATTCTATCTTCCAGCTCACTTATTTACTTATTTGTTTTTCTGCCTAAGTATGTTATTGGTCCATTTAGGTTTTTTTTTTTTTTTTTAATCTCAGTTACTGTGTTTTTCATTGATTATTGTCTATTCTTTAATTCTTATAGGTCCTTGTTAAATATTTCTTGTATTTTCTAAATCCATGTCTCCAGTCTGTTGTTATGTGCCTCTGTTTTATTTCCATGACTTTGGGTCATCTTTACTAACATTACTCTGAAATATTTTTCAGGTAGACTTTTTATTCCCTCTTCATTTGATTCACATTGTTTGTTTCACATTTCACATTTCATTTGTTCCACATTCATTTGTTTCACATTTCACTTTAACCATGTTCCTTCGTCTGCTCTAGGTATCTCAGAATTTCCCCAGTTTAATTTACAGTGTTTGGCTCTCCTATCTACAGGTTGAAATGTCATAGTTACTCTTAATTGTGGAGTCTTCTCCCCCAAATGTGGGGTTGGACTCGTAAAAGTGTCCTGGCTGGTGGATTGCTGCCTGTATTCTAGTGTACAGAGCTAAATTTGCCTCTGAATGGCAGTGCCATATCCATTATTGTGTTTAGGGGTGTCTATGAGCTTGGCATAACTTTGGACATCACTTCTAGTCAGCAGGGTTGTATTCCTGTTTTCCCAAAGGTTTGGCTTTTGAGTGAGGCTTGGCCTTCATTTTGACATGGAGGCCTTTGGGAGAGCTCTCACTGATTAATGTTTGTTGGGGTTTTAAATTCTCTAGTGGCCCAAAGTTCTGACCTCAGATTTCCTACTTCAGGGGTTCATGCCCAGCTCCTTACTGTGGCACCAAGTTTTCACAGACTGCGTAGCATAGAAGACAATACTCCAAGATGAGTGGCAAAAGCAACAATGAATAGCTAAGAATGCACAAAGGCTGACATACAAATAAAAAAAAAAAAAAAGAAAAGAAAACCATGGATAAAAAAGGATTTTTTTTTTAAAGAAAACAATCAAGTTAATAAAGAAACTGCTAATTGGAAATGAATACCAAAAATTAGACTAGCAAAAATACAAAACCAAAAACATGGGGGAAATGCAGAATAACTATTTCTGTAAAAATAGGGAAAAGAATATGAATTTATTTAAAAATACTTTAGAAATGCAAAAAAAACGGTTATGAAAATAAATTTTAAAGGAATAATAAGAAAAGAACAACATGAGAGTGAAAAAGAAAGAAAATTAAAAGAAAGAAAAGATAAGGCAGGTTTAAGAAGTCAAGAAACAAGTCTCTAAGATGGCTCAGATGGTTAAGAATCCACCTGCTAATGCCAGAGACTCAAGAGATGCACATTTGATATCTGGGTTGGAAAGACCTGGAGAAAGAAATGGCTATCTTCTTCAGTGCTTCTTAAGTCGTGCCTAAATTCCTTAGACCGAAGAACCTGGTGGGCTACAGTCAGTGGAGTTACAATGAGTCAGACACAGCTGAGCACAAACGCATGCACGCAAATGAAAATGAATACTAAAGACAGAGGATGAGATGGCTGGATGGCATCACCAATTCAATGAACATGCGTCTGAGCAAGCTCCAGGAGTTGGTGATGGAAAACAGAGAAGCGTGGCAAGCTGAAGCCTGTGGGGTCACAAAGAGGCACGACTGGGCACGACTGAGTGACTGAACTGAACTGAAACACTACAAACTACTGTTTCAGCTGAACTGAAACATCAAAACTGCAAAATAAAGAAAACATGGCGAAATGCAATATGACTAACTGTTTAAAAAAAGTTAATTAATTTAAAGTAAGGTGTTTTTAAAATGGAAAATGTTTGTTATAAAAATAATAAAGAATAGCATGACAGAAGTGGATGGTAGAGGAATAGGTTCACATGAAGTGTGTCTCTCTTCACAGATACTTCAGGAATACATCTCAGGCACGGAAGATCTCACAGAAAACCAGCTGAGAGGGGGCAAGAGTTCCCGGCCGCTGGAAAGTATATACAGATCCACACGAATGTCAGTAGGATGAAGGAAGGAGGGGAAAAAAGCAAAGTGAACAGAACTGAAACAAAGGGGTGGGGGAACAAAGGCAGGGCCCATAAACCCATATCAGTGTAACTGTTTTGGAAAAAAGGGGTAGTGGTTGGGGAGGTGGGAGAGTGAGACAACTGATCAGTTACAGTCTGAATAGAGTGAGAAACACACAGACAAATCCTGCCACAGCTATACATATCCTGCACAAGGACGATAGTCCCCCAGAAAGCACAGCAGTTGCAAGCTGGAGCATAAGGACTGGAGAGTAATTCCAGGGCAAGGTCCAGTGCTGACGGCAGGGAGATGGCCCAAGAGATTGTGAGGGAAGAAGTTGTGGTGGGAAATGATGCGGAGGAACCCCAGGTAGTCATGGAGACACGACAATACTGACAAGTCAGGCATAGGGAGAGGAGCCATAACCTTAGTTTCTCTCTCGCCAAGTGCCAGCACCTGGCAGCTGAACAATAGAGAAGGACCCCAGTCAGGGGAGACTTTTAAGTGTCTGATGCACTGAGCAACAGAGAAGGACCCCAGGCAAAGTGACCACTTAAGTACCTGAACGGGTTGAGCAATCAAGAAGGTCCAGCCAAAGAAACCCTGTCATTGCCAGATGCCAGAGTCTAGAAAAAGCCCTAAGAGCACAATAGACACATAAGGCACCCCTGTGTACACTTCATTGCCATGGTCTCTGTGATCCAAACAACCAGATCCCGTGCGTGCTTGATCCTTACTGGGGAGGAACAGCCAGAAAACACTTAGAGATACTTCCCTAGCCACTGGCTCCCTTGAGTACCTGGTGCTGTCGGCGCCTGTGTAATCCAAGCAACTGTGACACACCCACACTTGGTCCTCACTGGGTCAGACCTAAGTCTTCCAGGACAACCTTGGGAGCAACCCCCTGTGGACAACTCACATGCAGATGTGGAGAAAAAAGTCACAGTTGAAACACAGGAGCAGAGCATCTAAGGGAAAGGACCCCAAACCTTCCCACCAGCTGTACATGTTGCAGATTAAATCCACACAATCAACTAGGCAAACTCTGTGTCTATGGAATGAATCAAAAAACAATGAAAAATCCCACAAAGGAAAATAAAATATCTCTGGAAACTGTGAACGCTGGAGAAAAGAATACACAGATAAGAGCAGATTAGAGTTTGAGATGCCCCGACAGTTGGTCCAGAGACCACCCCAGTGTTGAAGGGCATTCTAGGAAGACCAGGTGTGCTGTGATTCCCAGCAAGAGAGAAGACACTGACAGCAGAGACTCAAGAAAAACACTATTCTTAAATTTTGACTTGTTCAGTAGTTCCTTCTTGACATTTTTTTCTTTTTTTTCCTCTTTGTTCATTTTCCCCATGTTGCTGTATTTGTTGATTTTATTAGTACTATTGGATCTAAAGCTTTTGAAAAATTCTTAACCACACTTTTAATTTCCTTTATATATATCCACCTGTACCTTGACCTTTAGTGGTTATGTGGGTTTTTTTAATTTAAAAATATATATATATTTATATTTATTCTTTGGTTTGCTGTTCTTATTGTGATTTCCCTGCGGTAGTTATTCTTTAGCACATATAGATCTTTTTTTTCTACCTCTGTTTAACATTGTCTTTCTATTCTTTTTTCTCTACCTTTTTCTCATCATGTCTGTTAGTTTCGTTTTTGGCACTTTATTCCCTGGCTGTCATCTTGCTTTGGGATTTTTTTTTTTTTTTCTTCAGTTTTTAGTTAGCTCTGTTTTTGACTGGAATTCATACTATTGTAAGTTTCCTTTGTTCACTGGGTAAATCTATTGTACATTCTTTTTTTCAATCTTTTGGTTTGGTTTATCTGTGTATATGTGTTTTTCTGTGTGTATTCTTTTATTTTTGCTATTATTTGCCTGATTTTGTATTTACCATTTTCTGGGACTCATCATTTGTTTCTTATTTTGATCTTTGTGCTTTTCATGTTTTCTTAACTCCCATTTAGTACCATAATAGACCATGGGTGAAACCTCCATTCCCCAGCTAGATATTGGGCCCTGAGCCTTTGGAGTGGGAGCCTTGACTCCAAGACGCTAAACTGCCAGAAAATTTCAAATCCTATGAATATTAATTAGTGATAATTCCCACAAAGGCCTCCACCTGTATACAAGGCCTGGCATGACCCAAATGTCAGCAGCACCCAATGGAGGCTGCCTCAGCCAAACAACAAACAAGACAAAAATACACACTCAATCATCAGCAGAAATGACTACCAGTTCAAACAGTACTGACCATCAGAGGGGGAAAAGCTCACTTCCTATCACCAGAACACAAGCACAAGTCACAGCCAGCATGAAGTCTACAGAGGCCATTGGATAAACCTTTCACACTGAAACCAAGGAAAAAACGAATTTGACCTTCAAGTATGAGAAAAAAGAAACATAATAATTTAAAAGGAATGAAATGCCACAGAAATATTGCACAATGAAGGAATATGCTAGAATCGCAGAAGACCAAATAACCAAAGAGGAAATAGGCAAACTAACTGAGAAACAATTCAGAGTAATGATAGTAAAGATAATGCAAAACCTCAAAAATGGAAAGGAGAAAATACAAGAATCAATTAACACATTTAACAAGTACCTAGGTGAAATAAAGACAAAAGAGAGATGAACAACATGACTACTGAAATTAAAAATACTCTAGAAGGAATAAACAGCAGAAAATTTGAGGCAGAATGGACAAGTGAGCTGGAAGATAGAATAGTGGCGATAAGTGCAGACCTCTGACACAGTATTAAACACACCAGCATTTGAATTATAAGGGTCTCAAAGAAGAAAAGAACAAAAAAGTGTCTGAGAAATTTTGAAGAGATTTTAGTCAAAATTTCCACAGTATAGGAAAGGAAACAGTCAAACAGGTTCAAGAAGAACAGAGAATCTTATATAGGATAAACACAAGTAGAAACATGTCCAGAGGCCTACTAATCAGACTAAAACAGATTAAGCACAAAGAAATAATACTAAAACCAGCAAGGGAAAACCAGCAAGTAACATACAAGGGAAAACCCATGTGATTAACAGCTGATCTTTCAGCAGAAACTCTGCAGGCCTGAAGGGAATGGCAGGATATATTTAAAGTACTGAAAGGGAAAAATCTACCACCAAGATTATTCTACTCAGCAAGGATTTCATTCAAAATTGATGGAAAATTAAAAACTTTTACAAGCAAAGTTAAGATATTTAGTGCCACTAAACCAGCTTTGCAACACATGTTAAAGGGACTTATATAGACAAGAAACACAAGAGAATGAAAAGACCTATAATGACAAACCCCTGAAAATTAAGGAATATTTATATTAATAATTACTTTAAATGTAAATGGATTAAATGACCCAACCAAATGACCCAAAACCAAGACCCATATTATGCTGTCCGCAGGGATACCCACTTCAGAGCTAAAGACACATATAGACTGAAAGTGTGGATGGAAAATGATATTCCGTGCAAAGGAAAATCAAAAGAATTCCAGAGTGGCAATACTCACAGAAGAAAAATCAGACCTTAAAATAAAGATATTAGAAGAGATCAGGAAAGATGCTATATAATTATCAAGGGATCAATTCAGGACTGAGACATAATAATTGTAAATAGTTATGTACCCAACATAGGAACACCTTGATACATCAGAAAAACACTAACGGACCTAAAAGGAGAAATTTACAGAAACACAATAATAGTAGGAGAAACTAACACTCCAGTGACACCAATTGACTGGTCATCAAAACAAAAAATTAATAATGAAGCATAGACCTTAAATGTCACATTAGATAAGATTGGCCTAACTGATATCTTCAGGACACTTCATCAAAATGCAGAAAAAAATTTTTTTTTTCTCAAGTGTACATGCAATTTTCTCCAGAGTAGGCCACATCTTGGATCACAAATCAAACCTCAGTAAATTTAAGAAAACTGAAATCATATCAAACACATTCTCTGACCATACCATGAGACTAGATTTAATTTCAGGAAAATATATACAAACAAACAAACAAACACATGGAAATTAAACAAAACATCCCTAAATAATAGGGATGCTACTGAAGAAGTAAAAAGGGCAATCAGAGGATTCCTAGAAACAAATGAAAATGAAAACACAATGTCCCCAGAATATGTGATGCAGCAGAAACAGCTGGAAGAGAGTTTATAACAATACAATCCTGCCTCAAGAAACAAGAAAAACATCAAATAGGCAACACAACTCTACACTTAAAGAAACTGGAAAAAGAAAAAGAACAACAAACAAAATTAGCAGAATAAAGTAATCAGAAAGAGCCAAACAGAAATAAATGAAGAAGAAATGAAGGAAAGGATAGTAAAGATTAATAAAGCTTCAAGCTGGTTATTTGAGAAGATAAACAATATTAACAAACAACTAGTCAGATTCATCAAGGAAAAAAAGAGAGTGAGAAGAATCAAATTAAAAAACAAACAAACAACAACAAAAGAAACCTAGGCTTGAAAATGTAGAAGTAACAAAAGACAAATCAGAAATACAAGGGATCATAAGAGACTATTATGGGCAACTATACAGCAAAAAAAAAAAAAAAAAAAGGACAAATGAGGAAATGAACACATTCTTAGAAAAGTTAAATTCTCTGACTGAATTGGGAATAAATAAAATACAATCACATCAACTCCAAGCACCAAAATAGAAACTATTATCAAAAATCTCCCCCCAAAACAAAAAGCCCAGGGCCAGATGGCTTCACAGGTGAATTATATCAAACAGAAAGAGAAGAGCTAATACCAATCCTACTGAAACTCTTTCCAAAAAA